>NC_091981.1:22048971-22370372 GCF_044704955.1 Pristiophorus japonicus
GCCAAATTGGGCCAGCGTCTTAACGGGCAGCCAGAGCTTTAGGTACAATCGCCCAATTTGAGTCCCACATGTTTAATGAGGAGTGCCATGTTACCAATGTACTAACAAGCCAGAAGGCCAGGAAGAATACTAGGGGGGGCGAAATTGCCCCGCGCCCCGATTGGGGGCGGTAACCGTCTGGGGCCGGAACTTCCTGTGCTCGGTGCAGAGGTCCCGTCCCCGCGGCTGAATTTGGCTTGCCGTCCCTCAAAGGAAGTGGAAGCAATCTCGCGCGCTCCACTTCCTTTGGGGCAGTTACCGGGATGCTACTGGGACAGTGAGGGAAGCGCGACGCGGATGCTCCACGTTTCACTGATGCGCTAACGCCCCCCCCTCTCCCCCTTCGCTTAAAGGGGAGGGCCGCTGCACTCTCTGCAAGGCCTCTGATCACCTCCGCTGGGCTTGTCACCCAGCACCCAAGACTGAATGCCGAGCTGCACAATGGCGGGCCTGGACCATGCTAAAGTCCCATTGGCAGAGCCGACCCGAGAGTCGGCAGTCAAAAAAAGATGGCGGCCCGGGGTGCTGGCGCCCTCCCTTTTCAGTAGCACCCCAAGAGCAGATGTCGGCCAGCTTTGTGACCCGTGGGGCATTAAGGGGGGGGGGGGGGGCGGCGAAGGGAAGCCGCGCAGGCCGATGACGTCATCGCCGGTTGCGTGGCGGCTCGGGGCGCTAACCGCGAGGTTCAGCAATGCCGTGGCAGCACCTCTGGAGCAATTCCCCCCCCCCGGGGCGAAAAGTCTCCTTCGCCCCATTAGCGCCCCCCCAGTGGTGTTAACGGGGCGTTAAAACGGGGCAGTTTGGCCACCTAGGTTTCTAAAGTTTCTCGCGGTTCATCCTTCAGAGTGCACAATTTGGCGAATGCACAATTTCTTGAACTCTATTCCACCGAGGAACAATTAACTTTCAGGTAGGTGGGACCACCTCCGTGGTTCGAGGAAAGCTCAGCTTATTGTTTGTCTTTGGATTGAGGGGCCATTTTGGGGAAGCCCAGGAGGCAGAGTACTGGGTCTGATAAGATTGGGTGTTTATTGTATTTGATGTGTTTGAGCATCCTCTTTCCAGACAAAGTGTCCACCAGGCAGGCACCATATTATATTTAAAATGGGATTTTCCAACCTACCTTCCCTGTCGGCTTTCTTGTCTGTGGCGAGTGGAGATTCGAGCAATTACCATTGCGATTAGAGAACCGTGCACAGCGTGCCCCTGGGTTTCTAACATGCTCCCCTGGCTGGTGAGGCGGGAGTGAAGTTGGAAAATGATCCTATATGCAACAGCAGAATGATCAATAACCTTCACCCATGGTGGGGTATATTAAAGCTTAATGCTATTGGGCTTGACAGATTGTTAGTGCCAAGAAGAGCAGAACAAGCGTCTCAGACCTCCAAACCGTAGCGCTGTGAGTGAGGAACGAGAAAAGATTAATTGGGAAAAATTGCATTGGAGTAGAAAACTGCAAGCAATAGCATTTGTTTTAGAGCGAGGTTGTTGGAGACTAATTTAAAATGCACAGCAATGGCAGGCGTAAAGATAACGACCGTTGCCACCCACTATCTCAGTTCAGCTTCTTAGATCCACGTCTTGCGGTAAGCCAGAGGAATTTAAATACTCCAGGTACTGCTGTGCCATGGTACGCTGTGTTGATGGACCAAAGGGCTGTAAGTTCCTGATCTTCACTAGCTGTTGGACAGAGCATTGGAAGAGAGAACGGAGAAGGCATTTTCATCGAGCTCCTTGTCCTCAGTGGCGGAACAAAAAATGGAAAAGGCCCGACAGCGAGCCACCTTTCCTGGGAAAGTGATTCGTGGCCTTCCGAGGAAGAAAGAAAGACTTGCATTTGTATAGCGCCTTTCATGACCGCCAGACATCTCGAAGCACTTTACAGTCAATGGAGTACTTTTGGAGTGTAGTCACTGTTGTAATGTGGGAAACGCGGCAGCCAATTTGCGCACAGCAAGCTCCCGCAAACAGCAATGTGATAATGACCAGATAATCTGGGTTTTTTTTTTGCTATGTTGATTGAGGGATAAATATTTGCCAGGGCATCGGGGTTAACTCCCCTGCTCTTCTTCGAAATAGTGCCACGGGATCTTTTACGCCCACTTGAGAGAGCAGACGGGGCCTCGGTTTAACGTCTCATCTGCAAGACGGCACCTCCGACAGTGCAGTGCTCCCTCAGCACTGCACTGGAGTGTCAGCCTAGATTGCTTTGTGCTCAAATCAAGAAGGTACATTGTGGCTCTATATTGGTGACATCGAAGCCTTTCGTTCAGCCTGGGGTCTGTAATCAAACTTGCCAACAGATGGAACATTTGTTGAGCTTTTAAAATAGCAAAAGGATGTGGCTTTGATGGTAAGATGGTGGTGATGAATTGACGCCTAATGCTTTGATCGGGAGTTCTAGCGGTATGACGGAAAGGGATGTGAACACGTTGCAGAACCCAGTGCTTGAATTGTGTCTTTTCATTTGGAACCAGTTCCAACATAGATTTCTGGCGATTTGCCACAATATTTTGTAAAATGGAACTTAAAGCTTTTAATTTCTTTTTTCCACACCCTTTTTTTATCTTTTTCTCCTTCTCCCTGCATTCTGAGGGGGATTGACAGGGTAGATGCTGAGAGGATGTTTCCCCTGGCTGGAGAGTCTAGAACTAGGGGGCATAGTCTCTGCATAAGATGGTCGGCCATTTAGGACAGAGATGAGGAGTAATTTCTTCACTCAGAGGGTTGTGAATCTTTGGAATTCTCTGCCCCAGAGAGCTGTGGACGCTGAGTCTCTGAATATATTCAAGGCTGAGATAGATACATTTTTGGAGTCTAGGGGAATCAAGGGATATGGAGATCGGGTGGGAAAGTGGAGTTGAGGTCGATGTTCAGCCATGATCTTATTGAATGGTGGAGCAGGCTCAAGGGGCCGCATGGCCTATTCCTGTTCCTAATTCTTGTTCTTCTGCGTTCCAAAATGGAAAGAATCTGGCCTCAATTTCGCTCTGAAAAGCCCAGTCAAGTAGGTTGAATCTGAAATCCTGCCCCACTCCTCTACACACCAGTAGTGCACGGAATCAAAACAGAGGTGACCTCCATCAACAAGCATGTGACAATTCTGGAGTATGTTGAACAGAACATAAGAAATAGGAGCAGGAGTAGGCCATTTGGCCCCTCGAGCCTGCTCCGCCATTCAATAAGATCATGGCTGATCTGATCTTGGCCTCAACGCCACTTCCCTGCCCGCTCCCCATAACCCTTGACACCTCGGTTGAGGACATGTAAAAGTGATGACCAGCCTTCTAGAGCCAAATACCCTGGTCTTATGACAAGTGGTTTAAATATTTAATCAGTATTTAGTTGGACCCAGTACAACAGAATCTAGATGAATGGAGGTAAGGTTCTAGAAGGTCTGTATTACAATGTCCGATCACTAAATCTGAGTTATGGTCGAGATTTCCTAATCCAGCCACCACGCGTCAATACATAAATACAAAAGAATGCTTACAATTCTGCTTCCCCCTCCCTGTTTTTCAATTCACAGCATTCAACATGTTGAATATTATCCAGCTGTTGCCTCAGTTCACTGAAGACAAGAGTTGGATGAAGTGTTTGATTTTGTCCAATTTTTTTTTCCAAGGAGTATTAATACTCTGCTTTATGTTCACACTGGACAGCTGGAGGTAACCCCATGTATCTTTAACAACAACAACTCGCATTTATATAGCGCCTTTGATGTAGTGAAATGTCCTAAGGAGCTTCACAGGAGTATTATGAGACTAAAAATTTGACACCGAGCCACATAAGTAGAAATTAGGGCAGGTGACCAAAAGCTTGGTCAAAGAGGTAGGTTTTAAGGAGCATCTTGAAGGAGGAAAGAGAGGCGGAGAGGTTTAGGGACGGAGTTCCCGAGCTTGGGGCCCAGGCAACAGAAGGCACGGCCACCAATGGTTGAGTGATTTATAATCAGGGATGCTCAAGAGGGCAGAATTAGAGGAGTGCAGATATCTCGGTGGGGTAAGGGTTGTGAGGCTGGAGGAGATTACAGAGATAGGGAGGGGCGAGGCCATGGAGGGATTTGAAAATAAGGAAGAGAATTTTGAAATCGAGGCATTGTTTAACCGGGAGCCAATGTAGGTCAGCGAGCACATGGGGTGATGGGTGAGTGGGACTTGGTGCGAGTTAGGACACGGGCAGCCGAGTTTTGGATCACCTCTAGATTACATCGGGTAGAACGTGGGAGGCCAGCCAGGAGTGCGTTGGAATAGTCAAATTTAAAGGTACCAAAGGCATGGATGAGGGCTTCCGCAGCGGAGGAGCTGAGGCAAGGGCGGAGACGAGATTCCGAGAACAAGCTTGTAGCTGCCTATTTTCTGAACGAAAATTCCATTTCCCTTGGATCTTGGTGGTCAGTCAGGACAAGTCCTGTGAGGATATGCGATAATTTAGGCGACTAACTTATGTTTTTCATTGGAAAGTGGATGGAATTGTAGAATTCGATCTCTTACTAAAAACAATGCTTGATTTATTTAGTCGCTGGAAGCCAGTGACTCTAATTGTAAATGGATGGAATCATCGAATCCAATTTCCAAATCGCCAATAAAAGTGCCGCGATCCTATGTAGCAAGAGTGGAATTTGATTTATTTAATTTGCCGTAAATCAGTGGTCTTGGTGATGATCACCATTTACACAGTTTGGAACTCGGTAAGTGATCAGTTATGGATTGTACACAATGTAAATGTGAACTGTTCCAGCTAATGCCAGTTTCCTTTCTCTGACAATAGGTATTGAGATTTCGCTCCCCAGTCACCGGTTCATGATCACCATGGTAGCAAATTTCATCGCAATGGGAGGTCAACTGCTGATGCCAGGCCTTGCTGCCCTGTGTCGGGATTGGCAGATTTTGCAAGCTATCATCATTTGTCCATTTATTTTCATGATACCTTATTGGTGGTAAGTATGCTGATTTTACAAAATGCACAAATTTTAACTACTAATTGATCAATTTATATTTAATTAATTGGTGTGATTTGGAGTGCCAGCCATTTAAGAACATAAGAGCATAAGAATTAGGAGTAGGAGTGGGCCATTCGGCCCCTCGAGCCTGCTCTGCCATTCAGTGAGATCATGGCTGATCTATCTCAACTCCACTTTCCTGCACTATCCCCATATCCCTTGATTCCCTTAATATCCAAAAATCTATCGATCTCTGTCTTTAATATACTCAACGACTGAGCCTCCACAGCCCTGTGGGATCGAAAATTTCAAAGATTCACCACCCTCTGAGTGAAGAAGTTTCTCCTCGTCCCAGTCCGAAATGGCCATCCCCTTATTCTGAGACCGTGACCCCTGGCTCCACACTCCTCGGCCAGAGGAAACATTTGAAATGATCACTTGAATTAATACTTTTTGAGCAGCTACTGGATGGCACCCAAAGAGACACGAGTGCTGTTTCACCTTGTATAGCGATGTCCCTTAAGGCAGTGGTTTTCTATATTTTCTATGTGTGGGAGACCTCCTTTTAAATAATTGATACACTTCTGGGGACCACTGGCCTCTGTCTGAGGTTGAGCAACATCGGTGTTGTGTTTGACACCGAAATGAGCTTCTGACCACATATCCTCTCCGTCACTAAGACCGCCTACTTTCGTCCTCCTCTTCCTCGTCCTCATCCTCGTCGTATCGAGGATGACTTACTTCCACTCCAAAAAGGGATGAGTTCACAGGTGTTTCAATAAAGGACCTGACATTGCAACAGTGACTGCAATCCAAAAAGTACTTCATTGGCTGTAAAGCGCTTTGAGACGTCCTGCGGTCATGAAAGGTCATGAAAGCCGAATGGCCTACTCCTGCACCTATTTTCTATGTTTCTATGTTTCTATAAATGTTTCAAAGAAGAGCAGGGGAGTTATCCCCAGTGTCCTGGCCAATATTTATCCCTCAATCAACATAACAAAAAAACATTATCTGGTTATTATCACATTGCTGTTTGTGGGAGCTTGCTGTGCGCAAATTGGCTGCCGCGTTCCTACATTACAGCAAGTGACTACACTTACAAAGTACTTCATTGGCTGTAAAGCATTTTGAGATGTCCGGTGGTCGTGAAAGGTGCTAGTCTTTGCCAAAGAGTTGAAAATAAACCTAACCACTTGGTGTAATATCACTATGATCCTGTTGACATGCAGCACCCCATAGGTTAATTACTCAAAACAGTGAGCACAGGGTAATGGGTGAACGGGACTTGGTGCGAGTTCGAATACAGGCAGCAGAGTTTTGGATGAGCTTAAGTTTACAGAGGAAATGAAAGGAAGATTGACATTTATATAGCGCCTTTCACGACCACCGGATGTTTCAAAGCACTTCACAGCCAATGAAGTACTTTTTGGCACGTAGTCACTGTTGTAATGTGGGAAATGCGGCAGTCAATTTGCGCACAGCAAGCTCCCACAAACAGCAATGTGGTAATGACCAGATAATCTACTTTAATGATGTTGATTGTGGGATAAATATTGGCCAGGACACCAGGGATAACTCCCCTGCTCTTCTTCGAAATAGTGCCATGGGATCTTTTACACCCACCTGAGAGAGCAGACGGGGCCTTGGTTTAACATCTCATCCTAAAGACAGCACCTACAACAGTGCAGCACTCCCTCAGCACTGCACTGGAGTGTCAGCCTAGGTTTAGGTGCTCAAGTGTCTGAAGTGGGACTTGAACCCACAACCTTCTGACTCAGCGGCGCGTGTCCTACCCACTGAGCCGCAGGATGGGAGGCCGGCCAGGAGAGCGTTCGAATAGTCAAGTCTTTCTGTCCTCTTCTCTTGAAGGCAGCCATGGTGAGGATGGTACTGTAGCCGGGGACCCCCATTTCCAAGTGTCTGTCTGGGTCTAGATGGTTAATGTTGGCAGCTCATCACCGACAAGCCACAATGACCACCGTTTCCAACAGTGTTGTTGGATACTGATTAACAGTGGAGCCCCTGATATTTCCTGGCCTTGTTGCCGGGGGACAGAGGCTGCTGGTCATGGCACGACAGCATGACTGCTCTATAGCTTGTGCCAAATCATAGAATCCTTTAGCCTGGTGGGTACAAATCCAGCTTTTGAGTGCATAAAGAAAGGCTAGTGAAACCTTGAGCTCCCCCAGTTATGGTCAGGAAGAGAGATGAATGAATGTGAATCTAGGACCCCGATTTTGCCTCTGCGCGCAGCTGCTGGGGAGTGGCAAGTTCGAATCCCGGCAGTGGGTGAGACCCAGAGAAATTTTAACTCCTGGAATTTATTTCAGTGACGGAGTTGAGTCTCCCACCTGAACTCGGCAGAAACTTAACTGGACCAGCAACACAAACCCTGTCAAGAGCAGGTCAAGGGCTGGGTATTCTGCAGCAAGTGTCTCACCCCATGACTCCCCAAAGCCTCTTCACCATCTACAAGGCACAAGTCAGGAAAGAAAGAAAGGCTTGGCTTTATACAGCGCCTTTTACGACCGTCGGATGTCTCAAAGCACTTTACAGCCAACAAAGTACTTTTTGGTGTGTAGTCCCTGTTGTAATGTGGGAAACGCGGCAGCAAATTTGCACACCGCAAACTCCCACAAACAGCAACGTGATAATGACCAGATAATCTTTTTTTGTTCCGTTGATTGAGGGATAAATATTCGCCAGGACACCGAGGATAACTCCCCTGCTCTTCTTCGAAATAGCTCCATGGGATCTTTTACATGCACCTGAGAGAGCAGATGGGACCTCGGTTTAATGTCTCTTCCAAAAGATGGTACCTCTGACAGTGCAGTGCTCCCTCAGCACTGCAGTCGAGTATCAGCCTAGATTTTTTGCACTCAAGTCCCTGGAGTGAACTTGAGCACAAGAAGAATGGAGTAAAAGGAGTGTGATGGAATATTCTCCACTTGCCTGGATGAGTGTAGCTCCAACAACACTCGAGAAGCTCAACACCATCCAGGGCAAAGCAGCCCGCTTGATTGGCATCCCATCCACCACCTTCAACATTCACTTCCTCCACCACCAGTGCACTGTGGCTGCAGTGTGTACCATCTACAAGATGCACTGCAGCAACTCACCAAGGCTTGTTCGGCAGCATCTCCCAAACCTGCAACATCTACCACCTAGAAGGACAAGGGCAGCATACGCAAGGGCACACCATCACCTCCCAAGTTCCCCTCCAAGTCACACACCACTCTGACTTGGAAATATATCGGCCGTTCCTTCATCGTTGCTGGGTCACAATCCTGGAACTCCCTCCCTAACAGCACTGTGGGAGCACCTTCATCACACGGACTGCAGCGGTTCAAGAAGACGGCTCACCACTACCTTCTCGAGGGCAATTAGGAATGGGCAATAAATACTGCCCTTACCAGCAACGCCCACATCCCATGAATTAATTCTTTTTAAGTTATTATCCGACTGACTGGTGAAGGTGAGATTATGGATGATAGAAGGCTGCTGCCGGGGACCCATGGGAAAGGTCGCCCACGGGAATGGTCACCAGTCCCAAGGTTAATGGGGAGGGATTGTTCGGGCAGGCATTGCGGTCTGGGAAGGTGCAGAAGCCCAGGGCAGGGGAGGACCAAGGTTTCATCGTGCGGAGTTTAAGAGCTTCTCATGGCCCCACAAGCAAACCATTTAAAAAAAAAAAACAACTTTGCATTCCAGAGTCTCTGCTGGCCCCGATCCCATTTGCCATCAGGTTGCTCTGCCACTGGTTGAGACTCGTGCAGCTACAATCATGTTGGAGTTCTATTTGCATCAAAGGACTACAACCTTTGTATAGTTATGAGGCCCTCGCCGAGAATCTGTATCTATATTTTTTTAAAAGCCGTAATAATTGTCTTCAAATTCGATCCTCGAAGCTTCTGGTAATGCCCGGCTGTTAGTTAACTAACCGATGTATAGAAACTTTTGAACCTTGCACCTTTGGAATTTAGAGAGTGTCTTTTATTGTATTTACACTTGTAATTACCTTGATGCGCTTTTTTTTCCGCAGTGTTTTCCCAGAATCGCTCAGATGGCTACTGGCCACAAACCAGCTTCAAGCTGCCAAAGAACTATTTCTGGAATTTGCACACAATAATAGAATCGAGCTGGTAGATGATGTCAAAGACTTTCTTCCAGGTAAGATGATTGCGACGTAACCTACTGTTGTACAACAATGCCAGAAATGTGCTCTAATAGGTTAATGAGACCAAGTTGCTCAATGAGGAAAGTTCCATTTCCAAGTGGCCTCTCCAGCGAAGCAGTGCGGCTGAAATAATCATTTACATTTTTTTTCTCTCTCTTTAGAACTCGATAAAGAGCCAACAATAAAGCCCAAAAAAACATTCATCATCAAACTGCTATATACGAGGATCTTGTGGAAGCACATCTTAGTACTCTGTGTGAATTCGTAAGTCCCAGTCTCCTAAAGCAATACTGACAAATGTTTACCATTTGTATTTTGCAAGCTTGGTGGGCTGATGGTTTGAAAACCAATTAACTTTTTTCTTTCTCTCTCATTTTCTTCTCCTGACCACTTCTCCCAGCAGCTGGACTCCTTGCTGGCATCGTGCCCAAGTGGTCATTGTTGATGCATAATCCTTAGTGATGAGTGTTGGCAGGCTGTACAGTCATTGACAACTTCATGGCTGTACAGGGTATTGGTGAGGCCGCACCCAGAGAACTGCGTACAGTTTTGGTCTCCTTATTTAAGAAGGGATATTACTTGCGTTGGAGGCAGTTCAGAGAAGATTCACTAGGTTGATTCCTGAAACCAAAGGTACAGCAAGTGATCAAGAAAGCCAATGGAATCTTGGCCTTTATTTCAAAGGGGATGGAGTATAAAAGCAGGGAACTCTTGCTACAGTCATACAGGGTATTGGTGAGGCCACACCAGAAATACTGCTTGCAGTTTTGGTCTCCGTATTTAAGAAAGGATATATTTGCTTTGGAGGCAGTTCAGAGAAGATTCACTAGGTTGATTCCTGAGATGAGGGGGTTGACTTATGAAGAAAGGTTGAACAGGTTGTGCCTGTATGCATTGGAGTTTAGAAGAATGAGAGGTGATCTTATTGAAACATATAAGATAATGAGGGGCCTCGACAAGGTAGATGCAGTGAGGATGTTTCCACTCATGGGGGATTCTAGAACTAGGGGGCATAGTTTCAGAATAAGGGGTTGCCCATTTAAAACTGAGATGAGGAGGAATTTCTTCTCTCTGGGTTGTAAATCTATGGAATTCTCTGCCCCAGAGAGCTGTGGAGGCTTGATCATTGAATATATTTAAAGTGGGGATACAGATTTTTGAACGATAAGGGAGTAAAGGGTTATGAGGAGTGGGCAAGGAAGTGGAGTTGAGCCCATAATCAGATCAGTCATGATCTTATTAAATGGCGGAGCAGGCTCGAGGGGCCAAATGGCCTACTCCTGCTCCTATTTCTTATGTTCTTGTGGCTGTGTCTGATCATGTCTTCACCTGACACAAATATTTGCAGCAGGGATTACTGGAGCGAAATCCGAAGCAAAAATATTTATTGCCCCCACTCCCTTATGCTGGGTGCTGCTGGCCAATGGTCCCCCTAATTTTGTTTTGGGTGTGCGGCCTCTTTAAGGGGCTGTGCAGAATGTAACAGGGCCCATTCGCAGGTTAATATAACGGGGGCCCATTCACAGGTTACTATAACGGGGGCCCATTCACAGGTTACTATAACGGGGGCCCATTCACAGGTTAATATAACGGGGGCCCATTCACAGGTTAATATAACGGGGGCCCATTCACAGGTTAATATAACGGGGGCCCATTCGCAGGTTACTATAACGGGGGCCCATTCACAGGTTACTAATAACGGGGGCCCATTCACAGGTTACTATAACTGGGCCCATTCGCAGGTTAATATAACGGGGCCCATTCACAGGTTAATATAACGGGGCCCATTCACAGGTTAATATAACGGGGCTCATTCACAGGTTAATATAACGGGGCCCATTCACAGGTTACTATAACGGGGGCCTATTCGCAGGTTACTATAACTGGGCCCATTCGCAGGTTACTATAACTGGGCCCATTCGCAGGTTACTATAACGGGGCCCATTCGCAGGTTACTATAACTGGGCCCATTCACAGGTTACTATAACGGGGGCCCATTCGCAGGTTACTATAACGGGGCCCATTCGCAGGTTACTATAACGGGGGCCCATTCGCAGGTTACTATAACGGGGCCCATTCGCAGGTTACTATAACGGGGGCCCATTCGCAGGTTACTATAACGGGGCCCATTCGCAGGTTAATATAACGGGGGCCCATTCACAGGTTAATATAACGGGGGCCCATTCACAGGTTACTATAACGGGGCCCATTCACAGGTTACTATAACGGGGCCCATTCACAGGTTACTATAACGGGGCCCATTCACAGGTTACTATAACGGGGCCCATTCACAGGTTACTATAACGGGGCCCATTCACAGGTTACTATAACGGGGCCCATTCACAGGTTACTATAACGGGGCCCATCCACAGGTTACTATAACGGGGCCCATTCACAGGTTACTATAACTGGGCCCATTCAAAGGTTAATATAATGGGGGCCCATTCAAAGGTTAATATAACGGGGGCCCATTCACAGGTTAATATAACGGGGGCCCATTGAAAGGTTAATATAATGGGGGCCCATTCACAGGTTACTATAACTGGGCCCATTCGCAGGTTACTATAACGGGGCCCATTCACAGGTTACTATAACGGGGCCCATTCACAGGTTACTATAACTGGGCCCATTCACAGGTTACTATAACTGGGCCCATTCGCAGGTTACTATAACGGGGGCCCATTCAAAGGTTAATATAATTGGGGCCCATTCACAGGTTACTATAACGGGGGCCCATTCAAAGGTTAATATAATGGGGGCCCATTCACAGGTTACTATAACGGGGGCCCATTCAAAGGTTAATATAACGGGGGCCCATTCAAAGGTTAATATAACGGGGGCCCATTCACAGGTTACTATAACACTAGAAACGCCAGTCCCGGGCTGTGCGGGACCAGCAGAGAGCTATGTGGCCACAGAGCTAATGGGGAACGTTGGTGCTGACCCAGTTGTCGCAGCCTGGCTATGGCCCTCATTGAGACCAGCTACTTCCGCACAGAGCTCGGATCAAACATCGGGTTTTCCCGATCTTTATGCCTCAGCGTTTAGTCGTTGGGTTCGCTAAGCTGTCGCATGATGTACATTAAAATGGAGCTGATTTTAACCCTGCTCGCTCAGCGGAAACCTGGTGGGTGGAAAGTTAAAATTGCCCTGGTTCTTACCTGTCCAAAAGCCGCCATGATCGCAGCATCTGCAATTTTAACCTGCTCTCCTGAGGACATGTGCTCACAGCCAACAGGGTCCTTCTTTACACACGCATGTCACGGCCCAATCACATCATTGAGACCCGACTGTAATTTTAACTCTGGGCCCAAATAGGGAATCCACTTGGAGTTACAATGGGGCCCATTTGTTTCAGAAGTTTGCTTTGCATTTTGGTTATAGGAGGTCAAAGGTGAAAGGTTGTGAATGGGAGGGGGATGTTCGTGGTGAGCCACAGGGAAGTTGCGGTCGTGCTTGCTGATCTGGCAAAGGCTGATGAGACTAAAGTTGAGGGGCCATGTCACTGTTGGGAGGAGTGAAAGTGGAGGTGCAGGAAAAGGTCACGGATACCAAAAAAAATGGTGGGAAGATACCTCATCCAAGTAATTGTGGGAGTGTATGGCTTGTAATCGATATTTCTGGAAAACCCATGGTTAGAGATGGAGATGGGGGCGAGAGAGCGAGTCAGAGAGCGAAAAGTCCAGGAAGGACGAGGAGGAGTCAGAAATTGGCCATGTCAAAGTGGGGAATGGGAAGTGATGTATAGGAACCTTGCAGGTCAGTCTGAAAGCAGGAAGCAGCATAACCATTGATGAAATGGAGGAGATCACCAAGGAGTGGGCCTAAGTCGGACCGGAACAAGGTCCAAAGGTCTGCCCTGTTTATTATCAGTAATAAGATCGTAACTGTATGTGTAAAGAATACATTTATAGTTTACCTACAGATAACAAACAGAGGAAACCATCCCCAGTCAGTGCGCCATATATCCTATAAAAGGGCCATATAGCTGGGACCCACCTTTGCGTGAGATCCCTGTGTGTGAACTCATTGTCCACACTAAGAAGTCTGTAAAGTTCAAAGATAATGGGTGCCATCTGCCAGATACGAAGCTGCACCTTTTAAAACTATTTTGACAATGTCTCTTTATCAAAAAAAAACTAGCTGAATCACTTGTGTAAAACCTTTGGTGCTCTAATCTGGGTACTATTTGCCAGATATTGCTGTTTAAAGAGCAAGGGGTCCCACCAGGCTTCTTGCCTCTTTTTAAAAAAAAAATCACCTTTGCAAAGAAAAACTACCACCATCCGAATAATGTTCTTGTTTTTGTCCATATTTTTGTTTAACCAACATGTGCTGGTAGCATTTGATGAAGTAGCTTGGCAAAGTTACTAAACCTAACAATTTGACTGAGCTGAATCAACAGTGTCAGCTGTGGCTCAGTGGGTAGCACTCTCGCCTCAGACTCCGAAGGTGTTGTGGATTCAAGTCCCACTCCAGAGACTTGTATCTCAGTTGGCACATATATCTCAGTTGACACTCCAGTGCAGTGCTAAGGGAGTGCTGCACTGTCGGAGGTGTCGTCTTTCGGATGAGACGTTAAACCGAGGCCCCGTCTGCTCTCTCAGGTGGATGTAAAAGATCCCATGGCACTATTTTGAAGAAGAGCAGGAGAGTTATCCCCGGTGTATCTGGCCAATATTTATCCCTCAATCAACATAACAAAAAAAAACAGATTATCTGCTCATTATCACATTGCTGTTTATGGGAGTTTGTTTGTGCGCAAATTGGCTGCCGCGTTTCCTACATTACAACAGTGACTACACTCCAAATAGTACTTCATTGACTGTAAAACACTTTGAGACATCCGGTGGTCGTGAAAGGCGCTATATAAATGCAAGTCTTTCTTCATTCTTCTTTCTCCAGCCAAGGTGGTGCTATAGTTGAAGTACCGTGCGATTAAGGACTGATCTAACTACAGATGTTAGTTCAGTTCCCTGATTGTGTCAAAACTCATTCCAGCCTATCGGGTTCATCCTGCTGCCACATTCAAAATGCTTGGCATACATTCAAGAGGGAGTTAGGTGTGGCCCTTACGGCTAAAGGGATCAAGGGGTGTGGAGAGAAAGCAGGAAAGGGGTACTGAGGTGAATGATCAGCCATGATCTTATTGAATGGTGGTGCAGGCTCAAAGGGCCCAATCGCCTATTCCTGCACCTATTTTCTATGTTTCTATTTAAATGATGGTTACAAACCGCCTGAGATTGGCTCTTTAGTATAAGATGTCCTTTAAAGTCATTAATTAGATTACAGGCTGATAATTCATTCTCTGGGGTTAAACATCTTCTTTGATCCAGACAATGGGATCAAATGTCCTTTTAACTTTACTTCCTGGCTGTGAAATCATTTTCTAATTTTATACTGTCGCGAGTAATATAATAGTAATATTGTATAGCCACCGTGATAACCTCTCTTGATCAATTGTTGGACTGGTTTTAAAATGAATTTTGTTTCATCGGTAAGTTTAAAACAAAATAATAGATCATAGATAGGCTGTAATTTAATTTGGGAGATCTAAGGACATGCAGAAAGCACTCGAGCCGTACTCTTGTGGTTTAAGACTGTAACAAAAATGGATTTAATCGCCCCGATTTTAACCTCCCCCAGCCCCCAGTCCCAAGCGTTAACGGGAAGCCCAAAGCAGCCAAATTTCTCCCCCATTTTGTCTTCATATCTGCCAGAAGAATGAACAGGAGACTGTTTGGATTGATATATGTGCTTAACCCTTGCAAACTGTCACCGGGTACCATTTAGTGCCTCCCTTTATTGCTTGCTTCTGTAAGCAATTTTATTTGTAAATAATCTGATTTAGTAGATTAGGCTGTTAAGAAAAGTGCATTATGCAGCTGATACCATCTTCTGATAGTGATTGTGTGATGTACTGCAACACTATATGCTTCCCAATAACAATTTTACCATAAAAGACTCCGGAGGGCTAGAAATTTGTCTTGGGCAAAGCCGGCAGTATCGGATTGACTGTCCATTATACACAGTGCCTGATAGTCAGTTCCACACGTCTAGCTTGTTAATCTTGAGGCAAGCTATTCGCTTTCACTGTCTACTCTATAAAATTGTAGGGTTCGAATCATGAAAAACACGGGTTCCCCTATGTAAACTACAGCATGCCGAGAACACCAATAAAGTGACTGAAGAGAAGGGTTGATTCATAATATCCTCTGAACCTCTCTCTCTCAAAGCCTTTTACTTGCTGCCAACCACTCAGAATTCTATGTGAATATCATATGTGTGGCTCTGTGGGTAGCACTCTCGCCTCTGAGTCAGACGTTTGTGGGTTCAAGTCCCACTCCAGGGACTTGAGCACAAAAAAAAATCTAGGCTGACACTCCCAGTGCAGTGCTGAGGGAGCGCTGCACTGTCGGAGGTGCCGTCTTTCAGATGAGACGTTAAACCGAGGCCTCGTCTGCTCTCTCAGGTGGACGTAAAAGATCCCACGGCACTATTTCAAAGAGCAATAGTTATCCCCGGTGTCAATGTTTATCCCTCAATCAACGTCAATAAAACAGATTATCTGGTCATTATCACATTGTTGTTTTTGGGAGCTTGCTGTGCGCAAATTGGCGTTTCCCACATTACAACAGTGACTACACTTCAAAAGTAATTCATTGGCTGTCCGATGGTTGTGAAAGGTGCTATATAAACCCAAGTCTTTTTAACTGTTCCAGATGGGCGCTTAATTCACAGAACCTTTATTTTTCCTCGCGGGTTTTTCTCTCTCAATTTTCCATCTAGTACCCGGGTAAGCTGGCACATATGCTAACGACAGCCCTGGATAACTTCCACCAAGTGCCCATTGTCCATGTGTCTACACCCATTTGACGGTGGTGTGGGGAAACGGAGGCCAGTGATTGTTACTCGTGCCAATGTGGGGTTTATTTCATGTTGCTGTAACTGGCTATTGTTAATACTCCATTTGAAAAGGTATTGGGAGTTCTGTTTGCTGCCCAGATTTGTCAGAGCTCTAGAAATTGGTAATTTGTAAACGGGTTGTGTTTTTTTTCCCCCCTGTTGACTCTTGATATATTTTGCAGCCTTACAGGATTTGGGATCCATAACTGTTTTGCAAAGAGTCTGATGGAATACGAAGTGAACAGCCTGAGCAATTTCTACACCCACTACTATATCATGGAAGTGATCGGCATTCTGTCCTGCGCCATCATGTGCGTTCTTGTCGGACTTATGGGCCGAAGAGGAACTCTGCTGCTCTTCACCATCCTCACTGCACTGGCTTCCCTCCTTCAGTTGGGCCTCATAAGCTGTAAGTTCTGCTTTTGCTTGTTCTCCCCCCGCCCCCCCAATCCCCCACTTCTAGGGTTGTCAACTCTGATTGGACATGGTCCTGGAGGTGTTGTCACATGACCGCTTTCCTCCAACCGTCGCGCCCCTTACACTCCTGGCATTGGTCAGCCGACATGTCCATCTTCACGGTATCCCGTCTTCCTGTACCAATTGGAAAGCGAATAGACTCTTCGCTACCCGATTGGATGATTCCCGACTGTCGGTCAAACAACCTTCCCCCCCCCCCACCCATGTCCATTCTTTTTAATAACTGGTAAACAAAAGCGTTCAAAGAAAATATTTTAAAAACACATATTTTTTTTTAAATGTGTTTTCCGCCATTTTATGATGTTTCTCCTGGATTGCTTGCGGCAGTATCCTGGAGATTGGTCTTTAATTCCTGGAGACTTGAGGGCAATCCTGGAGGGTTGGCAACCCTACCCACTTCACCTCTGGGTTTTTTTGCGGGGGTGGGCGGGATGGAAGTTGAAGGTTATATTCCACTCGGGAATAACATTATTCCAAGTGGCGCATGAAGTGGTTCACTGGAGAGTTTTAAATGGAAAGGGAGGGGCAGAGTGATGATGTACATCATTTTTATGAAGATCCAACTCCCAGATAAGCAATTAAAAAAAAACTATAATCTACCTCAGAAAATAATTCAACTCGAAGGGCCATAATTTGCTGCTGCAAGTCATCCAACGGCATCTGTATGTTCAGGTTTTTACATTATTTTTTTTGCGTGACAAGTTGCTGGATGTGTGAGCTGATAACATTGCAGTGAGGTAATCGGGGCATCTGGGATCTGAGTGAGCAGGGAAAGCAACTGGGTGTCTCCTCAACCAATCAGATTGAAGAGTTGTGAACTTAACAGCGTAAGGTCCGAGAAGGAAGTGTAAGTTAGTGCGGGTGAATTCAATGCCAAATGAGTGCACAAAGAGAAAGCGAGGGGAAAAGAAAGATTCGATTAAGAGAGAGAAAAAAAGGGACAGGATTTTTTAAAATATTAATTTTTATATTTTAACTATTTTAAATCTCCAACAGCAATTAAAACCCGAAGGAATGAGACTCCTCACTTGTAATAACAACAACTTGTATTTATATAGCACCCTTAACATAGTAAAATGTCCCAAGGCGCTTCGCAGACGTGTTAAAGGACAAAACAAATAAATTTGACACCGAGCCACATAAGAAGAAATTACAGCAGATGACCAAAAGCTTGGTCAAAGAGAGAGGTTTTAAGGAGCGTACTAAAGGAGGAAAGGGAGGTGGAGAGGTTTAGGGAGGGAGGTCCAGAGTTTGGGGCCCAAGCAGCTGAAGGCACCGCCACCGATGGTTGAGCGATCATAATCAGGGATGCTCGAGGGCAGAATTTGAGGAGCGCAAGGGGGTTTGTGGGGCTAAAGGAGATTACAGAGGTAGGGAGGGGCGAGGCCATAGAGGGATTTGTAACAAGGCTGAGAATTTTGAAAAGTGCCAGAGAAGTTGACTGGCAGTAATTAACACTTATCACATTGCTAAAGGAGTACTTGCACTTGAAATGACTTGACATAACTTTCTGTGTTGAGGTTAGTTTGTATTCCACGGAGAGAAGTCCTGTGGGAAGGAGGATGGAAGGAGGACAGTAGGAGTATGTTTGAGTTTGTGTGTATGTATTGGCACATACGGCGGAGCCTGGTCTCCAGTCGTCTTGGATCCCCTTGCCACTGGACCAAGACTTGCTCCGTCAGGCCCGTGTGGTGGCTGGTGTGCAACGGCCACCCCACGTTAAAAGAATTCACGCACAAGTTTAAAATGAGTTCATCAGTCACCTGAGTATTCATTTTTAGTGTGGAAGCAAGTCATCCTCGACCCCGAGGGACTGCCTATGATGATGATGAGCTACTGAACAAATACAGCAACCTCAACATTCATTACAGTTCAATGGTGAGTCAGACAGCGAGAGGCCTTTTTCGGAAAGCTAATGGTGGAGTGTCACCACACGGACAGCAACTTTACGACATTTGACCTCCCATCTGCCTCTGCGAACACCATTAGCCTCACCGTTATTTTTACAAGTATTTTGTTTCTAAGTATTAATATACATTGAGCTGTATTGTTATTTGGCCCTAAATTGCACAAGGCCCTTGCTTTGTTTGGAAATTACGTCCACTTGGTTTCCTTTGTTCCTGTAATGTATTTGCTTCATGGGTTCTTTGCTTAAGAATTCATATCAACACATTGTTCTATTAAGAACTAGTTGGTTTATTAGCAACGGTTTAACAATCACACGACACATTACCAGTTCATCCACTAGGCTCACAACTGCATACCTCATCGCGGATGATCTAGACCCAACTGACTGGGGTTTTATTGAGTCTTGTGAACATCACGAGACTGGCTAAGCCACTCTCAATGCAACAGCTCTGCAAACCTGTGAACATACTCACAACCGTCAGATCCAAAATATTTTTCTTTTGACTGATTGTCCGTAGTATTACACACAATTCCATAACTCGATAATCTTGCTGCCTTCACATTATACATCTTTTGGGAGCCTTTATTACAGGATCCCATCCATCCATAATTCTACGGGTTTGGCCAGTCTCTGATCACCACCTTGGCGGTTTAATGAAAATGTCTCGAACCTCTTGTTTCTAAAGTCTCCTATTTTGTACTTAAATATCAATCCTTGGATGAAAGTCACCACACCACAGCGACTTCACTTCAGCAACTGCCCAGTCAAATACGCAAACGGAAATACTGGCAGATGATTTCGAGGACAGTTAAATTGTACTTTGTGCATACACGAGAGAATATCGTCCGTGCTGTCCAAAAAACCATCCCATGTTGTAACTTGCAGTTGGACCGACCTGTTCTTCAGGTGTTTATGCAAATAATTTAGCTGGAAAAAGTTATTTCCAATCTTCCTGGATGTTTCTGTTGGCCAACAGAGATTTTGTGGGTTCTGTGTGTTTTTGTTTGTCAGGTACTAGTAGACATGCCAACATAATGCAAATGTGACGTGAAGTGCAGTCACAAAGAAAAATTCATGGTCTTCAGTTCAAGCATGATGCATAAATAATTTTGTGCATGCAAACATCATTTAAAGGGATCGCATCTCCATTTGAAAAAAAAAGGTAGCAGACTTTTATTTTGTTTTTCTGTTTACAGATCGTTCAGTAATGTGAAGCCTATCCTGTGCATACTACACCATTCTAGTGAAAATTACATGAAGCTCTTTCCCTCCCCGCCCCCCCTCCAAACCACAATATTGATTTCTCCAGCATGAAGACAGTATCCCTTCCAACAGTTAACTGTACCATGTATCGGCAGGTTAAAGAACTATTGTCCTCCAGACTTAAAATGATCTCAATGGCACAGTGGTGCTTTTGATGATGCAAAGATACAATCTACTTTTAATTCAAAGTCGCTCAATTCAAATGACCTGATCATTCAATTTTTTGGCCATTAACTTCCTGCTTTCAGCGCCTTTAATGTGGTAAAAACGTCCCAAGGTGCTTCACAGGAATGTTATAAGACAAATATTTGACACCAAGTCACTTAAGGAGAATTTATGGCAGGTGACCAAAAAGCTAGGTCAAAGAGGTAGGTTTTAAGGAGCGTCTTGAAGGACGTAGAGAGGTTTAGGGAGGGAATTCCAGAGCTTTGGGGCTAGGCAACAGAAGGCACGGCCACCAATGTTTCCTATGTTATTTATATTGCTAGATTATTCCATTTTTTATGCAACTTGGAATTATTCAGAATAGACTGCATGGCATCACTGATTACTATCGCTACTAAAAATGTTTTGGTTTATCGAAAGTTTTTTAAAAATTCCCATAACCTCCCACTTCCTCCCCTCCTCTGCTTTATCGAGTGCAGTTCCACATGGAATAGTCAACCTTCAGTGTTTCACCCAACTGGTAATTCTCCATGCATGTGTGTATGGGTCTCAATAGGAGGAATTTGACTGGGACATCAAAGAGGAGCCCTGATCTCATTGAAACATACAACATTCTTACAAGGCTCAACAGGGTAGATGCAGGGAGGATGTTTCCTCTGGCTGAGGAGTCTAGAACCAGGGACCCTGGGTCACAATCTCAATAAAGTACGAGAGGAAGCTTGCAGGGAACATTAAAATGGACTGCAAAAGCTTCTATAGATATGTAAGGAGAAAAAGGTTAGTAAAGACAAACGTAGGTCCCCTGCAGTCAGACTCGGGGGAAGTCATAACTGGGAACAAAGAAATGGCAGACCAATTGAACAAGTACTTTGGTTCGGTATTCACTAAGGAGGACACAAACCGCCTTCCGGATATAAAAGGGGTCAGAGGGTCTAGTGAGAAGGAGGAACTGAGGGAAGTCCTTATTAGTCGGGAAATTGTGTTGAGGAAATTGAAGGCAGATAAATCCCCAGGGCCTGATGGTCTGCATCCCAGAGTATTTAAGGAGGTGGCCTTGGAAATAACGGATGCATTGACAGTCATTTTCCAACATTCCATAGACTCTGGATCAGTTCCTATGGAGTGGAGGATAGCCAATGAACCCTATTTTTTAAAAAAGGAGGGAGAGAGAAAACAGGGAATTATAGACCGGTCAGCCTGACATCGGTAGTGGGTAAAATGATGGAATCAATTATTAAGGATGTCATAGCAGCACATTTGGAAAGAGGTGACATGATAGGTCCAAGTCAGCATGGATTTGTGAAAGGGAAATCATGCTTGACAAATCTTCTGGACTTTTTTGAGGATGTTTCCAGTAGAGTGGACAAGGGAGAACCAGTTGATGTGGTGTATTTGGACTTTCAGAAGGCTTTCGACAAGGTCCCACACAAGAGACTAATGTGCAAAGTTAAAGCACATGGGATTGGGGGTAGTGTGTTGACGTGGATTGAGAACTGGTTGGCAGACAGGAAGCAAAGAGTAGCAGTAAATGGTTACTTTTCAGAGTGGCAGGCAGTGACTAGTGGGGTACCGCAAGGTTCTGTGCTGGGGCCCCAGCTGTTTACATTGTACATTAATGATTTAGACGAGGGGATTAAATGTAGTATCTCCAAATTTGCGGATGACACTAAGTTGGGTGGCATTGTGAGCTACGAGGAGGATGCTATGAGGCTGCAGAGTGACTTGGATAGGCTAGGTGAGTAGGCAAATGCATGGCAGATGAAGTATAATGTGGATAAATGTGAGGTTATCCACTTTGGTTGTAAAAACAGAGAGACAGACTATTATCTGAATGGTGACAGACTAGGAAAAGGGGAGGTGCAACGAGACCTGGGTGTCATGGTACATCAGTCATTGAAGGTTGGCATGCAGGTACAACAGGCGGTTAAGAAAGCAAATGGCATGTTGGCCTTCATAGCGAGGGGATTTGAGTACGGGGCAGGGAGGGAGGTGTTACTACAGTTGTACAGGGCCTTGGTGAGGCCACACCTGGAGTATTGTGTACAGTTTTGGTCTCCTAACTTGAGGAAGGACATTCTTGCTATTGAGGGAGTGCAGCGAAGGTTCATCAGACTGATTTCTGGGATGGCGGCACTGACATATCAAGAAAGACTGGATCAACTGGGCTTGTATTCACTGGAATTCAGAAGAATGAGAGGGGATCTCATAGAAACGTTTAAAATTCTGATGGGTTTAGACAGGTTAGATGCAGGAAGAATGTTCCCAATGTTGGGAAAGTCCAGAACCAGGGGTCACAGTCTAAGGATAAGGGGTAAGCCATTTAGGACTGAGATGAGGTGAAACTTCTTCACCCAGAGAGTGGTGAACCTGTGGAATTCTCTACCACAGGAAGTTGTTGAGGTCAATTCACTAAATATATTCAAAAAGGAGTTGGATGTAGTCCTTACTACTAGCGGGGGATCAAGGGGTATGGCAAGAAAGCAGGAATTGGGTACTGAAGTTGCATGTTCAGCCATGAACTCATTGAATGGCGGTGCAGGCTCGAAGGGTGGAATGGCCTACTCCTGCACCTATTTTCTATGTTTCTATCCAATCTCCTCTCAACCTTCTCTGCTCCAAGGAGAACAACCCCAGCTTCTCCAGTCTATCCACGTAACTGAAGTCCCTCAACCCTGGAACCATTCTTGTAAATCTTTTCTGCATCCTCTCTAAAGCCTTCACATCCTTCCTAAAGTGCGGAATCCGGATTTGGACACAATACTCCAGTTGAGGCTGAACCAGTGTTTTATAAAGGTTCATCATAACTTCCTTGCTTTGATACTCTATGCCTCTATTCATGAAGCCAGGATCCCGTAAGCTTTTTTAACCGCTTTCTCAACCTGCCCTGCCACCTTCAACGATTTGTGCACTTGTATCATCAGGTCTCTCTGTTCATGCACCCCCTTTAAATTGTACCCTTTATCTTAGCTCTCCTCATTCTTCCTACCAAAATGTATCACTTCGCACTTTTCTGCATTGAATTTCATCTGCTACGTTGTCCGCCCATTTCACCAGCTTTCTATGTCCTCTTGAAGTCTATCACTATCCTCCTCACTGTTCACTATACTTCCAAGTTTTGTGTCATCTGCAAATTTTGAAATAGTGCCCTGTACACCCAAGTCTAAATCATTAATATATATCAAGAAAAGCAGTGGTCCTCGTACCGACCCCTGGGGAACATCACTGTATATCTTCCTCCAGTCCGATAAACAACCGTTCACCAGTACTCTCTGCTTCCTGTCACTTTGCCAATTTTGTATCCGTGCTGCCACTGTCCCTTTTATTCCATGTGTTGTGTATCTGTAAAGCATGCACTCCCATGTTCCGCCACCAGGGCGCGCATCCCCTGAAGTCCCAAGGGATCCCAGCATCCCTTGGGAGCACTGTATATAAGCCGGCCCCTAAGGCCGGTTCCTCACTCTGGAGTGTCTTATTAAAGACTGAGGTCACTGTTACTTTAACCTCCCTGTGTGCAGCCTCATGTGTGTTAGGAACACACTACCATGGGCTTCAACTTTGCTGGAAAGCCTATTATGTGGCACTTTATCAAACGCCTTTTGGAAGTCCATGTACACAACGTCAACCGCATTGCCCTCATCAACCCTCTCTGCAACCTCATCCAAAAACTCAATCAAGTTAATTAAACATGATTTGCCTTTAATAAATCCGTGCTGGTTTTCCTTAATTAATCCACACTTGTCCTAGTGACTGTTAATTTTGATCTCCAAACTGCCATACAAATGCATGTTGGAGCCTCATCCTGCTGAGAAGCCGTCTCTCGCCATGTCTAATAGTAGACAGGAACGCAGTAGCCAGCCACTGTGGCCTTTGACGTACATGTGACCAATTACCTTTGGTATCACAGTTCCTTTTGTTTTCTGTTTGCAAGCAGGACATGGGCAGTTTATTTGTCCATGCCCAATGGACCAGAGCTCCCTCTGATCATAGCAACATAATTGCTTTACGAATCACTCGTCTCGTCACAAGCTCGACCCTGCATAGCTAACCCTTTGCCAGTTTCTGCCCAGAAGACTAAGGACCAACTACAATATAGAGCTAATCAACAAACCTGGCATTTCTACATGTTCTTCTCCTTGGTCTGGCCTGCTCTCGCTCGGCCTTGCTCCAGCAGTCAGGCCTTCTATCCTGGTCTTTGAATTCAGATTTGGGGAGCCTGTGTGCCCACATGGCCATTTGTTAAATCCAGTTACCCATGTCTCACTATATTGCTGGTCTAGAAAAACAAATGAAACAAGGGATATGGAGATCGGGCAGGAAAGTGGAGTTGAGGTCGAAGATCAGCCCTGATCTTATTGAATGGCGGAGCAGGCTCGAGGGGCCGTATGGCCTACTCCTAATTCTTGTGGTCTTAGCACAGGCTCCTGGAACATGAATTTCAAAAGACCAACGTACAAGAACCTTTTTCCAGATTTGCTCCACACTGGTATGGCGGAGGGGTGGTGTGTGCTGGGCCAAACAGATCACCGCTGCACTTTATTGCTCCAACATCTTTTATGTGGAATGTTCAAGGTATATGAGCTTTCGACGACCTATCCGCTGCATAACTTTGATTTCCAACTCTCTAACATCGCCCATCTCTGCCCTTACCTCAGCTTATCTGCTGCTGAAGCCCTCATCCATGCCTTTGTTACCTCTAGACTTGATCATTCGAAAGCACTCCTGGCTGGCTTCCCACGTAATCTAGAGGTGATCCAAAACTCAGCTGACCGTATCCTAACTCGCACCAAGTCCCACTCCCCCATCACCCCTGTGCTCACCGACTTACATTGGCTCTCGGTTAAGCAACGCCTCGATGTCAAAATTCTCATCCTTATTTTCAAATCCCTCCATAGCCTCGCCCCTCCCTATCTCCAGCCCCATAACCCCCAGAGATGTCTGCGCTCCTCCAATTCTGCCCTCTTGAGCATCCCTGATTATAATCGGTGAACCGTTGGTGGCCGTGCATTCTGTTGCCTAGGCCCCAAGTTCTGGAACTCCCTGCCTGAACCTCTCCGCCTCTCTACCTCTCTCTCCTCCTTCAAGACATTCCTTAAAACCTACCTCTTTGACCAAGCTTTTGGTCACCTGCGCGAATTTCCACTTATGCAGCTTGGTGTCAAATTGTTTATCTCATAATACTCCTGTGAAGCACCTTGGGACGTTAAAGGCGCTATATAAATACAAGTTGTTGTTGTTGTTGTATGTGTGTCCTGTACAAAGGCATTCTTGCCTCCAGTGCACTTTACACCTGCTTTTGTGCGGCAATCATTATACAGAAATTCCGAATCAAAGGTGGTAGGCTGCACAAAACGCACGGCGATTTCACACTGAGCCGCACTTGTGTTTGGACCCAATAACAGTGTGAGCTGCTGAGGTGAAACTCCTGCTGTAGATCTTGGTGAAAGGGATGTTTGTTGTCAAATGGTGGCAGCTCCGTTGATTTGTTTCCGTGCCAGCTTTACACAGAGCAGTATTAGCACAATCTGTTGCAAAGAAAATAGGTGAGCCAGGGGCTTCCGAAAACACAGGAAAGGTAATGATATCATCATTGTGCCCGGAGACATTGGTTTACATGAAGAAAGCGCTTTTGGAAATGCAGAACAATCACTCCGCTGACTCTTTCCTCCGTCAAAAGCCATTATGCAATCATTGGAACAGGTTTTTCCAGTGGCTTGACCCTGAAACTCTTAGACAACTATGGTGGCTAATTTGCTTGAACAGGGAGTTTGGGCTTCTGAATGTACAGGATTTTGGGTGTCACCAAAGGAAGGCTGTGACATTATCCCTTCGTTTATTGGCCACTCATTCGGTGCGCATTATCCCCAAGGAGGATAATGTTGAGTGTCTCTCCTAAGCAAAAGGAATTCAGCAAAAAAAAATTACTTCTGTGAAATAATTTCAATGCAAAAAAAAAATAAGCTTATTTAAACAGCAAAGAAAGAAAGACTTGCATTTATATAGCGCTTTTCACGGCCACCGGATATTCCAAAGCGCTTTACAGCCAATGAAGTACTTTTTTGGAGTGTAGTCACTGTTGTAATGTACAAAGCGTGGCAGCCAATTTGCAAGCACAGCAAGCTCCCAAAAACAGCAATGTGATGATGACCAGATAATCTGTTTTTGAGATGTTGGTTGAGGGATAAATATGACATAGGATATACAGCACAGGAACAGGCCATTCGGCCCAACCAGTCCATGCCGGCGTTTATGCTCCACTCGAGCCTCCTCCCGTCTTTCCTCATCTAAATCGATCAGCGTAACCCTCTATTCCCCTCTTCCTCATGCTTGTCTAGCCTCCCCTTAAATGCATCGTGACTATTCGCTTCAACCCCTCCCTGTGGTAGTGAGTTCCACATTCTCGCCTCTCTAGGTAAAGAAGTTTCTCCTGAATTCCCCATTTGATTTCTTGGTGGCGATCTTATGTTGATGGCCTCTAGTTATGCTCTTCCCCACAAGTGGAAACACTGCGCTGGATTTTAGCTTTCTCCGTTTTTGGGCGCAAACGTAAGCGATATGTGAAAATTAGCGCTCCGTTAACGTTGCCGATTAATTGCCTAACTTTGGGCATTTGGGGTCTGCCGCAGGGTCGCGGCGCAAAGGGAGGCGTTGCACTGTTATTCGCAGCGTAAAAACGGGATCTTTGGCAACTTTAGTGCGGGACTGGGAGTGCTCCAAGGGGAGGGGAACAAACTTTTTTTTTTAAAACATTGCCAACACCCTTACCTTACAAATCACTGCAGAAATATTTTAAAAATAAAAACTTTAACTTGGCTTTTGTTTCCCGTTTTTCCAACTTGGCTCTGCCGGCAGGCAGGGCTGGACCGCTGTGTTCTCCCTGGCGGTCGTCACGGCGCGGTGTACGGGTCGGGTGAGTCCCGAAACCCGGACAGTAACACAACGCGAGTCGTTACACTCTGGCGCAGCTCTCCCCGGCAATGCTTCTAAGCGCCGGCCCAAAAGCCGAGCCGAGGATCGCGACCGGGCGAAAAACAGCTGAGTGCCTCACCTTTTGCCGCGGAGGGTCAAAACACGGCGAAAAACCGGTCGCAAACGACCCGAAAATCCAGCCAATAAGTGTCCACTTTATCAAAACCTTTCATCCTTTTAAATTCCTCTATTAGGTCAGCTCTCAGCCTTCACCTTCCAGCCTGTTCATCCTTTCCCGATGGGTATAACCTCACAGTTCTAGTATCATCCTTGTAAATCTTTTTTGCACTCTCTCTCCAGTGCCTCTAAATCACTTTTAGCCAGGACACCGGGGATAAACTCCCCTGCTCTTCTTCAGAATAGTGTCATCAAAACCCTCCTGCAGTACTTGAGTGAGTTGGCAGAACTTCACCGCAAACAGTTTATAAACACAGAAGGCTAAACAACTGTAGATGCTGGAAATTGGAAACAAAAACTGAAAATGGGGAAGACACTGAGAGAGCAGACAGGGCCTCGGTTTAACGTCCCGTCCCAAAGCCCCTCAGTACTGCACTGGAGTGCCAGCCTAAAGTTTTGTGCTTGGGTCTCTGGAGTGAAGCAGATCCGTCAGTGTTTGTGGAGAGAACAGTGAAGTTTGGTTAACTCGCCTGTTCCCTCCACACGCACTGACTGACCTGCCGAGTGTCTTCCCCATTTTCAGTTTTTGTTTCCAATTTCCAGCATCTACAGTTGTTTAGCCTTCTGTGTTTATAAACTGTTTGCGGTGAAGTTCTGCCAACTCACTCAAGTACTGCAGGAGGGTTTTGATACAAAGTTAGATCATTACAGTTGCTTCTCTCATGCCGGGGATTCCTGCTAATTCCCAAATGTGCCGGCTGGGTGGATTTCCTGAATCTTGCTATAATGAGTTCAGCATTGAAACGCTATGTAGTGTTCGTCGAGGGATAATCTGTAATCGTCCAAAAGCCTTAATAGCCATTCATTTGAAAGAGTCTAACTTTTCTCTTTCTTTCCCCATATCATTTGGTTCATGCACAAAATTAGGACCAAATCCGTGCAAAAACCTGTCCTCCATGCAGAAAATACCTTCTAATGAGACTAATGTGCACCATTTCCTTCATTGCGCAAAGTTAAAGGCCTTGATTTTAACCCTCTGCCAGCGGAAAAGGTCAGGCAAGGGTTTCAAATCTTGAAAATCGCAAACCCACCATGGTCCCGGCCACCATAACATTAACGCCGGCGATTCAGGCCATCAATGAGGCTCCCACTAAAGGCAGGCGGGGCCTCCCTGCATGCACGATCACGGCCCGCTGACACCATCGCGCTGCGTCCTAATATTCACGCCAAGCCAGGGAGAGTCCTGTACGTGTCTACAGCCCGGTGGCAGAACCACGGCGGGAAAGGCCCAGGTCAGTTTAAGACATTTCCTTTTTCTTGAACTCATTGTGGACCAGGACGAGCCGGAGTGCTTGCCCCGGGCCCCGCAAGGAGACCTTCGGCCCTCCTCTGCCCCATGCGAGCAAAACTCCAGCCTCTACACCCCCCCTCACCCCCCAATATTGGGAGGGAATTCCCAGCCCCACCTTCCGTTCCCCTCCTCCCCCACTCCCCACGATGGCCTATCCACCACTGCCCAGGAACCCTTCCTCCCTGTCTGCCGTGGACCGTTCCCATGGATACCTGGCTGCGGCAGAATTCCCGCCCTCGCCCGCCCGCCCGCCCGCCAAGTAATGTAGCTGTTCGGGTGTGGAGCAGGACTTCGGAGACTTTTATATAAATGAGGCCCTGCTGTTAAAATGGGCAGGAGCTCCGCCTGCTTTATTCCCCGAACCTCCCCACCTGTAAAACTCAAGGTCGAAAGGACTGTGTTTGTAGCCACCTGACATGCTGTTTGTAGCCACCAGATGGTGTCATTGTTGGAGGCCACTGAGCAGCACGCACATGGTGCTGCTCTGGTATAAAAGGCCAGCCATTTTGAGAGTCAGGCACTTTGGGCTGTAATAAAGCAGAGCCAAGGTTGTACCTTGTTCAGTTAAACAGTACTCAGTTTGTACCTTTATTGCATACTTAACAGACTGAAGCGGTCCCGCTGCTGAGCCAGCACAGACTGCGGATCAATCAAAGGACCACAAGCACAGGAGGAGGCCATTTGGCCCCTCGAGCCTGTTCCGCCATTCAATTCGATCATAGCTGGTCTGTATCTTAACTCTGTCTGCCCACCCTTGGTTCTGTAACCTTTAATACCCTTGCCGAACAAAAAGCTATTAATCTCACTTGTGAAGTTTTCAATTGACCCCCCCGCCTCAACAGCTCTTTGGGGGGGTAGAGTTCCAGATTTCCAGTACCCTTTGTGTGAAGAAATGCTTCCTGACATCACCGCTGAATGGCCTAGCGCTAATTTTAAGGCAATGTTCCCTTGTAGAGTCCCCCACCAGAGGAAATGGTTTCTCTCTATCTACCCTATCAAACAGCTCAAATAGATCACCCATTAATCTTCTATACTCCAGGAATACAAGCCTAGTCTATGCAACCTGTCCTCATATACTTTAACCCTTTTAGCCCTGGTATCATTCTGGTGAATCTGAACTGCACCCCCTCCAATGCCAATATATTCTTCCTGAGGTGGGATGCCCAGAACGGAATGCAGTGCTCCAGAAGTGGTCTAACCAGAGCTTTATACAACTCGAGCAAAACTTCCATACCTTTTTTGTATTTCAGCCCCCTTGAGATAAAGGCTAACATTCCATTAGCCCGTTAAATTATTTATGTACCTGTCTATTGGCTTTTAGTGATTTCTGTACTTGGGCCCCTAAATCTCTCTACTTCTCTGCAGTTCCCAGCTGCTCACCATTTAGTAAATACTCTGATCTATCTTTTTTGGGTCCAAAGTAGATGATCTCGCCCATCCCCACATTGAACTCCATCTAAGAACATAGGAACAGGAGTAGGCCATTGAATCCCTCGAGCCTGTTCCGCCATTCAATAAGATCTATGACCTAACTCCATATACCCACCTTTGCCCCATATCCCTTAAAACCACAGTTTTGCCCCCTCACTTTAATCGATCAATGGCCCTTTGCAGCTTACTGCGCCCATCAACAGTGCCACTCTTCACTTGTAGTTTTACCTGGGAGGACAGACGCACCAACATTAGCGTCCTCGACCAGGCCAACATCCCCAGCATTGAAGCACTGACCACACTTGATCAGTTCCGTTGGGCAGGCCACATAGTTCACATGCCAGACACGAGACTCCCAAAGCAAGTGCTCTACTCGGAACTCCTTCACGGCAAATGAGCCAAAGATGGGCAGAGGAAACGTTACAAGGACAACCTCAAAGCCTTCCTGATAAAGTGCAACATCCCCACCGACATCTGGGAGTCCCTGGCCAAAGACCGCCCTAAGTGGTGGAAGTGCAACCGGGAGGGCGCTGAGCACCTCGAGTCTCGTCACTGAGAGCATGCAGAAACCAAGCGCAGGCAGCGGAAGGAGCATGCGGCAAACCAGTCCCATCCACCCTTTCCTTCAACCACTGTCTGTCCCACCTGTGACAGGGACTGTGGTTTTCGTATTGGACTGTTCAGCCACCTAAGGTCTCATTTTAAGCGTGGAAGCAAGTCTTCCTCGATTCCGAGGGACTGCCTATGATGATGATGACTAGTGGACACTGGGCAAGTTCCAGCTTTGATTCCAGGTCACCACTGATCTTGGGTGAGGTTGCAGTGAGCTGCTCTAACTGCTTTAAATATACCCAATGAATGCTCCAACACAGTGGACCCTGGAAACCATAGTTACCCGCTACCAGTACTCTGAAAGTGACCAACCTCATTCCCCACGTTAAAACAGTAACCTCCCTTCAAAAGTACTTCATTGGCTGCAAAACGCTTTGGGACGTCCTGAGGTTGGAAAAGACGCTATATAAATGCAAGTTCTTTCTTTACCTCATCTGTCACTTTGCCACATCCAGCACCCCCCCAACCCCCAGTTAACAGATGCTCTCTCCCAGCTTCTGCTCTTTTCATAACCCTCCCAGCGGTAATCCCACCCAAGTCCTGCTGCTCGTTTCAGTAATTCCGGCCATTGAAATGCTGTGGTTGGGAATTCCTATTTCATGAGAATACTTGGCACAGTATGTAGTGCCAGACTTGGGTAGGGGGCGACTCTGCAGAGGGACACAGTCCTTGCTGAGTTTCGTCTTGGGGACACAGACGTGTGGGTCAGATCCCCAATACACTGCCTGTGTCAAACACGGACGCTTGGCATATGTGTATTAGTATTAGGCAGTCCCTCGTATCGAGGAAGACTTGCTTCCACACCAAAAAGGGATGAGTTCACAGGTGTTTCAATGAGGGACCTGACATTCGAGGTCCCGAACTACATGCTGAAGGGTGGAAGATGCCTGTGCATGGATTCTTTTAAAGTGGGTTGGCCGTTGCACACCAGGCACCAGACTGGCTTGACCGAGCTAGGTCTTGATCCAGTAGCAAGGGTTAACCAGGACGACTGGAGGCCAGCTCTGCTGCACGGACCTAGTGCACACACATGCTCCTACTATCCACAGATCGCAGTGTGGGCTGGCCCGTGCTGCCCCTGGGCCCTCGCCTCTCCTGGCATATGTGTGATATATAAAGGGCTGCATTGTCCATTACTTGAATGCTCGGTATCTTCGGATCAGGTAACCTTCAATCGCCTTGCCTGATTTGCCTTGTTTCAGTTTTGTTGAAGCTATTCTCACTTTCACCATCTCACAGGAAGTGGGAAAATTGTGTACAGGTTCTCTTTAGTGGCGGTGATTTAAAAAAAATTATTGCTGTGTTATTCACAAAGCTTAAATATTTTCTTGGGGCCTGTGCTCTTGTTAGTAATTTGAAATATTAAATGTGTGGCAGTGTTTTTAATGCCAAGTTGCCTGAAGTAAACCAATCCTTTCCTCTCTCCTGTAGATCTGGCCAAACATTTGCAGCTTCCATTTTCCATCGTGTTCTCCATTGTGGGTATGTTTGCTTCCCATTCAGTGGGAAATCTGAGCATCTTCTTCTGTGCGGAACTCACGCCGACTGTTATCCGGTAAGACAAACAGACATCATGTTTTTGTGTCTTTGATTGCAAAGTGACTATTCCCCTTTAAACCGGATGTATACAAAGTTCACCTCATGAGAGCAGGAGTAGGCCCCATGGGTCCTCGAGCCTGCTCTGCCATTCAATAAGATCATGGCTGATCTTTGACCTCAACACCACTTTCCCGCCCGATCTCCATATCCCTTGATTTTCCCCCTTGGGTCCGAAAATCTATCGATCTTAGCCTTGAATATACTCAACGATTCAGCATCCACAGCCCTCTGGGGCAGAGAATTCCAAAGGTTCACCACCCTCCTGAGTGAAGAAATTCCTCCTCATCTCGGTCTTAAATGGCCGACCACTTATCCTGAGACTGTGCCCCCTAGTTCTAGACTCTCCAGCCAGGGGAAACAACTCTCAGCATCTACCGTCAATCCCCCTCAGAATCTTAATATGTTTCAATGAGATCACCTCTCATTCTTCTAAACTCCACAGATTATGGGCCCGATCTACTCAATCACTCCTCATAGGACAACCCTATCATCCCAGGAATCAATCTAATGAACCTACGTTGCCCCACCTCCTGAGGCAAGTATAGCCTATCACAGATAAGGAGACCAAAACTGTGCACTGTGCACGGTCTCCCTAAACCCTGTACAATTGTAGCAAGACTTCATTACTCTTGTACTGGAAGACATGTGGACTGTGTTCCTGGCTTATGAGCAAAAAAGTAGAGGGGAAATTTAAAAATCTTGGGAGAAACTTTAGAAAACCTCAGAAGAGTTAGGGAACGAGTTAAAATGTTCTTCACCTTCTGGGACCCAATTTCAAGCCATCTACTTGCTTGAAAATACTCTATGTTTCATCCACAGTTCAGTCACAGGGGTATTGCAATTAAACACAATTAAATGTGTTCCTGCAGTGCGAGGACTGGTGCAGGGAAAATCTCACCGGGTCTTTTTAAGAAGGATTACAATTTTATACTGATCTTGAACGGTCACAGAAGACGTAGAACGGCACAGAGTTTCATTTTGATTTGTTTGTTTTTCGTGACATTTGCTTGAAGACCGATCTCGCAGCATTTCCTTAATTCTTGGCCTTCCACAGATTTAATACTTTCACACGAATTGTGAATCTAATTTCACTGCCACAGCTGAAACGTTCAATGCAACTCGGCAGCTAATTATTAAAATTAAGCCCCTGCACATCCCTCCACTAAGGTCATAAAGCTGCCCACACATTGATCTAACCTTCTGTTGTCCCATTTACCAGATCACGAGACCGAGCTGTCACTTCATCCCCAGGCCCAGCTTGCGTGCTGTGTATCAATAAAATTATGCGTCTTATTTCACAGGCATCGGGCAGTCGATCTTCATTTCAACTGTCAAGCTTTGTTCGAAATATGTATTCAAAATATTCTTGAACATTTGTCAAAAAAAAACTAGTCTCCAGAAATGACAGGATTGAATGGCTACTTAACGAGGCAGCAGCAATTCTGGTCAGTCTTTGAGGAGAGGCTTCAGAGAACACGTTCCTTCACCAGTCCATACACTAGCCATAATCACCGTCCCCCCGAAGGTACGCGGGTCCATGACTACGCACCAATCGGAGAGTCCCGCGCAGACTGCTCACCAGCTGTCACCGCGGGAAAATATACCGTGCAGAAAATTTAAAGGGACCACGCACGAAAAGAAAAATTAAAGAAAGACTTGCATTTTTCTAGCGCCTTTCATGACCACCGGACCGTCTCAAAGCACTTCACAGCCAATGAAGTACTTTCAAAGTGTAGTCACTGTTCTAAAGTGGGAAACGCCGCAACCAATTTGCGCACAGCAAGCTCCCACAAACAGCGATAATGACCAGATCATCTGTTTCTGTTATGTTGATTGAGGGATAAATATTGGCCAGGACTCCCCTGCTCTTATTTGAAATAGTGCCATGGGATCTTTTACATCCACTTGAGAGAGCAGACAGGGCCTCAGTTTAATGCCTCATCCGAAAGACGGCACCTCCGACAGTGCAGCGCTCCCTCAGCACTGCACTGGAGTGTCAGCCTGGATTTTTTGTGCTCAAGTTCCTGGAGTGGGACTTGAACCCACAACCTTCTGATTCAGAGGCGAGAGTGCTACCCACTGAGCCACAGCTGACACTGTAGGCTTAGACTACAGGTATGCACAAGACTCAGTAAGGATGTGAACATAATGTTAACTCGAGTAGGACACACCTACCTTGCATTCTTTTCTGCCCCAGAAATGAAGACCTATTACTGAAGGCTCATTTTTAACTGGTGCTTTTGCAAACTAATTCCCTGCTTTTTGACTGTCAGTTTCTTAAATCTACACCCACCTCCATACTAAAAAAAAACACCATTGTCCATCCCTACTCTTTACTACTCTTCCCTACCACCCCTACTCTTTACCCTGTCTAATGCCCACTTACCTTTCTAAACTATTTGTCCTCCTTTAATAAACTTCTTAAAAAAACATCTTTTCAATCTAGTACTTGGCCACTTCCCCCATGGTCTCAGCGTCTCTTTCTAAAAGACCTTACGATATCGTTATATTAACAGCACTATACAAAAAAGGGATGTTGTCTTTAGCTCATTGTGGAGCGAACGTGGGAATGGCAGTAGATCATTCAGTCATTCGAACATCTTCCACCATTTAATTAAATCATGGCTGATCTGTATCTTAACCCCATCTTAGTTCCCGAACTCTTGATAGCTTTGCCCAACATATTTATCAATCTCTGTTTTGCAATTTTCAATTGACCCCTCCCCCCTCCCCACAGCCTTAACAGCTTTGGGGGGAGGGGGGAGAGAGTTCCAGATTTCCACTACCCTTTGTGTGAAGAAGTGTCTCCTGACATCATCCCTGAAAGGCCGCGCTCTAATTTTAAGACTATGCCCCCTTGTTCTGGAATACCCTCCCTCGAGGAAAATGTTTCTTTCCATCTACACAATCAAATCATTTAATCATCTTAAACACCTCAATTAGATCACCTTAAACCTGCTATACTGAATACAAGCCTCATGTCTGCCTCGCACTTTAACCCTTTTAGCACTCTGTAACTGGGGCGACGATGGTATCACTGGCGAAATCTGCACTGCACCCGCTCCAAGGCCAATATGTCCTTTCTGACGTACAGTGCCCAGAACTGAACACAGTATCCAGGTGGGGTCTCACCAGAGCTTTATACAGCTGTAACCCAACTTCCACCCTTTTATATTCCAGCCCCCTTGAGATAAAGGCCAACTTTCCAGTGGCCTGTTAAATTCCACTCGCACCCCTGTACTCCATGACCTACCAATGCTCCTGGTCTGGCAACACCTTGGTTTAAAAATTCTTGTTTTTAAATCTCTGCCTAGGCCTCGATTCTCCCTATCTCTGTAACCTCCTCCAACCCTCCAACCCTCCGAGTTCTCCTCGCTCCTCCAGTTCTGGCCTCTTGCGTATCCCCGATTTCAATCCCTCCCATCGGCGGCCGCGCCTTCAGCTGCCTGGGCCCCGGGCTCCGGAATTCCCTCCCACCACATCTCCACCTCACTCTGCTCCTTGAAGGCACTCCTTTAAAAACGACCTCTTCACTTGTTCTAATGTCCCCTTATGTGGCTCAGTGTCAAATATTGTTTGATGCTGCACCTTTGAAGCACCTTGGTAGTTTTTAACTCTATTAAAGGTGCTGTATAAACGCGAGTTGTTACTATAAATGATTTGCTGTACCTGTCTACTAGCTTTTAGTGGTTTCTGTATTTGGACCCTGTTATACTCATAATAAATGGTGAGACTGAGTACTGTGTGTAATGAGCAAGTGTGACCTTAGCTCCTTTATTAAATGTTCCAGAGTGCAGGTACCTCGTGGGTGGCCTGCTTTATATACTGTGCTCCCAAGGGATCCCTTGGGACTCCAACAGGTGGGCCCTCTGGTGGTGGTGTAATGCAAGTTACAAGGGTTAAATACATAACCGACCACTAAGTCGCTGCTCATCCACAGTTCTGAGCTTCTCCCCATTTAGAAAACACTTTGATCGCTCGCTCTTGGGTCCAAATTGGATGACCTCGCTCTTCTCCACACTGAACTCCATCTGCCACCGTTTGGCCTTGATCTAGTCCTTTTTCAGTTTGCTTTCATAGCATTTAGATTTTATGGCCATTTAGCACTTAGTTTTTGCATCAGCTTTTCGATATATGGATTTTGCCTATTTGTGTTTTACTGGGAGGGCAGCATGAGTGGACAGTGATGGGCGATGAGTTTCCATTTGTGTTTCATGGGTGAGAAATGGCCCAGTACCACATGACTGGGCCATACTGATGGGATTCATTTCACAAACTGATGCAGGGAAATGGAGATTACATTGAAAGCCGCACTGCGGACTCGTGAATCAGAACGCAGCTCCACCGAGATCCTGTTAATCCATGTGAATTGAACAGTGTCTCACTTCCTGAGATGATTCGTCGAACAGTCAGCCAGTGCTGAAGCCATCTGGTGCAGCTTCCTGGTTCAATGTGAGTTCAGCGTCTGGCAGAGTTGACCGTCTGCTGGATGAAGCACAAAATGTTGAGCTGTCATTTTTTGCGGGCAGTTCGTGGGGGGAGCTTGACAGGGTGAATGCAGAGAGGATGTTTCCACTGATGGGGGAGACTAGAACTATTGGGCATAATCTTAAAATAGGGGGCTGCCCATTTAAAACTGATATGGGGAGGAATTTCTTCTCTCTGAGGGTTGTAAATCTGTGGAATTTGCTGCCTGAGAGCTGTGGAAGCTGGGACATTGAATACATTTAAGACAGAAATAGATAGTTTCTTAACTGATAAGGGGATAAAGGATTATGGGGAGCGGGCGGGGAAGTGAAGCTGAGTCCATGGTCGGATCAGTCATGATCGTATTAAATGGCAGAGCAGGCTCAAGGGGCCGTATGGCCTACTCCTGCTCCTATTTCTTATGTTCTTATGTACATCTGTTAGTTGGCCAGTTCAAAAAATGGGCCGCATTTCAGGGCGCATTTTGTTATTGTAGTAATGCAAGTGTCCGTGTATTGTAGAAACCAAAGCCGGATATTGCCAGCAACATTGGGCTCAAGTTTCGGACTCCCGCTAGAACGGCGCACATCGGAGAGGCCCGCCTAATTTGCAGAATAAAAATTGCTCCGAATACTTACCTCGCGATTCTCCGATAGCTGTAGACCCGTTTCTAGCTGGGCGCGGTGCAGCAGGAGCTGCTGGGGGCGGAGCTACAGCCCTGCGCCAAAAACAGTGCTGGCAGCTGCGTGCGTGCACAGTAGCTCCCAGAGTGTCCTGTCTCCAGGGCGACGACCCTATCCCAGGCCGAAGGACCGTCATCCCTATCCCGGGCCTGATGCATCTTACATCGTCGGCGGGGCCCGCCCGGCCTCTCGCTGGGGGCGGGCTCCACCCGAAGAGTCATCGGCATCTTCTGCATGTGGGCCCCGCCCGAAGTGTTCAGCTTCTTCTCTCTCTTCCCCCCCCCCCTCACCCCACCTTCTCTCCTCTCCTCTCCCCCCCCCCCCACCCCACCCCCCGTTCATCTTCCTCCTCTCTTTCCCCCCCCCTCACCCCACCTTCTCTCCTCTCCTCTTCCCCCCCCCCACCCCACCCTATCTCCTCTCCCCCCTCCCCACCCCCCTCACCCCACCCCACCCTATCTCCTCTCCCCCCTCCCCACCCCCCTCACCCCACCCCACCCTATCTCCTCTCCCCCCTCCACCCTATCTCCTCTCCCCCCTCCCCACCCCCCTCACCCCACCCCACCCTATCTCCTCTCCCCCCCCCCCCTCACCCCACCCCACCCTCCCCCTCACCTCACCCCACCCTATCTCCTCTCCCCCCCCCCCACCCCCCCCTCACCCCACCCCACCCTATCTCCTCTCCTCTCCCCCCTCCCCACCCCCCTCACCCCACCCCACCCTATCTCCTCTCCCCCCTCCCCACCCCCCTCACCCCACTCCACCCTATCTCCTCTCCCCCCCCCCCTCACCCCACCCCACCCTCCCCCTCACCTCACCCCACCCTATCTCCTCTCCCCCCACCCCCTCCTCACCCCACCCCACCCTATCTCCTCTCCCCCCCCCCCCTCACCCCACCCCACCCTCCCCCTCACCTCACCCCATCCTATCTCCTCTCCCTCCCCACCCCCCCCTCACCCCACCCCACCCTATCTCCTCTCCCCCCTCACCCCACCCCACCCTATCTCCTCTTCCCCCCCCCCCTCGCCCCACCCCACCCTATCTCCTCCCCCCACCCCACCCTATCTCCTCCCCCCACCCCACCCTATCTCCTCTCCCCCCCACCCCCCTCACCCCACCCCACCTTATCTCCTCTTCCCCCCCACCCCCCTCTTCTCCCCGGTGCTGCAGTATGTTAGTGGACATAATTTTTTATTTATTGAGTGATTTTTTTTACTTTTTTAAAAGTTTTTTTTGAATTAATTTTTTTTGGTTGATTTATTGATTTCTTTATTATTGATGATGGCTCTTTATTTGTAAAAGTGAAGTGTTTAATGTTTGTAAACTTCCCTCCCCGTCCCCCTATCTCTCGTTCCCTGCGCCTGATTTCTAAGTGTCGGCAAGGTTTTTCTGAACGTACAAAAATCTACACTTACTCCATTCTAAGTTAGTTTGGAGTAAGTTTTCGCTGCTTAAACTTGCAAAATAGGCGTAAGTGGCTGGACACGCCCCCTTTTGGAAAAAAAATCTGTTCTAAAATGAAACTATTCTAACTCACTAGAACTGGAGCAAACGAAATGCCTAGAATTGCAATTTCTAAGATGCTCCATTCTAAACTAGTTGCTCCAAAAAAAAATAGGAGCAACTCGGGCCGAAACTTGAGCCCGTTCAGTGGAGAAAACCGAGCAGGTACGGTTTCAGGCCTAGACCCAGCAACAGAAGTAGGAAAAATGACAGATGAAAGGAATGGAACAAAAAGAAGGGGAGGGGCAAAACACGTGCGTGCGCACACACAAGAGGAAGTAGAAAGACCTGTAAAATGCTTGGAATGGAAAGAGGAGATGGTGACGTGGCTGAAGAGAGGACAGGAATTATAATGAGAGAAATTGGAAACATTTCAGAGACACACAACATCAGAATGGCTGAGCGGTTAAGGACAAGGGAGTTAAAAATGGAAACGGGCCGAGACGATGATGAATGTAGGCCAACACCATTGGTGCAGACCACTCCACAGCATGCTGTTTTGGCAGAGGGTCCCCACTCCGATAGCCAGACAGTCTCTTCTCTTTTCTCTCTCCTCTCTCTCTCTCTCTCCCCACCACCCCCCATCCCCCCCCCCCCCATAAAACCCACCGGGACACCCAAACCATTTTGCAGCATCTCCTGCCATACAGAAAGTGGGATATAACCGTAAGGTCGGAAGTTAGCGTCAATCTTCAGGTGCTGAATAGAAAGATTACAGCGCGGTTCCTTGAGCTTGAACTTGTATTGTACCTATACCTGGATCAAATGTGGGAGTAAACAAAGACAGACTTTTATTTATATAGCGCCTTTCACAACCTCCGGACGTCCCAAAGTGCTTTACAGCCAATCAAGTATTTTGAAGTGTAATCACTGTTGCAATTTAGGAAACGCAGCAGACAATTCGCGCACAGCAAGCTCCCACAGACAGCAATGTGATGATGACCAGATAATCTGTTTTTGTTATGTTGATTGAGGGATAAATATTGGCCAGGACACCGGGGAGAACTTCCCTGCTCCTCTTCGATAATAGTGTCATGGGATCTTTTATGTCCACCCAAGAGAGCAGGCGGGGCCTCGGTTTAACGTCTCATCCAAAAAACGGTACCTCCGACAGTGCAGCGCTCCCTCAGCACTGCACTGGAGTGTCGGCCTAGATTATGTGCTCAAGGCCCTGGAGTATTACATTCCGAGTGATTTTTGTTTGATTGCAGTCAATGCCAGTTCAGCAGTCGCTGTTCCCGACAAACTGCAATAATAATGTGTGGCTAATTGTATCAGCAGTTGCAGTTAAATGGAGGCCATTTGATAGGGAGTGCAGACTGTTCTAAGTACAGGATAATCTGTAATCAAATCTGACTCATTTAATAATCACTTTGCCTCACCAGTACATCTTGCACCAAAATACTCTTTGCTTTGAAATCATAATGGTTAGAGTTTGGCAGTGAACGGACAGCATCTCTCGGTTGCAGGTTGCGATGCAATGTGCAGATGCAACCCAACAGAATACTAAAAAAAATTATATAACATATTTGCTTTCTCAAGCACTGCTGTGCCTGACTAAAGGGGGCGGGGAGGGTGGGGGGGCTGGTCTCCTTTTCTGAGGCCACTGCTGTTGCCAACCTATTATACAAATCCCCTGAGAGGACTGACGCACCAACATTAGCGTCCTACATAAGAATTAGGAACAGGAGTAGGCCTTCTAGCCCCTCGAGTCTGCTCCGCCACTCAACAAGATCATGGCTGATGTGGCCGTGGATTCAGCTCCACTTACCCGCCCGCTCCCCGTAACCCTTAATTCCCTTAATGGTTAAAAATCTATCTATCTGTGATTTGAATACATTCAATGAGCTAGCCTCAACTGCTTCCTTGGGCAGAGAATTCCACAGATTCACAACCCTCTGGGAGAAGAAATTCCTTCTCAACTCGGTTTTAAATTGGCTTCCCCGTATTTTGAGGCTGTGCCCCCTAGTTCTAGTCTCCCCGACCAGTGGAAACAACCTCTCTGCCTCTATCTTGTCTATCCCTTTCATTATTTTAAATGTTTCTATAAGATCACCCCTCATCCTTCTGAACTCCAACGAGTAAAGACCCAGTCTACTCAATCTATCACCATAAGGTAACCCCCTCATCTCCGGAATCAGCCTAGTGAATCGTCTCTGTACCCACTCCAAAGCTAGTATACCCTTCCTTAAGTAAGGTGACCAAAACTGCACAAATACTCCAGGTGCGGCCTCACCAATACCCTGTACAGTTGCAGTAGGACCTCCCTGCTTTTGTACTTCATCCCTCTCACAATGAAGGCCAACATTCCATTCACCTCCCTGATTACCTGCTGCACCTGCAAACTAACTTTTTGGGATTCATGCACAAGGACCCCCAGGTCCCTCTGCACCGCAGCATGTTGTAATTTCTCCCCATTCAAATAATATTCCCTTTTACTGTTTTTTTTTCCCAAGGTGGATGACCTCACATTTTCTGACATTGTATTCCATCTGCCAAACCTTAGCCCATTCGCTTAACCTATCTAAATCTCTTTGCAGCCTCTCTGTGTCCTCTACACAACCCGCTTTCCCACTAATCTTTGTGTCATCTGCAAATTTTGTTACACTACACTCTGTCCCCTCTTCCAGGTCATCTATGTATATTGTAAACAGTTGTGGTCCCAGCACCGATCCCTGTGGCACCGATTTCCAACCCGAAAAGGACCCATTTATCCCGACTCTCTGCTTTCTGTTAGCCAGCCAATTCTCTATCCATGCTAATACATTTCCTCTGACTCCGCGTACCTTTATCTTCTGCAGTAACCTTTTGTGTGGCACCTTATCGAATGCCTTTTGGAAATCTAAATACACCACATCCATCGTTACACTTCTATCCACCATGCTCGCTATAATCCTCAAAGAATTCCAGTAAATTAGTTAAACAGGATTTCCCCTTCATGAATCCATGTTGCATCTGCTTGATTGCACTATTCCTAACTAGATGTCCCGCTATTTCTTCCTTAATGATAGCTTCAAGTATTTTCCCCACTACAGATGTTAAACTAACCGGCCTCTAGTTGTCTGCCCCCTTTTTTAAACAGAGGCGTTACATTAGCTGCTTTCCAATCCGCTGGTACCTCCCCAGAGTCCAGAGAATTTTGGTAGATTATAACGAATGCATCTGCTATAACTTCCGCCATCTCTTTTAATACCCTGGGATGCATTTCATCAGGACCAGGGGACTTGTCTCCCTTGAGTCCCATTAGCCTGTCCAGCACTACCCCCCTAGTGATAATGACCAGGCCAACTTCCCCAGCATTGAAGCACTGACCACACTTGATCAGCTCCGCTGGGCAGGCCACATAGTTCGCATGCCTGACACAAGACTACCAAACCAAGCGCTTTACTCGGAACTCCTTCACGGCAAACGAGCCAAAGGTGGACAGCAGAAATGTTACAAGGACACCCTTAAAGCCTCCGTGATAAAGTGCAACATCCCCACCGACACCTGGGAGTCTCTGGCCAAAGACCGCCCTAAGTAGAGGAAGTGCATCCGGGAGGGCGCTGAGCACCTCGAGTCTCGTCGCCGAGAGCATGCAGAAATCAAGCGCAGGCAGCAGAAGGAGCGTGCGGCAAACCAGTCCCACCCACCCCTTCCTTCAATGACTGTCTGTCCCACCTGTGACCAAGACCGTGGTTCTCGTATTGGACTGTACAGCCACTTAAGAACTCATGTTAAGAGTGGAAGCAAGTCTTCCTCGGTTCTGAGGGACTGCCTATGATGTTACTGAGAGAGGGACAATAACTGAGAATTTAATTCCGGTTCATGCCTCTCCGTCCCTCCGGAGGCATACCGCCACTTCACTTGGTGTCCTCTCCTGGTTGCAATCCAGAGATCGGCACACGATGGTGTTTTCTGCTGGACTTTGGATCGCTTTGCTGAGTGACCAGACCCCTGTGCGCGATTCACTGTTTTCAGTCGGGCTGGTCATCCACCAATACGTGTGGTACAAACATAATCCTGGCCCCTTTTCTTCCCCAGAGTGCTGTGGAGGCTGGCTCATTGAACATATTTAAGGTGGAGATAGGCAGACTTTTGAATGATAAGGGAGTAAAGGGTTATGGGGAGCGGGCGAGGAAGTGGAGCTGAGCCCATGATCACATCAGCCATGATCTTATTAAATGACGGAGCAGGCTCGAGGGGCCATATGGCCTACTCCTACTCCTATTTCTTATGTTCTTTTTCCCCCCCCACCCCTGCTGATGTGCCCAACCACTCCATCACCCATGTCCAAGTGGCTTGCTAAAAGAACAGTGCTCCGGTGGTGTAGCGCACAGCAACTGGTCAGCTCTGCTGTGGCAGAAGTTATTTTCTCCCTTTCGAATCGAATGTGTATGAGACAATTTCAGCTGTCCTGCGCTCCTGAACAACACGAGCTTCTTTTTTTCATTCCCTTTACTCTGTCTGAGGAGGCCTTAAACTCAGGCCCCCAACTCCCAGTTCGAGTGAATGTGTTGGATCCCTGCCGACTTATTGAAGAAGAGCAGGGAGTTCTCCCACTGGCCTAATATTTGTCCCGCAAAATCAGCGCCTCGCACAGAAATAAAAAGCCGGGAGAGATGTTAAACGTTGCTCGTGTCAAAATTACACCGGTTATCTTCAAATTGCACCCAAATTTGACACGGCCCTTCGCCACATCATGGTGGTAAAGAATCACACCAATGTATCCAAAAGTGTCAAAAATAAAAAGTATCCTGGTTGGGGGGCATATCTCAGCCTGTCTTCGCCCCCCTCAAAATAAATCTGGTACCTTCAGTGCTCACTTCTGCCTTCAGAAAGTTCGAGCTCTGCCGCTGCATTTTCTGTGCTTTGGTTTTTCCCGCTATAATACAGCTGATGAAATAGTGAGAATACCTGCAGTTTATGTTGCAACCAGCTCATGTCCCACTGCACTCCAATGCCGCAGACCGTGCAGGACTCCCTCTGCGTGGACCTTAAAACTAAGTCGCGGTGTCGATCAAGTCATCGGGCTGTGACTTCTGAACCTTAAGCAGGAGTCCCATCGACGGCCTGAATCGCCACCGCTAATATTATGGTGGGTGGGAACAGATTTTCAAGATTTTAATCCCTCGCCTGACTCTCTCATCCCCGGTGTGGGGGGGTGGGATTAAAGTCGAGGCCAATGTTTCCACAAGTTAGTTTTGAATTTCCCTTGCTTCAAGTGAAAGTTGTGTTCCGCTGGTTCTACTGTTCTGGACAAGGAAGGATATCTCGTCGTGGTGCATTATCCAGACCCTTTGGAACCCTAACAGCAGCAATTATGTCACCCTTCAACCTTCTCTTGTCCAGGACATGCCCAGTTTACATAACCGCCCCTTTATAATCCTCCATCGCCTCAATCACGCTGGGTGTTCCTTACTGATTTTAACACCGGCTAAAAATCCTGAATCCCCCCTTATAATGAGAGAGGAATTTCATGTGTTCAGTCACGCTGAGGGCTGTTGTTCTGAGTTCAAGGTTGGTATTTGTGTGGTCAGCTTTTTTTGAAGCTCTTTTTCAGCTTTTGCGAGTTTTCTGGATTATTGTGTGTAGGGTTTCCAGTGACATACAATAGCAAACAATCCTGTTTAGATTTAACCAGACATATGCCCGGGGGGCTCATGAGTGTTAATCCGGTAAACTCTTATTTATCCGCCAGCACTCGGTCCTTAATCCCTCTGAAGGGTGGGTTGACAGTACAGTGCAAGGTGCTTACATTTGATGCAACTCGACAGCCTATTTTTATTAATAGTAAGAATCCCAAATTATACATCGTGATATTTCATTAGCAATGTGGCCCGTTCCACGCAAATTCACAGGGGTTGATCTTCAGCCAGCACGAGCGGGAGAGAGAACAGCTATGTTTGCTGTTTGTCTCCACTCTGTGACTGCTTTCTTTATGATGACGCTCTGACAACTGAGCCAGCAGTGCGGGCCGCCACAATGATGCACTCGCCCCGTCCTGTGATTCCTCTCCTCACGTGAAACTACAGTCAGCAATTCCAGCCGCCACGTTTATTTTGAGTCACCTCTTTTTTTTTTTTTTGGGAAGCATTGTGCGAGATTTTGAACGGCAGCTTTCTGGGCCAACCAGATTATTTTGTTTAGTCCCGACTGTGCCACGTGCATTCAGTACACCAGTCAATTTGATTGATTGTACAGACAAACGACATCCTCCCACAGCTGTAGCGACTTTCTGTTTCCTTGCTCGCTACTCGTGCTTGTAAACCGAGTGGGGATAAGGCCTATAAATAGCCATGACGCATCAATACACAAAACAAGGCACATCAGTCAATCTCCCAAGAACTTTTAAACTAATCCATCATATAAGTTTTTTTTTAATTCGTTCATGGGATGTGGGAGTCGCTGGCAAGCCCAGCATTTATTGCCCATCCCTACTTGCCCTTGAGGAGGTGGTGAGCCACCATTTCAGAGGGCAGTTAAGAGTCAGCCACATTGCCGTGGGTCTGAGTCAAATATAGGCCATGATAACATCAGGATTAGGAGCAGGAGCAGGCCATTCGGCCCCTCGAGCCTGCTCCGCCTTTCAATAAGATCATGGCTGATCTTCTACCTCAGCTCCACTTTCCTGCACTATCCCCATATCCCTTGATTCCCTTAATACCCAAAAACCTATTGATCTCTGTCCTGAATATACTCAGACTGAGCCTCCACAGCCCTCTGGGATAAAGAATTCCAAAGATTCACCACCCTCTGAGTGAAGAAGTTTCTCCTCATCTCAGCCCTAAATGGCCGACCCCTTATTCTGAGACTGTGACTCCTGGTTCTAGACTCCCCAGCCAGAGGAAACATCTACCTGTCGAGCCCTGTAAGAATGTTGTATGTTTCAATGAGATCACCTCACATTCTTCTAAACTCTAGAGAATATAGGCCTAGTCTACTCAATCTCTCCTCATAGGACAATCCCCCCATCCCAGGAATCAGTCTGGTTGCACTCCCTCTGTGGTAAGTATATCCTTCCTTCGGTAAGGAAACCAAAACTGTTCACAATACTCCAGGTACAGTCTCACCAGGACCCTATATAATTGCAATAAGACGTCTTTACTCTTATACTCAAATCCTCTTATAATAAAGGCCAACATACCATTTGCTTTCTTAATTGCTTGCTGTACCTGCATGTTAACTTTGTGATTTGTGTATAAGGGCACCCAGGTCTCTCTGAACACCAACATTTCCCAATATCTCACCATTTAAAAAAAAAATAAATACTTTTCCAGACCGGGTAAGGACGGCAGATTTCCTTCCCTAAGAGATTTTAGTGAACCAGATGGGTTTTTATGACAATCCAGTAGTTCCGAGCTTTTTATTTAATTTAAATTCCCCAACTGCTGTGATGGGATTTGAACTCCTGTCTCTGGATCATTAGTCCAGACTTCTGGATTACTAGCCCAGTAACTTTGAGCACTATGCTATCATACTCCGATGCCGAGTGTCCCAGGCATCCACAGTGGGCAAGCAGAGTATTGCTGCTGTGGCAATTAGTGAGTGCTAGTCTCCTATTAAAATGAAGGAAAAATAAGACGACAGTAACAATTGGAAGACAACAGTCATAATACCAGTGATAGTAAACTGCTGGTTACAGTATATTATCGTCCTGAATGGTAACTTTCTTTTTTGGCTGGGCGCCACTCCGATGAAATGAACAGCATGCAGATAACATTGTACCACTCATGATTTATGAGACCAGTTATTCTGTTTTATGGGGTGAGACGTGGTCAGTGAGCACTTAGTGTTGAGGTCAGGTTGCTCTGCCCTCAATGCTCTGGCTTGCAGTGCTTGAAATGTTCCTGCAGTGGAAAGGTCTATTGACCAGGCCTGATCAAGAAAGCAAAGGAAGAAGACGGAGAATTTACAGAACATCCCTATCTCTGTAATCTCCTTCAGCCCCACAAACCCTCCCCCTCGCCCCCCCCCCCCCCCGAGATGTCTGCGCTCCTCAAATTCTGCCCTCTTGAGCATCCCTGATTATAACCATTGGTGGCCGTGCCTTCAGCTGCCTAGGCCCCAAGCTCTGGCACTTCCTCCCTAAACCTCTCCGCCCCTCTTTCCTCCTTCAAGACGCTCCTTAAAACCTACCTCTTTGACCGAGCTTTTGGTCATCTGCCATAATTTCTTATGTGGTTCGGCATCAAATTTATTTGTTTTGTCTTCTAACACTCTTGTGAAGCGCCTTGGGCCGTTTTACTACTGAACAACTCGAGTCTCATCGCCGAGAGCGCGTAGAAAGCAAGTGCAGGCAGCGGGAGGAGCGTGCGGCAAACCAGACTCCCCACCCACCCTTTCCTTCAATGACTGTCTCTGCCACCTGTGACAGGGACTGTAATTCCCGTATTGGACTGTTCAGTCACCTAAGAACTCACTTTTAGAGTGGAAGCAAGTCTTCCTCGACTTCGAGGAACTGCCTATGCATCATCATCATAGGCAGTCCCTCGAAACCAGGATGACTTGCTTCCATGCCAAAAAAGGATGAGTTCACAGGTGTTTCAAATGAAGGACCTAATATTCCAGATCCTGAAGGGTGGAAGATGCCTGTGCGTGGATTTTTTTTAACGTGTGGTGACCGTTGCACACCAGCCACCACATGGACTTGACAGAGCTAGGTCTTGGTCCAGTGGCAAGGATTACCCAAGACAACTGGAGACCTGCTCTGCTGCACGGACCTAGTGCGCGCACATATCGCACAGTGTGGGCTGGCCCGTGCTGCCCCTGGGCCCTCGCCTCTTCTGGCCCCAAACTCGCGCCTCTCCTGGGCCCCGATCACGTCCCTCTACAGTCTCTCGCCGCTCCTTCGCCCCGACCTCGCCGCTCCTGCAGTACCTGCCCACGCTCCAATCAGCGACCTGGACCTTGATGATGATCCTCTTCGCTGCCATCTCCCTCCTGCACCAGCTCGCGCTGTACCTTGCCATGGTACACCATCACATCAGCGGCAGGTCGGGGCCATAAAAGGAGCGGCGAGCGGTGGCCCCTGATCAATATAAGATGTTGTTAACCTAGCTTCCCTTTGTGTCTTGCAGGGGTGGCGGACTGGGCTTGGTTTTGGCCAGCGCTGGCTTTGGTCAGCTGACCGCGCTGATCATGGAGCTCCACAACCAGAAGGGCTACTTCTTGCATCACGTGATCTTCGCCTGCTGCACCGTGATCTGCATCATTTGCATCCTGCTGCTGCCCGAGAGCAAGGGGCAGGACCTGCCGGAGACCATCGACGACGGCGACAACTACACCCGGCAGCCCTTCATCCCGCCCAAAAAGGTGGAGCAGCCGCTGCTCGCCAACAACACGGAACTCAAGGATTACTCGGGCCTGAGCGAGACCCCGAGTCCTGAGCAAACTGCCGCCATCGCCGCGGCCAACGGCACGCGGTCAACATGATTTTACTTCAGGTTTACACTCGTGTGTTTTTGCACAAATATCATCCCAACAAACGGGTTTTTCTTTTCGTGGAAGGATAACGGATTGAGCGGCTGCTTTTCGCAGAGATGTTTTAGTTATGGACTGGGCAACTTTTAAATGATATATAGAGTTGGCTCTCCCTAGCACCAAAGGGATAGCCGTTAACAATTGTCAAACAATGTGAAGAGAGCTCGCGGGGCCTCCTGCACACTTTTGGATCCCTGGAACACACTGGTCATCTGCAGCAGAAGCTGGTACACTACATTCGGGGAAAGTAAAGTGTCGGGAAGGACTGCGCTGAGCGAGCGGCCCTAGTACTGAAGGAAGACCAAAGGGTCTGTGTTCAAACTACCGAGCGAGACATCAAGATGAACTGCAGTTCGACTGGCTGCTCACTTTCCCCTCACTCACCCTCTTCCCTCCCCATCTCACAGCTAAAATGGCAGAGTAAATAATCTACCTTGCTAGATTTTTTTTAAAAAACCTGCGGTTCAAAATTACTTCCCACTTGACAAACTAATCTGAGGCAATCTTTTTTTTTCTTCTGAAACTGTCAAACAGAATCACAAAGTGTTGTCTAACCCCCTGTTAACAGCTTCTCCTGCCAGTGCTGTTTATCAGAATAAGGACTTGATGGACTGTGTTAATATGTGTGTTTTTAACAGCAGTATTTCCCCTCTCCCTCCCTCCCCCCCCCCCCCACCCCCACTTTTATGAGGTCTTGAATTTTAAATTACAGTGGTGTTTTGTTTTGTAACTTCTAGGCTGTGGTATGCGATTAATCATTTTTTTTTAAAATATGTACAGGTGTAACTTATGTTAAAAGTATGAATTGAATTTTTAAACGGATTCCCCACTGACACTCTGTTTTTTTTTAAGCCAGTGGCTCTAAGTGTCACTTGCAAATCTATCACGACCAATTATTATTTTTTTCACTACCAAAAGTCACCCGGGTCACCCATATACGTTCCAACGTATTTCTGTCCACCACTGAATGAAGGTTGAATGCTGACCGAAGCACACTGGTTGTACTGGCACATGTGACGTTGACTGCCATTCGATTTTGTCAGTCAACCAGCATTACGTCTGAGCCCTGTACACCTATCCCTGAAGTGCTGGAGTGCAAACTAATCCAGTTCTGCATATTACTTCGACCGAGTGAATATTTTAAAATGCAAATAAAGTCATTTTCATTGTTCACTATCTTATCTGCTTTGTATATCTACTTTGATAGAAGAGCGGGTAATGGTGAAGAGGCCTTTGCTTTGGTAGGAAAAACATCAGGACAAAGTATTATTTAAATGGTGATGGCTTGGAAAGTGTACAGAGGGACCTGGGTGCCCTTGTACACCAGTCACTGAAAGCAAACATGCAGGTGCAGCAAGCAGTTAGGAAGGCAAATGGTATGTTGGCCTTCATTGCCAGGGGATTTGAGTACAGGAGCAAGGCTGTCTTACTACAGTTGTACAAGGCCTTGGTGAGACCGCTCCTGGAGTATTGTGTGCAGTTACCTAAGAAAGGATATACTTGCCATAGAGGGAGTGCAGCGAAAGTTCACTAGACTGATTCCTGGGATGGCAGAACTGTCGTATGAGGAGAGATTGAGTCGATTAAGCCTGTGTTCTCTACAGTTTAGAAGAATGAGAGGGGATCTCATTGAAAAGTATAACATTCTGACTGGGTTGGATAGACTGGATGCGGGGAGGATGTTTCCCTTGGATGGGAAGTTTAGAACAAGGGCTCACAGTCTCAGGATACAGGGTAGGAAATTTAGGACCGAGATGAGGAGACATTTTTTCACTCGAGGGTGGTGAACCTGTGGAATTCTCTACCACAGAAGGCTGTGGAGGCCAAGTCACTGAATATATTTACAAGGGAGACAGATAGATTTCTAGACACAAAAGACATTAAGGGGTATGGAGAAAAAGCGGGAATATGGTGTTGAGATAGAGGATCAGCCATGATCATATTGAATGGCGGTGCAGACTCGAAGGGTCGAATGGCCTACTACTGCTCCTATTTTCTATGTTTCTACTTCAACTTACTGGTACTGTGCACCTTTAATTGTGAGGTGAGAACCCCTGAGAGGAGAGGATAGTGAACTAATAGATGATAATTGGCAGGGATACTTCAGTCTTCACATTGCTTACAAAAGAGAAGAATATTACATAGGATGTACAGCACAGAAACATGACATCTGTAATATAATGTAATGTCGCGAAGTTTGCTGATACAAAGATGGGTGGGAAAGCAAATTGTGAGGAGGACACAAACAATCTGCAAAGAGATATAGACAGGCTAAGTGAGTGGACAAAAATTTGGCAGATGGAGTATAATGTGGGAAAATGTGAGGTTATCCACTTTGGCAGAAAAAATAGAAAAGCAAATTATAATTTAAATGGAGAAAAATTGCAAAGTGCTGCAGTACAGAGGGACCCTTGGGGTCCTTGTGCATGAAACACAAAAAGTTAGTATCCAGGTACAGCAAGTAATCAGGAAGGCAAATGGGATGTTGGCCTTTATTGCAAGAGGGATAGAGTATAAACGCAGAGAAGTCCTGCTACAACTGTACAGGGTATTGGTGAGGCCACAGCTGGAGTACTGCGTACAGTTTTGATCTCCGTATTTAAGGAAAGATATACTTGCATTGGAGGCTGTTCAGAGAAGGTTCATCAGGTTGATTCCAGAGATGAGGGGGTTGACTTATGAGGATAGGTTGAGTAGGTTGGGCCTATACACATTGGAGTTCAGAAGAATGAGAGGTGACCTTATTGAAACATATAAGATAATGAGAGGGTTCGACAAGATGGATGTAGAGAGGATGTTTCCCCTCATAGGGGAAACTAAAACTAGGGGACATAGTCTCAGAATAAGGGGCCACCCATTTAAAACTGAGATGAGGAGGAATTTCTACTGAGGGTTGTGAATCTGTGGAATTCTCTGCCCCAGAGAGCTGTGGAGGCTGGGTCATTGAATATATTTAAGGCGGAGATCGAGAGGTTTTTGAGCGATAAGAGTAAAGGGTTATGGGCAGGGAAGTGGAGCTGAATCCATGATCAATTCAGCAATGATCTTATTGAATGGCGGAGCAGGCGCGAGGGGCCAAATGGCCTAATCCTGCTCCTATTTCTTATGTTCTTATAACCAGTCCATGCCAGCATTTATGCTCCACTCGAGCCTAACCCTCTATTGCCTTCTCTGTCATACGCTCATCTACACCCAAACGCGGTGCCGAGCTGCACAATGGCGGCCCGGACCATGTGACATCGCTGGAGCAAAGGCCAATCGGTGAGTCGGTCGAAGGAAAATAATGGCGGCACGCAGCGCACCTTCCGCCCTGGGAGTGAAGGTCGGCCCGGTTTGCGGGACGGAAAAGGGGTCGCCGCGCAGTGATGATGTCATCGCCAAAGGCGCGTCGGCCCGGGATGCATCGTTAGTGTTGGCGCCTCCGCTAACTCCCGTGCAATTTCATGGGAGTCGGGAAGCGCCCCCTGGAGGTGCTAATGGGAGGTGCAGAACAGGGCAATTTTGGCCCCATAATATCTAAATGAAGAGAGAATGCGAAGCAGCCAGTGTGGATTTCAGAAAGGAAGATGGTGCCTGACAAACCTGGGAGAATTCTTTGAGAGGCCAACAGACAAAGTGAATGGGTTTATATGGACTTTCAGAAAGCCTTCAGCAATGAAGTGCACAGGAGACCATTCCAGAAGAATTAGGGGAAGTGTATTACAGCAAGTTGGATTAAACGTTGATTAGAGGAAGCGGAGAACAAGAGTTGAGGGTAGTTCCTCAGAGTGGTTGAAAGTGGGCGGTGGTGTCCCATGGGGTTCTGTTTTGGGACCACTTCTGTTCATAGAGTCAGAGAAAAATTACAACACAGGAGGCCATTTGGCCCATCGTGTCCGTCACTGTGTACACCAGTGAGAAACTGCCCTGAACTCCTCCTCACATCTCCTCTACCCTGCTGTCTGGTGTGAGGACATACACATAAAGATGTGGAAAATTGCAGCTATTTTCATTTGGGGAGGTTGTGGAGTGATTGGCTGCAGGTCTTTGAAATAATGAAGGGAATGGGACAAGGCAGATTAAAAACGGGCAGTTTCCAGTGGTTGAACAATGTAGAACAAGGAGAAATAGGCAGGGGATTAAACGTAAGAGATTTAATCCAGAGCGCAGCAGAAACTTTAGTACACAGAGGGTTGTGAAATGCACCACTGCAGTTGGTGACTGAAACAGAAACCATGGCCCTAAGGTTGCGGCCTGTCCGGGTGTGTACGATGTGCGCGTGCGCCCGAAAAACGCAACTTCCGGGTTGAGGCGCGTGAAGCACATGCACTTGCCATCTGACAAAATGTCTTTTGACAAAACCGCACGCATCCCCAGGAGAAGGCCCTTCGCGGGCAGAGATTTGGGCTATTTGCCCAACCCTTGCCCAGCGAATGTCCTTCAAACTCTTACACCTGGTAAAAGCAAGCGTAAGGCCTGCTATTACCAGCCTAAGAGTTTTAATAGATTTTAAAAAAAAATTTATTACATATTTTTATATTAAAAACTTTGTCTATGGGTAAGTTTATATTTTTAACACAATTGAAACTTTTTTAAAATTCAAACAAATACATTTTTCTTAAACATTTAATTTAATGAAATTTCTATTAATTTTTTTGAAGTGAAGTGTTTTTAAAATTTATGTGGGGTGTTTTATTTGATTTTGGGTGTATTCTCATTGATAGTAATGGAAGCCTCCGACTGCAAGTTTTGGTCCACAGTCAATATTTAAGAATAGGTTAAGTAGGTGGTAGAAGGTCAGATGAATAAACGAATATGGGAACAGGATGAGCGCATGGGATTAGGACCTTTCTGCATGTGGAGGATAAACATTGAAACAGACTGCTTCGGCTAAATAGCCGGTTTCCATGGTGTCATTTCTGTGTAACCTGCGAACTATTTGGTGAAGTGATGCAGATATTGTTACTAATCATGCCCTCTTGAGGATGAAAATGCTACTGCAGCATTTGATTAACAACTTAAAAGTATATATATAATTATGAATGCATTAAAGCCTATGTATACAATTTGAAAAAGATAACTGGGTGCATATTCCCTTTAGTGTTGTGCAGGAGTGTCACTGCTGGGGATAACTTATTTGTTCACCTGACTTCAGTCACACAAGGTTGCCCAAAAGAATATTTTTTCCACCTCCAATTTCTTCTCATGAAATAGCTGGCTCATACTGGGGTATGGCTCCCTCCACATATCTTGCCCAATAGCCATTCTTTGTGTGTGAGCATAGACTGTGGGATTCAGTGTGGGGTATTCAACTGTGGGTGGCATCACAATAGTGCCTGATCACATCCTCACTTGATGTCCCTATGCACTTTCCAGCATCAATCATTGGATAGCTATATATTGACTGATTTTTTTTTTTTACCCCTCCATCCCCTGTCCAGGGGTACTGAGAAGATTTGAAAAACCCCATTCGCTGTCCCAAATGTGATTAACTTAGTAAACATTGAGAATGAAACCTCTGATCTTACATGGCTCAGTTTGTCACTAAATAGAGTGCTTACCATTCTAACCACTCAGAGAGCAAAGCATCCATCTCTTGGGTCTGCCTATGGTCTTTATAGAAGGGTGACACAGTTGATGGAACTACTGTATAATTATATCTCTCCAATACCACCAATCTACTATTACAATCTGACAGTGAACCATATACCAAAAACATGTTGCTGTGATTATAGCTTAAAGTCTTGCTACATAGAATGTTGTCTTTTTTCTTTTGAAGTAATATTTAGGGGCACATTTTCCAATTGTCTGTGAATTCTCTGGTCATGCCCAGGCAGAAAGTTAGGTTTCAGTAGAATTTTCACCATTTTGTACAATCCACGCCGTATTAAACTGGGCATCATGTTTTTTTCCGTAATGTTGTGAAATCTGCTAATTGAACCATTTCTCAGCGTGTAAATTCAATCGCTATTGCCCTCACTTTGTCTCCAATAAATGAGCCTCTCCTCGGGTACAGAATTGAAACCAGATGCAACAGGCCCATGAAGAGGAGCAGAAAACCTAATGTAACATCATTCAAAATATAGCACATTAAGAAGACTTGTATTTATATAAAAACATAAGAAATAGGAGCAGGAGTAGGCCATTTGGCCCCTCGAGCCTGCTCTGCCATTTAATAAGATCATGGACTCAGCTCCATTTCCCTGCCCGCTCCCCATAACCCTTTATTCCCTTATCGCTCAAAAATCTGTCTATCTCCACCTTAAAATATATTCAATGACCCAGCCTCCACATCTCTCTGGGGCAGAGAATTCCATAGATTTACAACCCTCAGAGAAGAAGTTCCTCCTCATCTCAGTTTTAAATGGGCAGCCCCTTATTCTAAGACTATGCCCCCTAGTTTTAGTTTCCCCTAGGAGTGGAAATATCCTCTCTGCATCCATCTTGTCGAGCCCCCTCATTATCTTTTATGTTTTGATATAGTGCCTTTCATGACCACCGGATGTCCCAAAGTGCTTTACAGTCAATGAAGTACTTTTTGAAGTGTAGACACAATTGCAATGTAGGAATTACAATGATATTTAACATCTATCAGATTTAGTTTCGGGGTAAACCAAACCTGTATATTTGAAGCCACAGTTTTATAACGTACATTCTCAGTAATGTTGCATTTCATTACATAAGTTTAAAAATAAAATCTCCTCTTCCAACTTAAAATGAACATAATACAGCAACAACTTGCATTTATATAGTGCTTGATTGTAGAAAAACATTTCCAGTGGTTTGACAGAGGTGTAATCTGTCAAAAATGTATGCCAAGCCAAATTAGATGGGGGACCAAACCTTGGTCAAGAGTTGGGATTTAATGATGCTGTTAAAGGAGAAAAGGGAGACGGAGGGGTTTCGGCAGGGAATTCGAGCGTGGGACCTCGGCGACTGAAGGCACAACTGCCAAATGTGGGGCAAAGGGAAGGAGAAATGCACAGGAAGCCAGAGTAGAACAAGTGCAGAGTTACGAGTGAGTTGGAGAAGATAGAGATGACCCCATGAAGGTATTTAAAGACAAAGTTGAACATTTTAACTTTGTGACATTGGGGGATATTTTTTGATGTATAAATGCATTGTGGGTCAACGAGCAGAGGGGTGGTGGGTGAGTGGGATGTGGTGTAAGATAGGATATGGGCAGGGTTTTGGATGAGCTGAAGTTTTGCAGAGGCTGGCCACGAGAGTACTGGAATAGTGACGTCTTTAGGTGTCAGAGATATGGGTCAGTTGGGCTGAGGCAGCGGTGGAGGTGAGCATTGTACATCCTGAAATTCTTTCAGCTTGCTAAAAGGCTTGCATTTATATAGCGCCTTTCATGACCACCGGAAGTCTCAAAGCGCTTTACAACCAATGAAGAATTCTTTTGGCGTGTAGTCACTTTTGTAATGTGGTAAATGTGGCAGCCAACTTGTGCACAGCAAGCTCCCACAAAGAGCAATGTGATAATGACCAGATAATGTTTTTGTTATGTTGATTGAGGGATAAATATTGGCCAGGACACCTAGGATATTTCTCCTGTTATTCTTCAAAATAGTGACCAGGAATCCTTTGCGCCCACCTGAGAGAGCAGAAGGGGCCTCGGTTTAACGTCTCATCCAAAAGATGGCACCTCTGACAGTGCAGCACTCCCTCAGCACTGCACTGGTGTGTCAGCCTAGATTTTTATGCTTAAGTCCCTGGAGTGGGACTTGAACCCACAACCTTCTTACTCAGAGGTAAGAGTGCTGCCCACTGACACATCTAGGCCTTAAGCTCTGGAATTCCCTCTCTCCACTTCCCTTTCCTCCTTTAAGACTTTCTGCAAAACTCACCTCTTTCACAAAGTTTTGTCATCCTGCTTAATATCTCCAGCAACTCATTGATTTTTGACTCATTATTCTACAATGAAGTTCCTTGGGATATTTTTTGATGTATAAATGTATTTGGGAGGGTATGAAGAGATGCCATTGCTGGAGATGTTCTGACTATGATTGGATTAGTAAGAGTGGAACCAAGCAAGGGCAGACCGACTAAACTGGACAATGGAGAGCTATTGGAGGCGATAGTGTGGTTCGCCATGTCAAAGGCTGCAGAGAAGTCAAGGAGGGACAATGCACCATGATCACAGTCGCAGAGGAAATCATCTGTAACTTTGAATAGGGCTGTTTCAATACTGAAATTGGGCAGAAACTTGATTGGAGAAATTCAAACTTGGAGTTGCAAGAAAGGTGGGTAGAGTCAGGATAAATGGTCAGTTTCAGGTTGGCGAACTAACGAGTGGGGTGCCTCAGGGATCAGTGCTAGCCTCAACTATTTACAATCTATATTAATGACTTGGATAAAGGGACCGAGTGTAATAGCCAAATTTGCTGATACAAAGATACGTGGGAAAGCAAGTTCTGAGGCCACAAAGAATCTGCAAAGTGACAGATAGGCAAGTGAATGGGCAAAGATTTGGCAGATGGAGTAAAATGTGGTTATCTACTTTGGTAGGAAAAATAAAAAAGCAAATTATTTAAATGGGGAGAGATTACAAAATGCTGTGGTACAGAGGGATCTGGGGGTCCATGCACATGAAACACAAAGTTAGTATGCAGGTACAGCAAGTAATTAGGAAAGCAAATGGAATGTTGGTCTTTATTGCAAGGGGGATGGAGTATAAAAGTAGGGAAGTCCTGCTACAACTGTACAGGGCATTGGTGAGATCACACCTGGAATATTGCATACAGTTTTGATGTTTCTATAGCAGGAAGGGGGTACTGAATTTGCATGTTCAGCCATGAACTCATTGAATGGCGGTGCAGGCTAGAAGGGCCGAATGGCCTACTCCTGCACCTATTTTCTATGTTTCTATTAAAGGAGGGATATACTTGCATTGGAGGCAGTTCAGAGAAGGTTCACTAGGATGATTCCTGAGATGAAAGGCTTGTCTTATGAAGAAAGGTTGGGCCTATCCTCATTGGAGTTTGGAAGAATATGAGGGGATTTTATTGAAACTTAAGATTCTGAGGAGGCTTACCAGGGTAGATGCAGTGAGGATGTTTCCCCTCGAGGGAGAATCTAGAACTAGGGGGCATAGTTTCAGAATAAGGGGTCGCACATTTAAAACAGAAATGAGGAGGAATTTCTTCTGAGGGTCGTAAATCTGTGGAATTCTCTGCCCCAGAGAGCTGTGGAGGCTGGGTCATTGAATATATTTAAGGTGGAGATAAATCTTTGAATTACAGGGGAGTTGAAGCCAAGATCAGATCAGCTATGATCTTATTGAATGTCAGAGCAGGCTCGAGGGGCCAAATGGCCTCCTCCTATTTCTTATGTTAATGTTCCACAAATAGACAAGGCAAAGAGCTTGGGGGGGGAAAGAGAAAAGAAATAGACAGCATCGGTAATGAAATATAAAGATTCTACTAAGAATTCAGAAAATGTTTTGTTACTCAGCTGTAATTTTTAATCACGCTCTTGAGTCAGGAAAAGACTCATTTATTTTGCAAGTACCAATTTTAAATTTTTTTTACAAACTTGCCTCATTATCCCCGAGATCTCTTACAAACTTTTCCCCCCCAAATTCTGACACCCTTTCCCAACCCAGGATACCAGACCCTGGAACCTGCTCCTTCAGGGCTGCAAGATCCCAGGCCTCCAACCCTTTCCCAGAAATCTCCCACTGAGAAAACCCCTCACTGAACCCAGAAGTTCCGCCAAGCCCCCAAGATTTTCCCACCGCAATGCTGCCAAACGCCAGGGTTCTCCTAATGGGCTCAAATCCTGGAAACATTACCCCGCTGCTTTCATACCTTGGGTCCCACCTGCTAAGTTTCAGATCATCATCTGGTGCTGAAAAACTGCAGGAACTCATTACTGTCAACTCCTCATAGGCAGTCTCTCAGGGGCGAGGATGACTAAAAATGAGTACTCAGGTGACTGATGAACTCATTTTAAACGGTGGAAGGTGCCAGGGCGTGAATTCTTTTAACGTGGGGTGACCGTTGCACACCAGCCACCACACGGGCTTGACAGAACAAGGTCTTGGTCCAGTGACAAGGGGATCCAAGATGACTGGAGACCAAGCTCTGCTGCATGTGCCAATATATATATATATATATATACACACACACACAAACTCAAACATACTCCTCCTGTCTGCCTTCCCACAGGACCTCTCTCTCTGTGAAATACAAACTAAACTCATCACAGAAAGTTATGTCAAGTTATTTCAAGTTCTTTAACAATGTAATAAATGTTAATTACTGCCAGTCAACTTCTCTGGCACTTTTCAAAATTCTCATCCTTGTTTACAAATCCCTCCATGGCCTCGCACCTCCCCATCTCTGTCAGCCCCACAACCACGCTTCCCCCCCCCCCCCCCCCCCCCCCGAGATTATAATCGGCAACCATCGGTGGCCGTGCCTTCAGCTACCTGGGTTCCAAGCTCAAACTCCCTCCCTAAACCTCTCCGCCTCTCAAATGGACAGATAATCACAGGTAGACTGCCCATGAGCCATCCACTACATGCAAGACCCTACTGGGCCCCAGAGCCTCCAAGGATCCGCCTTGGATCTGCAGTGGAATTGTAAGATTTACAGTGCAGGAGGCCATTTGGCCCATTGCACCTACACCAGTGCTAGCTCTTCGAATCCATTTCCCCTCTGCTTTTGCTCGGCATCCCATGGAAATGGTCTTTCACTGTTGAGTCGCTCATAGCCTTCCATCATTTTGAAAACCTTTATTAGTGCCTCGTAACCTTCTCTGTTTCAGTGAAAAAGGCACACATTTTAAAGCCTATATTGACAAAAGTTACCTTCTTCCTGGTATCCGAGTGAACTGTCGCAGCATCTTTCCATGGCTCCCATCTTTCCTATAATGGGGTTTCCAGAATTGCACTCTGAACTTCAACTGTGGTCTTATCCAACTTCAACATCAGATCCTTGTTTTTAAATTCAATGGCACTGTGTATAAAACACATTCCCCATTTACCTTCCCATCTTTAAATATCTGTTCCTTCACTTACCATTTAAGGTGCAATTTCTTCCACAATTCTTTCCTCCCCTCCCCCCCCCCAATTATACTATTTCATATTTCTCTGCAGTAATTTCGGAAACCTCCACAACAACCCTCACTTCAGGGTTTGATCCCCAGATTTGTCGGCTGCACAAAGAAAAAGAGAGTGACTTTTAGAACCTTTTATTAAACAAGCCAACAGAATATCTTAAAAAGTAAAAAAGAAAATTGCATTTAGAATTTGTCCGGGTGAGCGTCCATTTCTTGTTTGATTCGGTTTTCCACCTGTAGTGATAGGCTGGTGTTGGTGTTGGGCAGGTTATAACTGATGAAAACCTGTTTCCCCGTCTTCTTGGCTGGGTGGGAGATTTCATGCAAGGGAACAAATTAAAGCAGAGTTAAAACCTATTGTGGATCACAGGTTCTCAGTACAATTCAACAGCTTAATATTTGCCATTTATTTATATATAGAAACAGAGAAAATAGGAGCAGTGTTAGGCCATTCGGCCCTTCGAGTCTGCACCGCCATTCAATACGATCATGGCTGATCCTCTCTCTCAACACCATATTTCCGCTTTTTTCCCATACCCCTTGATGCCTTGTTTCTAGAAATCTATCTCCCTCTTAAATATATTCAGTGACTTGGCCTCCAGAGCCTTCTGTGGTAGAGAATTCCACAGGTTCACCACCCTCAGTGAAAAAATTTCTCCTCATCTCGGTCCTAAATATAACTGGGATACTGCTTCCCTTTCCAGAAGGAGATGAGGGTGTCTCCACTTGTGGGGAAGAGCATAACTTGAGGCCATCAATATAAGATCGTCACCAAGAAATCCAACAGGGAATTCAGAAGGAACGTCTTTACCTAGAGCGTGGTGAGAATGTGGAACTGGCTACCACAGGGAGTGGTTGAAGCGAATAGTATCGATGTATTTAAGGGGAGGCTAGACAAGCATATGAGGGAGAAGGGAATAGAGGGTTATGCTGATAGGGTTAGATGAGGAAAATCAGGAGACTCAAGTGGAGCATGAACGCCAGCATAGGCTGGTTGGGCCGAATGGCCTGTTTCTGTGCCGTATATCCTGTGTGATCCTGAAAGACACGGTCTCTAGAATACATTGCACGGGATACATTTATGAATGAGGAACAGGAAGACACCCTGCCTACTCATTGCAAATATAAATCAGAAGGTACTTTGTTCTGTTCTTTGCATAATATTACCTGCTCGGAAATGCCACAGCCTTGTTTTAGAATATGCAAGTTTGTTGGTTAATCTGCATCTCCGTCACCTTGCTTTGTGCTACAAATCCTGTGAGGTTGCTCTTTAATCTACCACTGAAGCCTACTCTTCCCAACGCAGTGGCTATCACTGTTCATGGAGTATCTTGTATGCCTCGGATAGTCTATGGATATATTAGAGGGCCAGGTAGGTAGGCGAGTGGGTGAGCTCCCATTTCTTGGGCACCCGCACACACCTGGAATTCACCCCATTGAAACAAATGACAAATTAAAACCGACCAGGATACGAAGAGGGTAATCACCCATTGCAACACGTCAAGGTAACTGTGATAATATAGGGAGTGGCTTATGACAGCTATAAACAAGGTCTGTAAACTTGACAAAAAAATAAAAGAATTAATAAAATTCCACAATACTGATAGGTTGCTGTCATTATATCTCTACTTCATGTAGCTTCCCAGTTCATTAATAAATGAGCAGAGAGCAACAGACCCTTTAATTTCACTGAGGGAATGGTCTTCGCTTTCTCTCAATCGCCATGGGATTGCACTCATTTGTTTTGTGGTGCAAGGGCAGAAAGAGAAAAACTTGTTCTTTGAGTTGCAAAACTAAGGGGAACAATGAAGGCTTCTAGTGACTTCAAGCTTGGTTTTAAAAGCTTGAAAGGGGAAAATACCGAGGGAGATAAGGAGTTGCAGAGTGTTGAGGTCTTGGAAACGAATGAGCTAGAATAGGAGACGACAACAACTTGCATTTATATAGCACCTTTAACAGTGAAACATCCCAAGCCGCTTCACAGGAGTATTAGGAGATTACAAAATTTGACACCAAGCCGCAGAAGTAGAAAATAGCGCAGATGACCAAAAGCTTGGTCAAAGAGGTAGGTTTTAAGGAGCGTGTTGAAGGAGGAAAGAGAGGTAGAGGGGTTTAGGCAGGGAGTTCCAGAGCTTGGGGCCTAGGCAACAGAAGGCACGGCCACCAATGGTTGAGCGATTATAATCAGGGACGCTCAGGAGGGCAGAATTAGAGGAGCGCAGACATCTCGGGGGGAGGGGCTGGAGGAGATTACAGAGGTCGGGAGGGACAAGGCCACGGAGAGAGCTGAAAACAAGGATGAGAATTTTTAAATCGAGGAGTTGCTTAACCGGAAGCCAATGTAGGTCAGCGAGCACAGGGGTGATGGGTGGTGAGACACAGTAAGTTGCAATTGCAGCATAGTTGAGATATAGGGTGGACTGAGAGCACACAAGGCACCGTAATTGAAGCTTAGAAGGAAACAAAAGGTTCTGAGGAACACTGGTTACAAATTTGATCTTTGGTCATACTGGGGTTTTTCCGCCAAAAATAGCGCTATGACTCCGCTATGATTTCGAGGCCGAACATTCAGGAAAAATGCGCCCAGCGAGAAAATAAATTGGCGTTGCACAAGGATTTGCGGCACAAACCACGAGTTTTCTGCAACTTTTCAGAGGGGGGGGGTGAAACCACAACGTTTTTCCAAAAAACAAAACATTTTTTTTTTAAATCACAAAACATTCACGAGACCCTTTTCTAGTGAATTGCTGCAAAAGAATTTTAAAATAAAAACTTGAACTTACCTTTTTTTGCAGGTCTTCATAAATACTGCCGTTCCAAGGGCTACAACGCAGGTTTGTCCTGGTCCTATGTACCGGTCACCGCTGAGCCAAATATCGGGCAAAAGCGCTCTTTCCAGTCTTGCACGCCGGCGGTCCGCTCCCCAGCGGTTATTTCAAAACCGCCGACGCAAGACTTCAGGGAATGTTCCGCCCAAAAATCGCCGAGAAATCCGCTACAAGGCTGGGAAATTCCCATCTTTGGTGATAGTGACAAACAAAAGAGGGACAAGAACATTGCGAGAGCGAGGAGTTGGAGGCTCAAGGCATGATGTGATTGCCGTTCAGATGGCAAGCTTTTCTTCTAAACTGGCCAGAGGAGCTCGAGGGGTTTTATGGAAGCCTCCCGAATGTAGTATCATGAACGTAAATGTGTTTTCCGTCTTGGCCTGGTGGATATGAGAGTTCCCTTTAAGTAAATCACAAAACTCAAAGCTGTGAGCAAGGCATTGTGAGATCCAGTCATTCCACCAATGGTATTTTGGGGGGGGGCGGGGGGGCGGTTGCGGTGGTACAGGGATGATGATAGCATGAAGGGAACAAGCTAGAAAAAATGTAAACAAACTGCAAATAAAATTCTTTAAAATGAAGAAACCATCTTACCTAGTCTTTGTGCTACAGAGTTGGGTGTGGTATCAGAGGCATCCCCAAGGACTAATGTGGACACTGGCATAGGGTCCTGCAAACCATAGCAAGTTACATTAAACCCAATTAGTACTGTACGCCATCAGAATTTCCTATTACATTAAAGAAATCTAATCACATACTTAGATGTGGCACCTTAAAGTTTTATACAACAACTTGTATTTATATCAGTGCCTTTAATGTAATAAAACGTCCCACGGCGCTTCACAGCAGTGTTATAAGGCAAAACAAATCATTTTGATACCGAGCCACATAAGAAATTACGGCAGAGAAGTAGGTTTTAAGGAGCGTCCTAAAGGAGGAAAAAGAGGTGGAGAGGTTTAGGCAGGGAGTTCCAGAGCTTGGGGCCCAGGCAGCTGAAGGCACGGCCACCTGTGGTTGAGCGATTATAATCAGGGATGCTCAAGAGGGCAGAATTGAGGAGCGCAGACATCTCGGGGGATTGTGAGGCTGAAAGAGATTACAGAGATGGGGGGGGGGGGGGGCGAGACCATGGCGGGATTTGTAAACAAGGATGAGAATTTTGAAATCGAGGCGTTGCTTAACCAGGAGACAATGTAGGTCAGTGAGCACAGGAACAATGGGTGAGCGGGACTTGGTGTGAATTAGGACCACGGGCTGCCAAGTTTTGGATCACCTCTCGTTTACGTCGGGTATAATGTGGGAGGCCAGCCAGGAGTGCATTGGAATAGTCAAGTCTCGAGGTAACAAAGACATGGATGAGGGTTTCAGCAGATGAGCTGAGGCAGGGGCGGAGGCGGGCAACACACTTAAATTAACCAAATCCTTAATTGTCCTATACTTTATTCTGGCTTTCACTACAATACTCAATTTTCTGTTTCCATCCAAACCATTATTTTCAAGAGGTATGGTGTTGCAAGCTAGCAACCAATGAAACAAACTGCGGATGCAGCACGCCGGGATTAGCTGGAACTGATTACAGTGCACAAGGAACCCGCTCTAACTGGCTCACAGCACTGACCCCGCAATATGTAATGCCACCAATCACCTAAAAATTCAACACATCGGAGAATCACAATGCCCAGCACAAAAGCACAACATAAAAGAGGTTACCGCTGTTGAAAAGTGCACAGGCATAGAATCATAGAAATTTACAGCACGGAAGGAGGCCATTTCGGCCCATCGTGTCCACGCCTGCCGACAAAGAGCTATCCAGCCTAATCCTACTTTCCAGCTCTTGGTCCGTAACCCTGTAGGTTACGGCACTTCAAGTGCACATCCAGGTGCTTTTTAAATTAAGGCTTCTGCCTCCACTACCCTTTCAGGCAGCGAGTTCCAGACCCCCACCATCCTCTGGGTGAAGAAAGTTCCCCTCTAAACCTCCTACCAATTACTTTAAATCTATGCCCGCTGGTCATTGACCCCTCCGCTAAGGGAAATAGGTCCGTCCTACCCACTGTATCTAGGTCCCATATAATTTTATACATCTCAATAAGGTCTCCCCTCAGCCTCCTCTGTTCCAAAGAAAACAACCGCAGCCTATCCAATCTTTCTTCATAGCTAAAGTTCTCCAGACCAGGCAACATCCTCGTAAATCTCCTCTGCACGTGGGATATTGTAGGATCAGGCGATATTGAATTCCTATTTCAAGGAATATTGTGACATGCCAACAGAAAATGGAGTCCATGATGACTGGACGAAGAACCTTTTCCCTGGGCAACAGCAAGGATATTCTGGAAACTGATCTCAGCTGGCATAGCAACGGAGGCACAGCAGCTGGAGCTCCCGAGTTCAGGAAAGGAAAAACATCGGCCAAAGTTCCCAATCCTGATAAATATCCCGCTAAAGTGTGCATGTCAGGTAAGCAGAGGATTGAATTGGGATTTGCTGCTCCTCACTGTCTATACTCGGTCACGTCCCAAATATAACTAAGTACATAGGCCTTCATTCTAATTCTCAATAAAATACGGCATTGGATGCAGCAAACATTGGCAAAGGCTCCCTCCGTAACATTCATTCATTGGCAGCCCCTCGGAATAGAGGAAGACTTGCTTCCACTCTAAAAGTGCGTTCTCAGGTGACTGTACAGTCCAATACGGGAATTAGTCTCTGTCACAGGTGGGACAGACAGTCGTTGAAGGAAAGGATGGGTGGGGAGTCTGGTGGCCTGCGCTTGCTTTCCACATGCTCTTGGCGACGAGACTTGAGGTGCTCTTCCTCCATTTAGGGCGGTCTTGGGCCATCTTTTAAAAAAAAAGGGGACAAGTCCAACTGCGGCAACTACAGAGGAATCGCCCTGTTGTTGGCCACTGCGAAAGTCATCGCTAGAATCCTCCTTAAACATCTTCTCCCTGTGGCTGAGGAGCTCCTCCCGGAGTCACAGTGCGGATTCTGTCCACTACGGGGTACAACGGACATGATCTTCACGGCGCGACAACTGCGAGAGAGATGCAGGGAACAGCACCAACCCTTGTACATGGCCTTCTTTGACCTCACAAAGGCCTTTGACATCATCAACCTCGAGGGACTATGGAGCGTCCTCCTCCGTTTCGGCTGCCCCCAAAGGTTTGTCGCCATCCTTCGCCTGCTCCACGACGACAGACAAGCCGTGATCCGTAACAGCATTGGCCAGCAGTGAATATTTTACACAGGAATCTTTTCAGAATGCAGAACAGTTTGCTTTATCTGTTGGTGACCAAGGGCTAGAATTTCCCATCAGCCCACCAGCCCCCCGATTCCGCCCAAAAAACTGCTAAGATTCCCAAGGTTATCGCCTGCGAAAACTTACCCCCAAAAAAGAAAAAATCCGCCTAGCAAAAAAAGTGGGCATTGTACCGATTCTGGGCAAAAAAGTGAAATTAAGGGTTCATTGGACGGTTCCTAAAGAAAACGTGCGCTAAATTTTTTTAAATCACAAAATTTAGCCCAAGGCTGCGAGTTGGGCCTAGCAGCAGAAAAACACAAAATATTTTTTCAAAAAACATCGGATAAAACAAAATTAAAACATTCTCAAGACCCTTTTAACCTGAATCACAACAGAATTTAAAAAAATAATGAGTAAAAAAAACTAATTACTAACCTTTTTTCTTGCAGAGTTACTCAACTCCCGCCCAGCTCTGCTGATCCTCAGGGGCGTTTTTTTTCCATACTTACCTGCGGGTCACCGCGGAGCCAAATATCGCGGGCCTGGGCAATCCCCAGCGGTACCTCGAAACCATCGGAGTAACTCCGGTAGGGGATTTCTCGCTCACCTGGTTATCGCCCACAATGGCCAATACCGCCCAGAAACCGGGCGCTAGGCCATTGCAAATTCTAACCCATGGTCATCAACAGATAAATGGAATCTGTTGAAACTATTGGACTGTCGGAAAAACCCAACTGGTTCCCCAATGTCCTTTAGGGAAGGAATGTTCCCGGTCTGGCCAATAGGTGACTCTAGACCCACAGCAATGTGTTTGACTCCTAACTGCCCTCTGAAATGGCCTATCGAGCTACTCAGCTGTACCAAACCACTACGACAAAGTCAGCTCTGTGGGAGCACCTTCACCATGCGGACTGCAGTAGTTCAAGAAGGGGGCTCACCACCACCTTCTCAAGGACAACTAGGGATGGGCAATAAATGCTGGCCTTGCCAGCGATGCCCACATCCCAGAACGAATACATTTTTAAAAATCTGGAATGTGCGTGCATGTATTTGAAGACGTGCTCTCCACACACTTCATTTTGCAATGTGTGCGGGTGTGTGTGTGTGTGTGTGTGTGTGTGTGTATTATTGAACTGCATGGACAACAAATAACCCGAGACAGAAAGTAGGATCCAACCTGTTCCAAATCATGAACATTTCTGCCACTAGGCCGAATGGCCTACTCCTGCACCTATTTTCTATGCTTCTATAGATGAGGTCCTTACTACTAGGGGGATCAAGGGGTATGGCGAGAAAGCAGGAATGGGGTACTGAAGTTGAATGTTCAGCCATGAACTCATTGAATGGCGGTGCAGGCTAGAAGGGCCGAATGGCCTACTCCTGCACCTATTTTCTATGTTTCTATGTTTCTACATCTTTTTTATATTAGATTTTAGCTAGGCCAATATTGGCAAATTCAAACTGATTTCCGTTCAGTGCTTTCTGGAAGGAGATCCTTGTGCCTTTGCGTGTTTGGGGTTGTGTAAATACACGTGTTGCATGGATTGTCACCCCAGCATCCTTAGAACTTTACTGACCAAATTTTAGATTCTGTACAGAATAGCGGATGTTAACATTTGTAAATTCCCATCAGACAAATGAGCTTTTCTGACAAACGGCCATTATCAAAAGGTAACCTTTATTTTACAAAAAGTAAAATTGCTCAGAACAATTGCTCTGGTAATCAAGCAGGTGAGGGAGGCTGGTATGGAAGGGATAGTAGTTCATGCTTTAATATGCACATAGATTGGGCTAGCCAAACTGGAAGCAATACGGTGGAGGAGGATTTCCTGGAGTGCATAAGGGATGGTTTTCTAGACCAATATGTCGAGGAACCTACTAGGGGGAGGCCATCTTAGACTGGGTGTTGTGTAATGAGAGAGGACTAATTAGCAATCTCATTGTGCGAGGCCCCTTGGGGAAGAGTGACCATAATATGGTGGAATTCTGCATTAGGATGGAGAATGATACAGTTAATTCAGAGACCATGGTCCAGAACTTAAAGAAGGGTAACTTTGAAGGTATGAGGCGTGAATTGGCTAGGATAGATTGGCGAATGATACTTAAGGGGTTGACTGTGGATGGGCAATGGCAGACATTTAGAGACCGCATGGATGAATTACAACAATTGTACATTCCTGTCTGGCGTAAAAATAAAAAAGGGAAGGTGGCTCAACCGTGGCTATCTAGGGAAATCAGGGATAGTATTAAAGCCAAGGAAGTGGCATACAAATTGACCAGAAATAGCAGCGAACCCGGGGACTGGGAGAAATTTAGAACTCAGCAGAGGAGGACAAAGGGTTTGATTAGGGCAGGGAAAATGGAGTACGAGAAGAAGCTTGCAGGGAACATTAAGGCGGATTGCAAAAGTTTCTATAGGTATGTAAAGAGGAAAAGGTTAGTAAAGACAAACATAGGTCCCCTGCAGTCAGAATCAGGGGAAGTCATAATAGGGAACAAAGAAATGGCAGACCAATTGAACAAGTACTTTGGTTCAGTATTCACTAAGGAGGACACAAACAACCTTCCGGATATAATAGGAGTCAGAGGGTCTAGTAGGGAGGAGGAACTGAGGGAAATCTTTATTAGTCGGGAAATTGTGTTGGGGAAATTGATGGGATTGAAGGCCGATAAATCCCCAGGGCCTGATGGACTGCATCTCAGAGTACTTAAGGAGGTGGCCTTGGAAATAGCGGATGCATTGACAGTCATTTTCCAATATTCCATTGACTCTGCATCAGTTCCTATCGAGTGGAGGGTAGCCAATGTAACCCCACTTTTTAAAAAAGAAGGGAAGAGAGAAAACAGGGAATTATAGACCGGTCAGCCTGACCTCAGTAGTGGGTAAAATGATGGAATCAATTATTAAGGATGTCATAGCAGCGCATTTGGAAAATGGTGACATGATAGGTCCAAGTCAGCATGGATTTGTGAAGGGGAAATCATGTTTGACAAATCTTCTGGAATTTTTTGAGGATGTTTCCAGTAAAGTGGACAAAGGAGAACCAGTTGATGTGGTATATTTGGACTTTCAGAAGGCTTTCGACAAGGTCCCACACAAGAGATTAATGTGCAAAGTTAAAGCACATGGGATTGGGGGTAGTGTGCTGACGTGGATTGAGAACTGGTTGTCAGACAGGAAGCAAAGAGTAGGAGTAAATGGGTACTTTTCAGAATGGCAGGCAGTGACTAGTGGGGTACCGCAAGGTTCTATGCTGGGGCCCCAGCTGTTTACATTGTACATTAATAATTTGGACGAGGGGATTAAATGTAGTATCTCCAAATTTGCGGATGGCACTAAGTTGAGTGGCAGTGTGAGCTGCGAGGAGGATGCTATGAGGCTGCAGAGTGACTTGGATAGGTTAGGTGAGTGGGCAAGTGCATGGCAGATGAAGTATAATGTGGATAAATGTGAGGTTATCCACTTTGGTGGTAAAAACAGAGAGACAGACTATTATCTGACTGGTGACAGATTAGGAAAAGCGGAGGTGCAACGAGACCTGGGTGTCATGGTACATCAGTCATTGAAGGTTGGCACGCAGGTACAGCAGGCGGTTAAGAAAGCAAATGGCATGTTGGCCTTCATAGCGAGAGGATTTGAGTACAGGGGCAGGGAGGTGTTGCTACAGTTGTACAGGGCCTTGGTGAGGCCACACCTGGAGTATTGTATACAGTTTTGGTCTCCTAACTTGAGGAAGGACATTCTTGCTATTGAGGGAGTGCAGCGAAGATTCACCAGACTGATTCCCGGGATGGTGGGACTGACCTATCAAGAAAGACTGGATCAACTGGGCTTGTATTCACTGGAGTTCAGAAGAATGAGAGGGGACCTCATAGAAACGTTTAAAATCCTGACGGGTTTAAGACAGGTTAGATGCAGGAAGAATGTTCCCAATGTTGGGGAAGTCCAGAACCAGGGGTCACAGTCTAAGGATAAGTGGTAAGCCATTTAGGACCGAGATGAGGAGAGACTTCTTCACCAGAGAGTGGTGAACCTGTGGAATTCTCTGCCACAGAAAGTGGTTGGGGCCAATTCACTAAATATATTCAAAAGGGAGTTAGATGAAGTCCTTACTACTCGGGGGATCGAGGGGTATGGCGAGAAAGCAGGAAGGGGGTATTGAAGTTTCATGTTCAGCCATGAACTCATTGAATGGCGGTGCAGGCTAGAAGGGCTGAATGGCCTGCTCCTGCACCTATTTTCTATGTTTCTATGCTTCATTACCTGAAAAATATCATTGGTTAAAAACTTGTTTTGTTTACCCGAGGAGAAAGATCTGAAGCTTCTGCTTATTCTATACCTGCTCTGGAACTAATGCTTGATGGCATCACTGAGTGCCTGAAATTGAAATGGTTCCACTCCCCCGCACTCAAATCCATCACCTTGAACAGCATATAAAATGTACTGCATGATTTCCACTGATCAGGGAATCAGTGACATGGGACACGTTTATACAGCCACACACATATGAAGCAGCATTGTGAGTGTCATGTTAGTTTGGTACTGGGGTTTCAGGCTGCTGTCACAAACTGATCGGATATTTCATACCACAAAATGACAGGTTTTTTTTAACAAGTCTATTAGACTGGTACAAATACCTGCAAATCGGCTTGTAATAGATATTCATGGAGAGATTAATTTTATTGATAAAGAAATTGTAGAATTTTATACATGTCAAGAGCTTGCTCTGAACTGAAGCGACATTGGAGTACATTGCATTCATTTATTAGAATATTTTCAGTTACACAGATAGCAAGCTGACAAATGCTCCTTATATGCTGTACAATATAACGAGCACCAAATACTCAAGAAAATTTCACAAAGTTGTTTTTTTTCTCCCTCTCTCAACAGAAGAGATAATACATTGGCCCAGAAATTGCGGTCGGAGGCTTCGCGCGGGCAGGTGCCTCCGACCGCAAAAAAAAAAGTTATGAAAATACCTGGTGGTCCCGGAGGAACAAATACCTCCGCTCCAGGGCCAAGATACACAGAGGCTCACACATTCCAGGAGCGTACTCACAATCTGGGATCATGTAGGCCTGGACCACCAATCACATTGATAGTAATGGTGAGGTCCGTTTCTGCAGAGCTGCCTTTACTATCAACGGGAATAGCCCCAAAAACAAAGAAAACACTTTACATAAATAAAACACCTCACTATTTAAAATTTAGAAATTGAATGTTTTAGAACAAAAACTATCTTTTTGAAAAAATTTTAAATATGTTTTAATAGTGTTAAAAATAAACTTACCTTAATGGACAGGGTTTTTTTAAATATAAAAATTAGTCATAAAATGTATTTTTTTCTATCTTTTAAAACTCTAACGCTGGATGCCTGCTTTTACCAGACGTGAGAGTTTTAAGGACATTCTTAAATGATAAGGAATTAAGGGGTTATGGGGAGCGGGCAGGGAAGTGGAGCCGAGTCCATGATCGGATCAGCCATGATCTTCCTGAATGGTGGAGAAGGCTCGACGGGCCGTATGCTCCTATTTCTTATTCGCTGGGCTGGGGTCGGGCAAACAGCCCCAACTCTCCGCCCGCGGAGGCCCTTTAACTTTCGCATTCGTACAATCTGTGAAAATTAATCTTGACAGATCGCAAGTGCCGGGTTTAGACGCACGCGCAGTGAAGGCCTAAACCCAGAACTTGCGAGGCCTCTTCAGGCATGCACACATCGTACTCACCCAGAGAGGCCGCAATTCACGGCCCGATATTCCTTCACTCCCGAGAGTGAGGCCCTCAATGAAGAACCCATTATTTGCCCCATTTTTTTTTTATTTTTCTCTTGAATAGATCTTCCTACGCCTGGGACCACTCTTAAATAAAACAATGAGTTTCCTAGCCTTATGCCATTGCCACGGTGCCAGAAAGCAAGAATCAGGAGCAGTCACAGAGTGACGGTCTCTCTGCTTTTCCTTTCCTCCGACGGGAGCTTACTGTCGAGGGAAAAAAAGCACATCTGATCAGTTTGTGACAGCATGCTGAAGCACCAGTACCGAACCAACATGACACGTACAATGCTGCTTTCTATACGGCTGTGTAAAAAACAACTGCATCTAACATACTAAACAACCATTCCGTTAATCCATAGTAAGTGTCCTGGCCAATATTTATTCTTCAATGTGGTGGCTGGTGTGCAACGGCCACCATATGTTAAAGAAATCCACGCACAGGCATCTTCCACCCTTCAACATGTAGTTCGGGGCCTGGAATATTAGGTCCTTCATTGAAACACCCGTGTACTCATCCCTTTTTGGCGTGGAAGCAAGTCATCTTCGATACGAGGGACCCCCTATGATGATAATCCCTCAATCAACATAACAAAAAAAATAGATTATCTGGTCATTATCACACTGCTGTTTGTGGGAGCTTGCTGTGCGCAAATTGGCTGCCGCATTATAACAGTGACTACACTCCAAAAGTACTTCATTGGCTGTAATGTGCTTTGAGACGTCCGGTGGTCATGAAAGGCGCTATATAAATGCAAGTCTTTCTTTCTTTAAACTATAAAAAGTCACAATGGATTATGCTTTCAGCACAGTTTCTGAACGTACACTTCACATCCCAGTAACGCTCTGCATAATAATGTTTCTCCGATCCTCACCCCGGCATGGACACGATGGGCCGAATGGACTCCTTCTGTGCCACAAATTTTGATGATTTTATGATCTTAAATTTAAAAGCAAGTGCTGCGATCCTATTGCTGAAGTTGCAATATTGATTTTATCCCCCACTCGGTATTCTGGCTTGTGCAGCGCTGGCTGACCGACACCATTTGTAAATCTTCAGCCTCGATCCCAGCAAAGCGTTTGCTCAGCTTTCAAAAAAACATCAGTGGCACTCGGCGGGTACTGCAGCGTGAACCTCGACTGGCGCACAATCTTCAGCAACTTGTGCGGTTGGTCACACCGCAGGTGAAGGTTGCACAGGCAGATAGGGAATGGGTGACCATCAGGCAGAGCAGTGGAAGGAAGGTAGTGCAGGGGTCCCCTGCGGTCATCCCCCTCCAAAACAGATACACCGTTTTAGGTACTGTTAGGGGAGATGGCTCATCAGGGGAAGGTAGCAGCAGCCAAGTTCATGGCACCAGGAGTGGCTCTGCTGCACAGGAGGGTAGGAAAAAGAGTGGGAGAGCTACAGTGGTAGGGGATTCGATTGTAAGGGGAATAGATAGGCATTTCTGCAGCCTCAATCGAGACTCCAGGATGGTATGTTGCCTCCCTGGTGCAAGGGTCAAGGATGTCTCGGAGTGGCTGCAGGGCATTCTGGAGGGGGAGAGTGAACAGCCAGTTGTCGTGGTGCATATAGGTACCAACGATATCGGTGCAAAACGGGATGAGGTCCTACAAGCTGAATTTAGGGAGCGAGGAGTTAAATGAAAAAGTAGGACCTTAAAAGGTAGTAATATCAGGATTGCTACCAGTGCCACGTGCTAGTCGGAGTAGGAATTGCAGGAGTGCTCAGATAAATACGTGGCTTGAGGAATGGTGCAAGGGGGAGGGATTCAAATTCCTGGGACATTGGAACCGGTTCTGGGGGAGGTGGGACCAGTACAAACCAGACCGTCTGCACCTGGGCAGGACTGGAACCAATGTCCTCGGGGGAGTGTTTGCTAGTGCTGTTGGGGAGGAGTTAAACTAATATGGCAGGGGGGTGGGAATCTATGCAGGGAGACAGAGGGAAGTAAAATGGAGACAGAAGCAAAAGGTAGAAAGGAGATAAGGAAAAGTGGAGGGAAGAGAAATCAAAGGCAAAAATCAAAAAGGGCCACATTACAACATAATTCTAAAAGGACAAACAGTGTTAAAAAAACAAGCCTGAAGGCTCTGTGTCTCAATGCGAGGATCGTTCGTAATAAGGTGGATGAATTAACTGCGCAGATAGCTGTTAACAGACATGATGTAATTGGAATTACGGAGGCATGGCTCCAGGGTGACCAAGGCTGGGAACTCAACATCTAGGGGTATGCAATATTCGGGAAGGATAGACAGAAAGGAAAAGGAGGTGGGATAGCATTGCTGGTTAAAGAGGAGATTAATGCAACAGTAAGGAAGGACATTAGCTTGGATGATGTGGAATCTATATGGGTAGAGCTGCAGAACACCAAAGGGCAAAAAACGTTAGTAGGAGTTGTGTACAGACCTCCAAACAGTAATAGGGATGTTGGGGAGGGCATCAAACAGGAAATTAGGGGTGCATGCAATAAAGGTGTAGCAGTTATAATGGGTGACTTTAATATGCACATAGATTGAGCTAGCCAAACTGGAAGCAATACGGTGGAGGAGGATTTCCTGGAGTGCATAAGGGATGGTTTTCTAGACCAATATGTTGAGGAACCAACTAGGGGGGAAGCCATCTTAGACTGGGTGTTGTGTAATGAGAGAGGATTAATTAGCAATCTCATTGTGCGAGGCCCCTTGGGGAAGAGTGACCATAATATGGTGGATTTCTGTATTAGGATGGAGAATGAAACAGTAAATTCAGAGACCATGGTCCAGAACTTAAAGAAGGGTAACTTTGAAGGTATGAGGCGTGAATTGGCTAGGATAGATTGGCGAATTATACTTAGGGGGTTGACTGTGGATGGGCAATGACAGACATTTAGAGACCTCATGGATGAATTACAACAATTGTACATTCCTGTCTGGCGTAAAAATAAAAAAGGGAAGGTGGCTCAACCGTGGCTATCTAGGGAAATCAGGGATAGTATTAAAGCCAAGGAAGTGGCATACAAATTGGCCAGAAATAGCAGCGAACCTGGGGACTGGGAGAAATTTAGAACTCAGCAGAGGAGGACAAAGGGTTTGATTAGGGCAGGGAAAATGGAGTACGAGAAGAAGCTTGCAGGGAACATTAAGGTGGATTGCAAAAGTTTCTATAGGTATGTAAAGAGAAAAAGGTTAGTAAAGACAAACGTAGGTCCCCTGCAGTCAGAATTAGGGGAAGTCATAACGGGGAACAAAGAAATGGCAGACCAATTGAACAAGTACTTTGGTTCGGTATTCACTAAGGAGGATACAAACAACCTTCCGGATATAAAAGGGGTCAGAGGGTCTAGTAAGGAGGGGGAAACTGAGGGAAATCTTTATTAGTCGGGAAATTGTGTTGGGGAAATTGATGGGATTGAAGGCCGATAAATCCCCAGGGCCTGATGGACTGCATCCCAGAGTACTTAAGGAGGTGGCCTTGGAAATAGCGGATGCATTGACAGTCATTTTCCAACATTCCATTGACTCTGGATCAGTTCCTATGGAGTGGAGGGGAGCCAATGTAACCCCACTTTTTAAAAAAAGGAGGGAGAGAGAAAACAGGGAATTATAGACCGGTCAGTCTGACCTCAGTAGTGGGTAAAATGATGGAATCAATTATTAAGGATGTCATAGCAGTGCATCTGGAAAATGGTGACATCATAGGTCCAAGTCAGCATGGATTTGTGAAAGGGAGATCATGCTTGACGAATCTTCTGGAATTTTTTGAGGATGTTTCCAGTAAAGTGGACAAAGGAGAACCAGTTGATGTGGTATATTTGGACTTTCAGAAGGCTTTCGACAAGGTCCCACACAAGAGATTAATGTGAAAAGTTAAAGCACATGGAATTGGGGGTAGTGTGCTGACGTGGATCGAGAACTGGTTGTCAGACAGGAAGCAAAGAGTAGGAGTAAACGGGTACTTTTCAGAATGGCAGGCAGTGACTAGTGGGGTGCCGCAAGGTTCTGTGCTGGGGCCCCAGCTGTTTACATTGTACATTAATGATTTAGACGAGGGGATTAAATGCAGTATCTCCAAATTTGCGGATGACACTAAGTTGGGTGGCAGTGTGAGCTGCGAGGAGGATGCTATTAGGCTGCAGAGTGACTTGGATAGGTTAGGTGAGTGGGCAAATGCATGGCAGATGAAGTATAATGTGGATAAATGTGAGGTTATCCACTTTGGTGGTAAAAACAGAGAGACAGACTATTATCTGAATGGTGACAGATTAGGAAAAGGGAAGGTGCAACGAGACCTGGGTGTCATGGTACATCAGTCATTGAAGGTTAGCATGCAGGTACAGCAGGCGGTTAAGAAAGCAAATGGCATGTTGGCCTTCATAGCGAGGGGATTTGAGTACAGGGGCAGGGAGGTGTTGCTACAGTTGTACAGGGCCTTGGTGAGGCCACACCTGGAGTATTGTGTACAGTTTTGGTCTCCTAACTTGAGGAAGGACATTCTTGCTATTGAGGGAGTGCAGCGAAGATTCACCAGACTGATTCCCGGGATGGCGGGACTAACCTATCAAGAAAGACTGGATCAACTGGGCTTGTATTCACTGGAGTTCAGAAGAATGAGAGGGGACCTCATAGAAACGTTTAAAATTCTGACGGGTTTAGACAGGTTGGATGCAGGAAGAATGTTCCCAATGTTGGGGAAGTCCAGAACCAGGGGTCACAGTCTGAGGATAAGGGGTAAGCCATTTAGGACCGAGATGAGGAGAAACTTCTTCACCCAGAGAGTGGTGAACCTGTGGAATTCTCTACCACAGAAAGTAGTTGAGGCCAATTCACTAAATATATTCAAAAGGGAGTTAGATGAAGTCCTTACTACTCGGGGGATCAAGGGTTATGGCGAGAAAGCAGGAAGGGGGTACTGAAGTTTCATGTTCAGCCATGAACTCATTGAATGGCGGTGCAGGCTAGAAGGGCTGAATGGCCTGCTCCTGCACCTATTTTCTATGTTTCTATGTTTCTATAAAAGGTACAGCAGTTATCATGGGTGACTTTAATCTACATATAGATTGGGCTAACCAAACTGGTAGCAATACGGTGGAGGAGGATTTCCTGGAGTGTATGAGATGATTTTCTAGACCAATACGTTGAGGAACCAACTAGGGAGCTGGCCATCCTAGACTGGGTGTTGTGTAACGAGAAAGGATTAATTAGCAATCTTGTTGTGCGAGGCCCCTTGGGGAAGAGTGACCATAATATGGTAGAATTCTTTATTAAGATGGAGAGTGACACAGTTAATTCAGAGACTAGGATCCTGAACTTAAGGAAAGGTAATTTCGATGGTATGAGCCGCAAATTGGCTAGAATAGACTGGCAAATGATACTTAAAGCGTTGACGGTGGATAGGCAATGGCAGACATTTAAAGATCACATGGATGAACTTCAACAATTGTACATCCCTGTCTGGCGTAAAAATAAAACGGGGAAGGTGGCTCAACCGTGGATAACAAGGGAAATTAGGGATAATCCAAGGAAGAGGCATATAAATTGGCCAGAAAAAGTAGCAAACCTGAGGACTGGGAGAAATTTAGAATTCAGCAGAGGAGGACAAAGGGTTTAATTAGGAGGTGGAAAATAGAGTATGAGAGTAAGCTCGCAGGAAACATAAAAACTGACTGTAAAAGCTTATATAGATATGTGAAGAGGAAAAGATTAGTGAAGACAAACATAGGTCCTTTGCAGTCAGACTCAGGTGAATTTATAATGGGGAACAAAGAAATGGCAGACCAATTGAACAAATACTTTGGTTCTGTCTTCACTAAGGAAGACACAAATAACCTTCCGGAAATACTAAGGGACAGAGGGTCTAGCGAGAAGGAGAAACTGAAGGAAATCATTAGTTAGGAAATTGTGTTAGGGAAATTGATGGGACTGAAGGCCGATAAATCCCCAGGGCCTGATAGTCTGCATCCCGGAGTACTTAAGGAAGTGGCCCTAGAAATAGTGGATGCATTGGTGGTCATTTTCCAACATTCCATAGACTCTGGATCAGTTCTTATGGATTGGAGCGTAGCTAATATAACCCCACTTTTTAAAAAAAAAAGAGGGAGAGAGAAAACAGGGAATTATAGATCGGTTAGCCTGACATCAGTAGTGGGGAAAATGTTGGAATCAATTATTAAAGATGTAATAGCGCATTTGGAAAGCAGTGACAGGATCAGTCCAAGTCAGCATGGATTTATGAAAGGGAAATCATGCTTGACAAATCTTATAAAATTTTGTATGGATGTAACTAGTAGAATGAACAAGGGAGAACCAGTGGATGTGGTGTATTTGGACTTTCAAAAGGCTTTTGACAAGGTCGCACACAAGAGATTAGTGTGCAAAATTAAAGCACATGGTATTGGGGGTAATGTATTGAAGAGGATAGAGAACTGCTTGGCAGACAGGAAGCAAAGAGTAGGAATAAACGGGTCCTTTTCAGAATGGCAGGCAGTGACTAGTGGGGTACCGCAAGGTTCAGTGCTGGGACCCCAGCTATTTACAATATACATTAATGATTTAGACGAAGGAATTGAATGTAATATCTCTAAGTTTGCAGATGACACTAAGCTGGGTGGCGGTGTGAGTTGTGAGGAGGATGCTAAGAGGCTGCAGGGTGACTTGGACAGGTTAGGTGAGTGGGTGATAGAGAATTCAAACAGGCTGCATTCAGACAGGCTGTGAGAATACACAGACTTCCAAGTCAGAGTTGCTACGTGAGTGGGAGCATGTTGCATTAAATCATCAATCAAATTGACATTTTAGGACCTTTGGCATCGAGCCAGTTAAAGGTTAACAGAATAGCAATTGAGCCAATAAGGTCAAAGAAGGCACGTTCTTTTCTGTAAACTGAGCCAGATATAAGAACAGCCATTTTTGCCATGCGTTCTCAGAAGGACAAAGGCTTGGCTTAAAGCCAAGAGCTTGTTGCAGCTGCCAGAATAAAAGTTATGTTAAAACTACAACCGGAGTTCACATTTCATTGAAAATTAAGAGATCTAACAGTGGGCAAATGCATGGCAGATGCAGTATAATGTAGATAAATGTGAGGTTATCCACTTTGGTGGCAGAAACAGGAAGGCAGAATATTATCTGAATGATGACAGATTAGGAAAAAGGGAGGTGCCATGAGACCTGCGTGTCATGGTACATCAGTCATTGAAAGCTGGCATGCAGGTACAGCAGGTGGTGAAGGTGGCAAATGGCATGTTGGCCTTCATAGCTAGGGGATTTGAGTATAGGAGCAGGGAGGTCTTACTGCAGTTGTACAGGGCCTTGGTGAGGCCAGACCTTGAATATTGTGTACAGTTTTGGTCTCCTAATCTGAGGAAGGACATTCTTGCTATTGAGGGAGTGCAGCGAAGGTTCACCAGACTGATTCCCAGGATGGCAAGACTGACATATGAAGAAAGACTGGATCGACTAGGCTTATATTCACTGGAATTTAGATGAATGAGAGGGGATCTTATAGAAACATATAACATTTTGACGGGATTGGATAGGTTAGATGCAGGAAGAATGTTCCCGATGTTGGGGAAGTCCAGAACCAGGGTCACAGTCTAAGGATAAGGGGTAAGCCATTTAGGACCGAGATGAGGAGAAACTTCTTCACTCAGAGAATTGTGAACCTGTAGAATTCTCTACCACAGAAAGTTATGAGGACAGTTCGTTAGATCTATTCAAAATGGAATTAGATGTGGCCCTTACAGCTAAAGGGGTATGGAGAGAAAGCAGGAATGGGGTACTGAAGTTGCATGACCAGCTATGATCATATTGAATGGTGGTGCAGGCTCGAAGGGCCGAATGTCCTACACCTGCTCCTATATTTCTATGTTTCTATGTTTGACAAATCCGCCTTGGTTCCGTATCCCTTAATACCCTTGCCAAACAAAAATTAACCTCAGTTTTGACATTTTCAATTGACTTAGACGCTTTTTAGGGGAGGTGTCTCCAGATTTCCACTAGCCTTTGTGTGAAGAAGTGATTCTTCTCATTACCCCTGGACTGCCCAGCTCTAATTTTAAGGGCATAACCCTTGTTTTGAACTCACCCAGAATTATATTTGGAAGAACAAGGAAAGGAAATACACCTTAAATGGCAAGGTTTTAAATGGAGTTGAGGAGCAGAGGAACCTCGGAAACATAACATAAGAAATAGGAGCAGGAGTAGGCCATTTACAAAATAGCTACACAGGTCATTAAAGATGACAATAGATAAGGCCATAGAAAAGGCAAAGTGAAACCTTGGTTTTGTAGCTAGAGGCATACAATACAGAATCAAGAATTGTACAAGACTTTAGTTCGGCTGTAGTTGGGTGTACAGTTTCGCACACCCCATTACAAAAAATACAAAAGCAATGGAAAAGGTACCAGAAGTGAGGGGTTATAGTTTTGAAGAGAGATTTGAGAAGATAAAAGCTTTTGTCACTAAAGGTTAAAGAGTGATCTAATAGTGGGCTGCAAGGCTACATAGGGTTAGAATAGGTCAAATAGCGATAGATCACATCTAACTCCCTTTTGAATATATCTAACGAACTGGCCTCAACAACTTTCTGTGGTAGAGAATTCTACAGGTTCACAATTCTCTGAGTGAAGAAGTTTCTCCTCATCTCGGTCCTAAATGGCTTACCCCTTATCCTGAGACTGTGACCCCTGGTTCTGGACTTCCCCAACATCGGAAACATTCTTCCTGCATCTAACCTGTCCAATCCCGTCAGAATTTTATATGTTTCTATACGATCCCCTCTCATTCTTCTAAATTCCAGTGAAGAGGGTGAAAATCGAAGACAATCAGAAAAAGAATGAAAGGAGTTAGAAAACTTTAAACTCAGTTTGGTTAAAAGGTGTGGAGTTCTCAGCCACAAACTGTTGTTTAAGCGGAGTCCGTAAATTACTGTACAAGTGAATTAGAAAGTTGCTTGCAAAAAGTAATGTTTATGGGATACATTAAGAGAGTGGGAATAGTCGAAGTAACTCATGTAGAGGGAATATGACGGTCAAATGGCCTGTTTCTGTGCTGTCACATTCTATGAAAGCAAAATTCAGCAACTCCATTTAAAACCTTGCCTATTCTCCATATATTCGTGCCAGATAAGCCAGTGAATGATCTCCCGGCATGCTCTCCTCCTTCCAGATGAGAGAGATGAGGTCATGCATTCGTGCCAATAATGCCTCTCCGCCCTATATTAGTGCCTCAGCGGGGATTCCATCCGCTCCCAATGTCTTGTTATTCTTGAGCTGATGGATGGCCTTTTCTATGATGTGATTGGGATTACGGAGACGTGGCTCCAGGATGAGCAGGGCTGGGAACTCAACATCCAGGGGTATTCAACATTCAGGAAGGATAGAATAAAAGGAAAAGGAGGTGGGGTAGCATTGCTGGTTAAGGAGGAGATTAAGGCAATAGTTAGGAAGGACATTAGCTTGGATGATGTGGAATCTATATGGGTAGAGCTGCAGAACACCAAAGGGCAAAAAACGTTAGTGGGAGTTGTGTACAGACCTCCAAACAGTAGTAGTGATGTTGGGGAGGGCATCAAACAGGAAATTAGGGGTGCGTGCAATAAAGGTGCAGCAGTTATAATGGGTGACTTTAATATGCACATAGATTGGGCTAACCAAACTGGAAGCAATACGGTGGAGGAGGATTTTCTGGAGTGCATAAGGGATGGTTTTTTAGACCAATATGTCGAGGAACCAACTAGGGGGGAGGCCATCTTAGACTGGGTGTTATGTAATGAGAAAGGATTAATTAGCAATCTCGTTGTGCGAGGCCCCTTGGGGAAGAGTGACCATAATATGGTGGAATTCTGCATTAGGATGGAGAATGAAACAGTTAATTCAGAGACCATGGTCCAGAACTTAAAGAAGGCTAACTTTGAAGGTATGAGGCGTGAATTGGCTGAGATGGATTGGCGAATGATACTTAAGGGGTTGACTGTGGATGGGCAATGGCAGACATTTAGAGACCGCATGGATGAACTACAACAATTGTACATTCCTGTCTGGCATAGAAATAAAAAAGGGAAGGTGGCTCAACCGTGGCTATCAAGGGAAATCAGGGATAGTATTAAAGCCAAGGAAGTGGCATACAAATTGGCCAGAAATAGCAGCGAACCTGGGGACTGGGAGAAATTTAGAACTCAGCAGAGGAGGACAAAGGGTTTGATTAGGGCAGGGAAAATAGAGTATGAGAAGAAGCTTGCAGGGAACATTAAGACGGATTGCAAAAGTTTCTATAGATATGTAAAGAGAAAAAGGTTAGTAAAGACAAACGTAGGTCCCCTGCAGTCAGAATCAGGGGAAGTCATAACGGGGAACAAAGAAATGGCGGACCAATTGAACAAGTACTTTGGTTCGGTATTCACGAAGGAGGACACGAACAACCTTCCGGTTATAAAAGGGGTCGGGGGGTCTAGTAAGGAGGAGGAACTGAGGGAAATCCTTATTAGCCGGGAAATTGTGTTGGGGAAATTGATGGGATTGAAGGCCGATAAATCCCCAGGGCCTGATGGACTGCATCCCAGAGTACTTAAGGAGGTGGCCTTGGAAATAGTGGATGCGTTGACAGTCATTTTCCAACATTCCATTGACTCTGGATCAGTTCCTATGGAGTGGAGGGTAGCCAATGTAACCCCACTTTTTAAAAAAGGAGGGAGAGAGAAAACAGGGAATTATAGACCGGTCAGCCTGACATCGGTAGTGGGTAAAATGATGGAATCAATTATTAAGGATGTCATAGCAGTGCATTTGGAAAGAGGTGACATGATAGGTCCAAGTCAGCATGGATTTGTGAAAGGGAAATCATGCTTGACAAATCTTCTGGAATTTTTTGAGGATGTTTCCAGTAGAGTGGATAAGGGAGAACCAGTTGATGTGGTATATTTGGACTTTCAGAAGGCGTTCGACAAGGTCCCACACAAGAGATTGATGTGCAAAGTTAGAGCACATGGGATTGGGGGTAGTGTACTGACATGGATTGAGAACTGGTTGTCAGACAGGAAGCAAAGAGTAGGAGTAAATGGGTACTTTTCAGAATGGCAGGCAGTGACTAGTGGGGTACCGCAGGGTTCTGTGCTGGGGCCCCAGCTGTTTACACTGTACATTAATGATTTAGATGAGGGGATTGAGTGTAGTATCTCCAAGTTTGCGGATGACACTAAGTTGGGTGGCAGTGTGAGCTGCGAGGAGGATGCTGTGAGGCTGCAGAGCGACTTGGATAGGTTAGGTGAGTGGGCAAATGCATGGCAGATGAAGTATAATGTGGATAAATGTGAGGTTATCCACTTTGGTGGTAAAAACAGAGAGACAGACTATTATCTGAATGGTGACAGATTAGGAAAAGGGGAGGTGCAAAGAGACCTGGGTGTCATCGTACATCAGTCATTGAAGGTTGGCATGCAGGTGCAGCAGGCGGTTAAGAAAGCAAATGGCATGTTGGCCTTCATAGCAAGGGGATTTGAGTACAGGGGCAGGGAGGTGTTGCTACAGTTGTACAGGGCATTGGTGAGGCCACACCTGGAGTATTGTGTACAGTTTTGGTCTCCTAACCTGAGGAAGGACATTCTTGCTATTGAGGGAGTGCAGCGAAGGTTCACCAGACTGATTCCCGGGATGGCGGGACTGACCTATCAAGAAAGACTGGATCAACTGGGCTTGTATTCACTGGAGTTCAGAAGAATGAGAGGGGACCTCATAGAAACATATAAAATTCTGACGGGGTTAGACAGGTTAGATGCAGGAAGAATGTTCCCAATGTTGGGGAAGTCCAGAACCAGGGGTCACAGTCTAAGGATAAGGGGTAAGCCATTTAGGACCGAGATGCGGAGGAACTTCTTCACCCAGAGAGTGGTGAACCTGTGGAATTCTCTACCACAGAAAGTTGTTGAGGCCAATTCACTAAATATATTCAAAAAGGAGTTAGATGAGGTCCTTACTGCTAGGGGGATCAAGGGGTATGGCGAGAAAGCAGGAATGGGGTACTGAAGTTGAATGTTCAGCCATGAACTCATTGAATGGCGGTGCAGGCTAGAAGGGCCGAATGGCCTACTCCTGCACCTATTTTCTATGTTTCTATGTTTCTACCTCATGCAGGGCTGGGGTTTTGCTGAGATGGTGGCGGGTAGCATGCTACGGGTTGGAGTCGAGGACACTCGTGTCAAAGGCAGAGTCTCGGTTAGGGAGATCTTCGAAGTGCTCCTTCCAGCGGGTCCTGACTGCCTCGGTGTCCTTGATGAGTGTCTCCCCGTTCTTGGCCGGCAGTGGGGTGGGGCCTTGGGCCGTAGATGGACTTGACTGCGGTGAAGAATCCTCGCACATCATGGCCGTCGGCCAGTTGCTGAATCTCCTGTGCTTTCTTCACCCACCATCTATTCTTTAGGTCGCGGGTTTTTTGTAGGTCCTCGGCCTTAAGCCGTCTGTAAAGTTGCTTTGCTGCTCCTGAGTTGGGTTGTTGTTTTAGGTTCAGAAATGCCCTGCGCTTTTTGCAAGTGAATAATCGTGGGGTATCACAGCGCAATGCTGTGCGAAATGCCTCGGTTTGTTGAGAGGTGCTGAAAATTAAAGAGAAGCTCAATCATTCACACAGGCCCTTAGCAAACGCAGCTCTCTGTCCGTGATCGAGCCCACTGGAACAATTATAAGTGGATTAATGTTCTTCGGGGAAATTATCGCTTTCATTGACTTGAGACAAAACCAGCTTATTCACATTCTTCAAATGATTCTGAATTTGATCCTTCAAAAATCTAACCCGAGAGGATTCCCTCACTCACTGCAGCACTGCCTGGTGACTCAATTATTGCTGCAGATCTTCATCACAAATTTGCCAACACATAAATCATAAAAGAAAAGACACATTACATAAGTAATAGGTGCAGGAGTAGGCCATTCAGCCCTTCGAGCCTGCTTCACCATTCAAGAAGATCCCGGCTAATCTTCTACCTCAGTTCCAGCTATCTTCCACACTACCTCGCTCTCTCTCTCTCTCTCTCTCAAGCTAACCAGGTAGACTCGTGATCCCTGAACCAACTATACCACCCTCACATTTTGAACAGGTCAATGTGTGTTAAGATTCAGGGCAACTTGATGCCATCGGGACAATCAGTAAGTGTCTCCTCCAACAGGATCTCACTCATGTGGGTCAAAACTGAAATTTAGGGATGAATGGCTTTGTGCTCATCAATGGAAGGTTCAATGAACAGCATGGGAAGAGAAATTCTGAACAGCTTTTACATACAGGTGACTTGAGCAAAAAAAATGAAAATTCCGCAGAGTAATTCTCTCCCAGTCATAAAAGGCGTTGTCTTCTTATTGTGATGTACTCATTCTCCCCCACTAGACATTGTGGTCTTTTCTAGGGAGGATATAGCAGCTAATGTTGATAAAAGTTTTGATGTATTTTGTACCATGAAAGGTCACCTGAAGATACGGTGAGGGGAGTAAGGGAGGTGTATCCTTGATTTTTTTTTAAATTTGCACAGCTGTCAATTCCCCGAACCCTCTCTCAATCTACCAGGTCTGGATTTACTTTCCTTTTCATATGTATTTAAATAGAAAAGCATCAGATGAAGATGTTTTTATTGACGGGTATCCCCTTACGCTGTGCGCCTGTTTGCACCATCTGTAAAATTTTCAGGCATAATTGCTGGGCCCAACTGTGCGGCAGCAATTTGGATTTCAATGCCAGAGCAGACAATCTGCCGAATAGGAACTTGTCCGATCGCAAGTTCAGGATTTAGCGTATGCGAAAATCTCAAACTTGCTGTCCATTTCAAAGGCGGTATGACAGCAAATTCTGCTCCAATGGAAACTAAAAAGTCTTGCATTTATATAGCGCCTTTCACGACCGCCAGACGTCTCAAAGCGCTTTACAGCCAATAAAGTATTTTTTGGAGTGTAGTCACTGTTGTAATGTTGTAACCATTATGTCCGCATGCCAGACACGAGACTCCCAAAGCAAGCGCTCTACTTGGAACTCCTTCACGGCAAACGAGCCGAAGGTGAGCAGAGGAAACGTTACAAGGACACTCTCAAAACCCCCCTGATAAAGTGCAACATCCCCACTGACACCGGGGAGTCCCTGGCCAAAGACCGCCCTAAGTGGAGGAAGTGCATCCGGGAGGTCGCTGAGCACCTCGGGTCTCATCGCCGAGAGTATGCAGAAATCAGGCGCAGGCAGCGGAAAGAGCGTGCGGCAAATCTGTCCCACCCACCCCTTCCCTCACCGACTATCTGACCCACCTGTGACGGGGACTGTGGCTCTCGTATTGGACTGTTCAGCCACCGAAGGACTCATTTTAAGAGTGGGAGTAAATCTTCCTCGATTCTGAGGGACTGCCTATGATGATGAGTTGTAACTACACTAAAGACCCAACTTGCAGGCAATTCAACCTCAAATTCTTTAAAATGTTCATCTGAATTCTGTGAGAGTTACTCTCTTGTCTTTATAATTCACACTTGCCCATCCAGCACCTTCAGTTATTTACTTGTAATCAACTGCAGATTACCACTTAATAAAGTTACAATAAATTACATCACAATAGTCGATTCCTCAGCAAAGATAATCCATGACACATCTTGCCTGCTGCCCACCTCCACAAAATGGAGCAAAAACCCCTTAACTACCGAGTATACGTTATAAACTATAATTGTGACAAGTTTACCCTGAAGACATCCAGAGAACAGCTGCAAACCACCTGAGCATCACTCACGGTGTATGATGTTATCTGAATCCCTGGATGAAACTGTTGCCTAGCGACCACCCAGCCCACGAATGAGTCATTTTCAAATTGTGAATGCTCCAATGGAAATGCCTGTGACTAGGACTTTCATTCAGAGAACTGCCTCTGATGAATCAGTCGGTAAGTGCACTTCCTGGCGTGATACTGAATCCAGGTTCGATCCCAGGTCTCTGCCGAGCTCATCTCACTTGGAGTAGCTTTGGCGACGATACTATTGCTCTTTGTGCGCTGGGATAGGGAGAGTAAAATTAGCCATGGGCTATCTGTGCTCTGGCTCCTAATTCAGTGATTCCTGATGGAAAGTGTGAAGGTATTCCCAACAAACTGCGGACCACCCAACTTCTCTTCCTGGCCCCCATGTTAGCTGTTATTTTTAATGGTTCCTTCTCCTCAAGTGCTGTTCCCCTCCCCTTCAAGGCTTCTGTCATCATCCTTTCCTCCTCAAAAAACTCACCTTAAGAACATAAGAAATAGGAGCAGGAGAAGGCCATACGGCCCTTCGAGCCTGCTCCACCATTCAATAAGATCATGGCTGATCTGACCTTGGCCTCAACTCCACTTTTCTGCCTGTTCCCCATAACCCCCAACTCCCCTATAGTTCAAGAATCTGTCGATCTCAGCCTTGAACATGCTCAACGACTCAGCCTCCACAGCTCTCTGGGGCAGAGAATTCCAAAGATTCATGACCCTCAGAGAAGAAATTTCTCCTCATCGCCATCCTAAATGGGAAACCCCTTATTCTGAAACTATGCCCCCTCCTTCTAGATTCCCCCACAATGGGAAACAACCTCTCTGCATCTACCTTGTCGAGCCCCCTCAGAATCTTGTATGTTTCAATAAGATCACCTCTCATTCTTCTAAACTCCAATGAGTACAGGCCCAACCTTTCTTCATAAGACAACCCCTTCATCTCAGGAATCAACCTAGTGAACCTTCTCTGAACTGCCTCCAATGCAAGTATATCCTTCCTTAAATAAGGAGACCAAAACTGTGTGCAGTACTCTAGGTGTGGTCTCACCAACGCCCTGTACATTTGTAGCAAGACTTCCAACATTCCATTTGCCTTCCCAATTACTTGCTGTAACTAGAAATAGGAACAGGAGTAGGCCATATGGCCCCTCAAGCCTGCTCCGCCATTCAGTAAGATCATAGCTGATGTGATCATGGACTCAGCTCCACTTCCCCGCCCGCTCCCCATAACCCCTTATCGTTTAAGAAACTGTCTATTTCTGTCTTAAATTTATTCAATGTCCCAGCTTCCACAGCTCTCGGAGACAGCGAATTCCACAGATTTACAACCTTCAGAGAAGAAATTTCTCCTCATCTCGGTTTTAAATGGGCAGCCCCTTATTCTAACATCATGCCCTCTAGTTCTAGTCTCCCCCATCAGTGGAAACATCCTCTCTGCATCCACTTGTCAAGCCCCCTCATAATCTTATATATTTCTGTAAGATCACCTTTCATTCTTCTTAATTCCAATGAGTAGAGGCCCAATCTACTCAACCTTTCCTCATAAATCAACCCCTACATCCCCGGAATCAACCTAGTGAACCTTCTCTGAACTGCCTCCAAAGCAAGTATATCATTTTGTAAATATGGAAACCAAAACTGCACGCAGTATTCCAGGAGTGGCCTCACCAATACCTTATATAGCTGTAGCAAGACTTCCCTTTGATATAAAGGCCAAGATACCATTGGCCTTCCTGATCACTTGCTGTATCTGCATACTATCCTTTTGTGTTTCATGCACAAGTACCCCCAGGTCCCACTGTACTGCGGCACTTTGTAATCTTTCTCCATTTAAATAATAACTTGCTCTTTGATTTTTTTTTTGCCAAAGTGCATGTCCCCACACTTTCCAACATTATACTCCATCTGCCAAATTTTTGCCCACTCACTTAGCCTGTCTATGTCCTTTTGCAGATTTTGGGTGTCCTCCTCACACATTTATTTTCCTCCCATCTTTGTATCGTCAGCAAACTTGGCTACATTACACTCAGTCCCTTCTTCCAAGTCGTTAATATAGATTGTAAATAGTTGGGGTCCCAGCACTAATCCCTGCGGTACCCCACTAGTTACTGGTTGCCAACCAGAGAATGAATCATTATCCCTACTCTCTGTTCTCTGTTAGTTAGCCAATCCTCTATCCATGCTAATATATTACCCCCAACCCCGTGAACTTTTATCTTGTGCAGTAACCTTTTATGTGGCACCTTGTATAATGCCTTCTGGAAGTCCAAATACACCACATCCACTGGCTCCCCTTTATCCACCCTGTTCGTTACATCCTCAAAGAACTCCAGCAAATTTGTCAAACATGACTTTCCCCTCATAAATCCATGCTGACTCTGCCTGATCGAATTTTGTTTTTCAAAAATGTCCTGCTACTGCTTCTTTTACTAATGGACTCCAACAATTTCACAACCACAGATGTTAGATGGTCTATAGTTTCCTGCTTTTTGTCTGCCTCCTTTTTTAAAATAGGGGCGTTACATTTGCAGTTTTCCAATCTGCTGGGACCTCCCCAGAATCCAGGGAATTTTGGTAAATTACAACCAATGCATCCACAATCCCTGCAGTTACTTCTCTTAAGACCCTAGGATGCAAGCCATCAGGTCCAGGGGATTTATCTACCTTTAGTCCCATTATCTTACTGAGTACCACCTCCTTAGTGATTGTGATTGTGTTAAGTTCCTCCCCCCGCTATAGTCCCTAGACTATCCACTGTTGGAATATTGTTAGTGTCCTCTACCATAAAGACTGATACAAAATATTTGTTAAGAGTTTCTGCCATCTCCATGTTCCCCATTACTAATTCCCCGGTCTCGTCCTCTAAGGGACCAACATTTACTTTAGCCACTCTTTTCCCTTTTTATATACCTATAGAAACTCCTGCTTTCTGTGCTTTTAAAATTTGTGCTAGTTTACTTTCATAGTCTATCTTCCCTTTCGTAATCATTTTTTTAGTCGTTCTTTGCTGGCTTTTAAAAACTTCCCAGTCTTCTGTCCTCCCACTAGTTTTGGCCACTTTGTATGCCCTTGTTTTTAATTGGATACCGTCCTTTATTTCTTTAGTTAGCCACGGTTGGCTATCTTTTCTCTTATACCCTTTCCTCCTCACTGGAATATATTTTTCTTGAGAGTTGTTAACTATCTCCTTAAATGTACATCATTGTTCATCAACCATCCTACACTTTAATCTATTTTCCCAGTCCACTTTACCCAACTCTGCCCTCATACCTTCATAGTCTCCTTTATTTAAGCTTAGTACGCTGGTTAGAGATCCAACTTTCTCATCCTGCATCTGAATTTGAAACTCAATCATGCTATGATCACTCTTTCCGAGGGGATCCTTTACTAGAGGATTGCTTATTAATCCTGTCTCATTACACAGGACCAGATCTAAGATAGCCTGCCCCCTGGTTGGTTCCGTTACATACTGCTCAAGGAACCCGTCCCTTACGCACTATGAACTCCTCCTCAAGGCTACCCTGACCAATTTGATTTGTCCAATCAACATGGAAGTTAAAATCACCCATGATTATTGCTGTTCCCTTTCCACAAGCCCCCACTATTTCCTGGTTTATGCTCCGACCAACAGAGTTGCTACTGTTCGGGGAGCTTGACCCCACTCTATCCTTGTAAACTTATCTCCCCCCGCCCCCCAGCCATCTCCAATCTCCCTTTTCTCTCCAAAATCCTTGAACGTGTTGTCGCTTCCCAAATTCTTCCCCACAACTCCACGTTTGAACCTCTCCAATCAGGTTTCCACCCCTGCCACAGCACTGAAACAGCCCTCATGAACAAGTCACAAATTACATCCTTTGTGACTGCAACTGTGGTAGGCTCTACCTCCTCATCCTTCTCAATCTGGCTGCAGCCTTTCGCACGTTGACCACACCATCCTCTACCAATGCCTCTCCTCCGTTGTCCAGCTGGGTGGGACGGCCTTCAAATGGTTCCATTCCTATCTATCCAGTTGTAGGCAAAGAACCACCTGCATTGGCTTCTCTTCCCACTCCCACACCGTTACCTCTGGTGTCCCCCAAGGATCTATCCTCGACCTCCTCTTATTTTTCATCTACATGCTGCCCCTCGGCGACATCATCCAAAAACACAATATCAGGTTCAACATGTACGCTGACGACACCCGGATCTACCTCACCACCACCTCTCTCGATCCCTCCACTGCATCTGATTGGTCATGCTATTGGTCCAACATCAAGTCTGGATGAGCAGAAAGTTCTTCCAATTAAATACTGGAAAGACCAAAGTCATTGTCATCAGTTCCGGCCACAACTCCGTTCCCTAGCCATCGACTCCATCCCTCACTCTGGCCACTGTTACAATATTGGCATCCGATTTGACACTGAGCTGAGCTTCCGACCCATGTCCTCTCCATCTCCAAGAACACCCACTACCACCTCCGTAACACTGCCTGTTCCGCCTCTGCCTCAGCTCATCTACTGCTGAAATCCTCATCTATGCCTTTGGTACCTCTAAACTCAACTCTTCCAATGTTCTCCTGGCCGCCTCCCACCTTGCACCCTCTGTAAACTTGAGCTCATCTAAAACTCTGCTGCTCGTATCCTAACTCGTTATCATCGGTTCCAGCCACAACTCTGTTCCCTAGCCACCGACTCCATCCCTCTCCCTGGCCTAAGAGAGAGAAGATAGCTTATGAGAGTAAAGCAGCAAGATATATAAAAACAGACAGAGCTTCTACAGGTATATAAAAAGGAAGCAAGTAGTTAAAGTAAACATTGGTCCCTTAGAGGATGAGACTGGGGAATTAATAATGTGAAACAGAGAAATGGCAGAGACTTTGAACAAATATTTTGTATGGTCTTCACGGTAAAGACACTGAAAGCATCCCAATAATTGTTAATCAAGGGGCTATTGGCGGGTGGGAGGGGGGGGGGGGGGAAACTTAAAACAATCACTAGAGAAAAAGTACTAGGCAAACTAATGGGACTAAAGGTGGACAAGTCCCCCAGACCCGATGGCCTGCATCCTAGGGTCTTAAAAGAGGTGGCTGCAGAGATAGTGGGTGTATTGGTTGTAATCTACCAAAATTCCCTGGATTCTGGAGTGGTCCCAGCAGACTGGAAAATCGCAAATGTAATGCCCCTATTTAAGAAAGGAGGGAGACAGAAAGCAGAAAACTATAGACCAGTTAGCCTAACATCGGTCATTGGGAAAATGCTGGAGTCCACCATTAAGGAAGTAGTAGCAGGACATTTAGAAAATCATAATGCAGTCAAGCAAAGTCAGCATGGTTTTATGAAAAGCAATCATGTTTGACAAATTTGCTGGAGTTCTTTGAAGAAGTAACGAGCAGGGTGGATAAAGGGGAACCAGTAGATGTCGTGTATTTGGATTTCCAGAAAGCATTTGATAAGGTGTGACATAAAAGGTTACTGCACAAGATAAGAGTTCACATGGTTGAGGGTAATATATTAAGTGTAGATAGAGGATTGGCTAACTAATAGAAAGCAGAGAGTCGGGATGAATGGGTCATTTTCAGGTTGGTAAACTGCAACCAGTGGAGTGCCACAGGGATCAGTGCAATTTATATTAATGACATGGATGAAGGGACCGAGTGTAATGTAGCTAAATTTGCTGATGATACAAAGCTAGATGGGAAAGCAAGTTGTGAGGAGGACGCAAAGAATCCACAAAGAGATATAAATAGGCTAAGTGAGTGGGCAAAAATTTGGCAAATGGAGTATAATGTGGAAAAGTGTGAGGTTATCCACATTGGTAGAAAAATAAAAAAGCAAATTATTATTTAAATGGGAGAGATTACAAAATGTGGCAGTACAGAGGGATCTGGGGGTCCTTGTACATGAAACTCAAAAAGTTAGCATGCGGGTACAGCAAGTAATTAAGGCGGCAAATGGAATGTTAGCCTTTATTGCAAGGGGGATGGAGTATAAAAGTAGGGAAGTCCTGCTACAACTGTACAGGGCATTGGTAAGACCACACCTGGAGTACTGCGTACAGTTTTGGTCCCCTTATTTAAGGAAAGATATATTTGCACTGGAAGCAGTTCAGAGAAGGTTCACGAGATTGATTCCTGAGATGAAGGGGTTGTCGTATGAAGAAAAGGTGAGCAGGTTGGGCTTCTACTCATTGGAGTTTGGGTGATCTTATTGAAACGTATAAGATTCTGAGGGGGATTGACAGGGTAGATGCAGAGAGGATGTTTCCCCTTGTGGGGGGAATCTAGAACTTAGGGGGCATAGTTTCAGAATAAGGGGTCGCCCATTTAAAACAGAAATGAGGAAGAATTTCTTCTCTCAGAGGGTCGTGAATCTTTGGAATTCTCTACCTTAGAGAGCGGTGGAGGCTGAGTCATTGAATATAGTTAAGGTGGAGATGACAGATTTTTGAAAGGTAAGGGAGTCAAGGGTTATGGGGAGCGGGCAGGGAAGTGGAGTTGAGGCCTGGATCAGATCAGCCATGATCTTATTGAATGGCGGAGCAGGCTCAAGGGGCCAAATGGTCTACTCCTGCTCCTATTTCTTACGTTCTTATATTCACCCCTCACCACACACATCCCATCTCTGTAACCTCCTGAGATTTCTGCGTTCCGCCAAATCTGTCCTCTTGTGCATCCTCGATTTTCATCGCTCCACCATTGGTAGCCATGCTTTCAGCTGCCTAGGCTCTAAGCTCTGGAATTCGCTCCCTAAACCTCTCTGCCTCTCTCTGCTTTCAGGCGCTCCATAAATTGTCATTGTCCAGCTACTTTTTGGCTACCTGTCCCAAGATCTCCTTATATAAGAACATAAGAAATAGGAACAGGAGTAGGCCATACGGCCCCTCAAGCCTGCTCCGCCATTCAATAAGATCATGGCTGATCCGATCATGGACTCGGGTCCACTTCCCCGCCCGCTCCCCATAACCCCTTATCCCCCTATCGGTTAAGAAACTGTCTATCTCTGTCTTAAATTTATTTAATGTCCCAGCTTCCACAGCTTTCTGAGGCAGCAAATTCCACAGATTTGCAACCCTCAGAGAAGAAATTCCTCCTCATCTCAGTTTTAAATGGGCAGCCCCTTAAGATTATGCCCCCCTAGTTCTAGTCTCCCCCATCAGTGGAAACATCCTCTCTGCATCCACCTTGTCAAGCCCCCTCATAATCTTATACGTTTCGATAAGATCACCTTTCATTCTTCTGAATTCCAATGAGTAGAGGCCCAACCTACTCAACCTTTCCTCATAAGTCAACGCCCTCATCCCCAGAATCAACCTAGTGAACCTTCTCTGAACTGCCTCCAAAGCAAGTATATCCTTTCGTAAATATGGAAAGTATATCCTTTCGTAAATATGCACTCAGTATTCCAGGTGTGGCCTCACCAATACCTTGTATAGCTGTAGCAAGACTTCCCTGTTTATATACTCCATCCCCTTTGCAATCAAGGCCAAGATTCCATTGGCCTTCCTGATCACTTGCTGTACCTACATACTAACCTTTTCTGTTTCATGCACAAGTATCCCCAGGTCCCGCTGTACTGCGACACTTTGCAATCTTTCTTATGTGGCTCAGTGTCAAATTGTGCTTGATGGCCCCCCGTAAAGCGCCTTGGGTCATTTTACTGTCTGAAGGCGCTATATGAATACAAGTTGCTGATACAAGGGAAGGGCCTGGCAGCTCCCTGGGTTGTCCCCTGTAAACAACAGCAGCAACTTATATAAAGCCTAACAATTATAGTGTTTATAGAACCATACTCTATCAGGAAACATGGGGATCGTGTGCATAGGGAGACAGCATTTTAGTTTGGCAATGTTAAGCTGAACTGTTCCCCTTCCCCCTTCAGGAAAGCTCAATTATAAAGAGTTTTGTTACTGACCCACCGCTCGGGGGAGTTGCAGGGCCGACCAGAGGGCGGCAGTAGCAGCCTCTGCAATCCCCGTGGTTGCTAAATATGGTTTCCTCGGAATAAATGCAATGTAAGCGTTCGCCCTTCTTTTCAAAAAAAAAACAAACCACGGTGCGAGTTACTTACAAATTTGGTGCACATGGCTACAGCGAGGTTAGAGATAGTCGGGGCGATCCCAACCCACAAAAAGAAGCTGTCCCTCATTCTGAGGACGTGGAAATGCACCGTCTGCTCCGACAGCTTCTCGCTGAAGTTATGCACGGACAGGCTCCCGGTGCCGGGCTTGCCTGCAGCCATCGTCTTCATTGCAATCCGGCCGGTCGTGGATTTGCGAGCCGGAGCAAGCACCTCCCGGGATCGGCCGGCCTGTCAATCACCAGTCCCAGGGACCGGCTCCATCAAAGCCGCCGCTTCCGGGTCCGCCTCCTCGCAGCGCCAGCGCAGCGCAGCGCAGCGCAGCCGTCACCCGCGACCTTGCCCACTCACTCAATCTGGTGAGCAGCAGTCCCCGCAGCGGCCAGCGGGCGATGCAACTAGGTAGCGATTGAATCCATCGAGAAATCAGCTCATTGCAGCAGCATCTCTGTGGGCCCAAAGCAATCTAGTTGCACATTGGTCCATTGGGTCACAGGCTTGAGGGACTTCAGTTATGTGGATAGACTGGAGAAGCTAGGGTTGTTCTCCTCAAAAGGTAAAAACTTGCATTTACATAAGAAATAGTGGACCAAGACCGAGCTCTGTCAAGCCCGTGTGGTGGCTGGTGTTCAACGGTCACCACACGTTAAAAAAAATCCACGCACTGGCATCTTCCACCCTTCAATATGTAGTTTGGACCTGGAATATTAGGTCCTTCATTGAAACACCTGTGAACTTTTTGACCTGGAAGCAAGTCATCCTTGGTTCGAGGGACTGCCTACGATGATGAGGAGCAGGAGTAGACCATTTGGCCCCTCGAGCCTGCTCCGCCATTTAATAAGATCGTGGCTGATCTGATTATGGACTCAGCTCCACTTCCCTGCCCGCTCCCCATAACCCTTTACCCCCTTATCGCTAAAAAATCTGTCTATCTCCGCCTTAAATATATTCAATGACCCAGCCTCCACAGCTCTCTGGGGCAGAGAATTTCATAGATTTACAATCCTCTGAGAGAAGAAATTTCTCCTCATCTCAGTTTTAAATGGGCATCCCCTTATTCTAAGACTATGCTCCCTAGTTTTAGTTTCCCCTATGAGTGGAAATATCCTCTCTGCATGCACCTTGTCGAGCCCCCTCATTATCTTATAAGTTTCAATAAGATCACCTCTCATTCTTCTGAACGCCAATGTATATAGGCCCAACCTACTCAACCTTTCCTCATAAGTCAACCCCCTCATCTCCAGAATCAACCGAGTGAACTTTCTCTGAACTTCCTCCAAATCAAATATAATCGCGTCTTTCACGACCACTGGACGTCTCAAAGTGCTTTACAGCCAATGAAGCAGGAGGTATGGTAGCATAGTGCTTATGTTACTGGATTAGTAATCAGGGCCCAGGAGAGGTGTGAGTTCGGGGACCAGGAGAGGCGAGGGCCCAGGGGTAGCACGGGCCAGCCCACACTGCGATATGTGTGTGCACTAGCTGTTATATATGCAGACTATAGATATACTCTCTGTGTAGTCACATAGTTGCAAAAGATGGAGACTTGTTACCTGATGTACTATCAATAAGGTTTATACTGTGTATATACTATGCTGGCACCACTAGAGGGTGCAACTGGTGGAGACCGGGGTTTCCTGCCCCTGTGGCAGCGGTCCGGGAGAGGCGTGAGTTCGGGACCCAGAAGTGGTGAGGGCCCAGAGTAGGCATGGGTCAGCCCACACTGTCATGGTGGGAGACCTGAGGGTTACCTGCATAGGGTCACTGGTGCAGGGCCCAGTATAAAAAGCTGCCCACCATGCTTGTGCCTCACTCTGGAGTTGCGAATAAAGGACCAAGGTCACTACAGTTTGAGTACAACACATTGCCTTGTGGAGTCATTCATGTGCATTACAGACATAACAACATAACAGGAGAATACGGACTTTCACGCGATTGTGGCTACCGTTAGCACACTAAAAGACTTCGCATTGGGTGATGATTGGGATGCCTTTACGGAAAGGCTCGAGCAATATTTCATGGCAAACAACCTGTCAGGGGAGATGGACACATTGGCGGAGAAGCGCAAGGCTATACTGCTGACCAGTTGTGGGCCCAAGGTCTACCGCCTCGTCAGGGACTTGTTGATACCCACGAAGGCCGAGGATAAGACATACGATGAGCTGACTGAACTAATTCGCGACCAACTAAAACCAAAAGAGAGCATCCTCACGGTCAGGCACAGATTCTACACTCACTGCAGACCTGAGGGCCAGGAGATTGCAAAATATGTTGCCCACCTCAGGAGACTTGCGGCACCGTGTGATTTCGGCACGCACCTCAACAAAGCATTTGTTATAGGAATTGGCCACGAGGGCCTCCTTCACAAACTATTATCTGCCGACACCACAGTCAACCTGCAGAAGACTATCAGCATCAGTCAAGCGTTCATGACCTCGACCCGCAGCACCAAGTAAATTATTCATCCTGTGCACTCAAACCCGGCAAGTACTGTACACAGAATGGTGCCTTTCACAGGCAAGACTGTAGAACGTGGCTCTGCCCAGGGCAGAGAGCACAGACCTCAGGGTTCCAGACTCAGAGTCCGCCGAGGGGTGCTAATCGAGTAGCACCATGCTGGCGTTGCGGAGGAAACCACCGGGCTCACAGTGTCGGTTTATTGAGTACGTGTGCAAAGCCTGTAACACGAAGGGCCACCTCCAGCGTATGTGTAAAAGAAATGTGACTCACCATCTAGCAAGGAGTCGGTAGATGACTTTGAATCCAGCGGGGAGTATGATGATTTGGCCAGAGAAGCAGCTCAGCCCCAAGAAGAAGTGTATGGAGTGTATACCAGCACCACCGATTGTCCTCCAGTGAAGATGGAAGTTGCGATGAATGGCGTTCCAGTCTTCATAGAAGTAGACACATGGGAGCGAGCCAGTCAGTGATGAGCCAGGATGCCTTTGAGAGGCTGTGGAACAAAAACGACCCGAGCTGGTTCCAGTACAGGAAAAGTTGCGCACTTACACCAAGGAGCTGATCCCAGTCCATGGCAGTGCGGATGTAAGTGTAATCCATAATGGCGTGGCGCACAAGTTACCCCTGTGGATTGTTGCCGGTGATGGTCCAACGCTACTCGGAAGAAGGTGGATGGGGAAGATCCAGTGGAAATGGGAAGAACTCTTCACTCCAGCAATCGATGTCCGCCGTGCTCAGAGGCAGAACAAAACCTCACCTTCGCTTGGGCCAGGCACCAGAGAACAGACCAGCGCAGCACCTGAGGCACAGACCGTCCATCACGACTGCGTGGCAATGATCCGACCGGAACGACCTATAAGTACCTTCCCGGCTCCAGTAGCAGGACTCCTGCGGAGGAAGATCGAATTCACAGGCACTCTTCCAGCTTTTGTGGCAGAATCGTGGGAGAGAAGGATCAAGGCAGTCGACCTCGAGGACAGAGGCAAGATGGTGTCCCTGCTGCAGCGAGGTGCAGCGTGGCTGGAAAAAAGATGGCCGCAGCCATATCACCATGTGCAGCGCTGAGGGACCAACATGTGGTGTCTAGCAAAGGATTTGATTGGGGTAAAGCCAGCAGGGTTCTCTTAAAGGAGAGCTGCAACCAACTGAACTTAAAGAGACATTGTATGCATGGCAATCAATGTAATGAACCGATTAAGATTGTGAACAAAATGTTGTTGCGAGATGTCGGGAATAGAGTGTCCCCAAAAGTAGCAAGCGAGTGAATTCGGGAGGGTAAAGGCACTGATCCTGATGCCCTGCCCCAGGTGTTCCCACAAGTTATAGGCCAGCGACCTCAGGAGGGTGAAGGCACTGATCCCAATACCCTGCCCCAGGTCTATCCCACGCTGCAGGCACCCGATGGCACTATTCACCACGGATCTGGAAACGAAAACGCCGCCAATACGTGCAGTCAGCCGCCGTTGCTCACCACCCGGGTGGAGACGGCGCAGCCCCCAGACCCAGTCGCTACCTCGGCCATGTCCGGGAGCGAAAGGTCAGAACCAACAAGTTTTCCAAACGGGACCTGGAACAGCCAGGTTCCCAACACCATTAGAGAGCAGGCAGAAGATTCTGCAGCCCTCAAAGGAGGACCGGGAGGCCACACACATCTGTGGCTCTGCCCACCACTAGGCAACGGCAAAGGCCCTGAGTCCTGGCTAGGTGAGCGAACCAAGCCCACCCCGCTAGCAGGGGGCGCAGCGCCGCTATCAGACGACTCGGACCCCGTCCGGTTGCTCTGGAACCTATGTCCTCGCATACCTGTACTGCTACCTCAGTACTTACCATGACTGAACCATGAATGCAACCTACCCAATCCTGGCACACGACCACAAAACGTAACAAATGTAAGTCACTGAACCAAGGTGTCATGATACAAACTGTAACTTCCTTTCTTTGTACTTGCACTGTGTCTGATCTTGTACGTTGATGTAATGGGCCTGCTGCACGATCTCGCTATGGGTGGGGAAATGGATGTATGTAGCCATGGACACACATATGGATCACACTCAGAACCCACTGGAACCTCCACTGCGTCATCGAACCATCCAAACTGGTAACCACTACACAACGTTGTGGCAAAAGGACTTGGGGGTTAAGAGGGAGAGAGCCAAGCCAAAGCACAGCCAAGGTGCAAGGGCTATTGGCACTTAAGTCTGGGGAGAGCTAAGCCAGAGCACATAGTGCAAAGGTAATTGGCACAAAGGACTTGGGGGAGAGTGAAGTTATATATGCAGACTATAGATATACTTTCTGTGTAGTCACTATATAGTTGCATAAGATGGAGACTTGTTACCTGATGTACTGTCAATAAGGTTTACACTGTGTAGATACTATGCTGGCACCACTAGAGGGTGCAACTGGTGGAGACCGGGGCTTCCTGCCCCTGTGGCAGAGGCTGTCCACCAGAGGGCACTGCGGTGGGAGACCAGAGGGTCACCAAATAGGTGTGCAGGGCCCAGTATAAAAGGCTGCCACCATGCTTATGCCTCACTCTGGAGTCACAATTAAAGGACCAAGGTCACTACAGTTTGAGTACAACACATTGCCTCGTGGAGTCATTCATAAGTGCATTACAGACATAACACTAGGTCCGTGCAGCAGAGCTGGTCTCCAGTTGTCTTGGTTAATCTTTGCCACTGAACCAAGACCTAGCTCCGTCAAGCCCGTGTGGTGGCTGGCATGCAACGGCCACCACACGTTAAAAAAATCCACGCACAGGCATCTTCCACCCTTCAACATGTAGTTCAGGACTGGAACATCGGGTCCTTCATTGAAACACCTGTGAACGCATCCCTTTTTGGTGTGGAAGCAAGTCATCCTCGATACGAGGGGCCGCCTAAGAAGAAGAAGTAATCCAGAGGCCTGGATTGATGATCCGGGGACATGAGTTCAAATCCCAGCACAGCAGCTGGGGAATTTAAATTCAATTAATTAAATAAATCTGGAATTTTAATAAAAGCTAGTGACAGTAATGTTGACCATGAAACTACTGAATTGTCGTAAAAACCCATCTGGTTCACTAATGTCCTTTAGGGAAGGAAATCTGCCGTCCTTACCCGGTCTGGCCGATATGTGACTCCAGACCCACAGCAATGTGGTTGACTCTTACCTGCCCTCTGAAATGGCCTAGCAATCCACTCAGTTGTACCAATACTGCAGCAGTTCAAGATGGTAGCTAAAATGTTGTTTGATGATGCTCCAGTGAAGCACCTTGGAATGTTTTACTATGTAAAAGACGTTATATAAATGCAGGTTGCTGTTGTTGTTGCATTCACGTTCCCTCGGGGATCAGTCCACGGCAAAATTGTTCCAGACTTCCCGAGGCAGCTCCATTTGGCTGGTGTAACTTTGCTGGGTGGGGCGGGGGGGGGGGGGCGTGTGTGTAGTTTATCATTGTTGAAACACCACAGCCACCAGCAGCTCTCTGGCTGTCCTGGTTACTGCCATCGTGCCTTCCTCTGGGAGGCCACCGCACCTGGGACCGGGGACATGAGGGCCAGCATCTTCCGGTTCCACGTGCATCGTGTCTGCCAAGTCCAAGGTGAGGCCTCCCTGCAGATTGAAATGATGCAGTGAGCAGCAGACCACTTTATCAGGGGGATTACTTTAGGACACCCCAAGATCCTTCCAGGCACCTAAAACGTGCTTTAAACACCCCGATAGTCCTCTCCATCACCTGCCGGGTCGCATTGTGCTTGTGCATAGTTGTACCTTTCCTGCGCTGTGTGTCGGTGATGTGGAATGGGGCCATTGGTCAAAGCTTCGGGCAGTAGTCATTGTCACCCTCAGATCCATCCATCTCCTTCTCCCTCCCTGCTGAATAAGTTGAGGCCTATACTCATTGGAGTTTAGAAGATCTTATTGAAAAGTATAAGATTCTGAGGGGGCTTGACAGGGTAGATGCAGAGAGGATGTTTTCCCTCATGGGGGGCATCTAGAACTAGGGGGCATAGTTTCAGAATAAGGGGTCGCCCATTTAAAACAGAAATGAGGAAGAATTTCTTCTCTCAGAGGGTCGTGAAACTTTGGAATTCTCTGCCCCAGAGAGCTGTAGAGACTGGGTCATTGAATATATTTAAGGCAAAGATAGACAAATTTTTGAGCGATAAGGGAGTCAAGAGTTATGGGGAGCAGGCAGGGAAAGTGGAGTTGAGGCCAGGATCAGATCAGCCATGATCTTATTGAATGGCAGAGCAGGCTCGAAAGGGGGCAAATGGCCTACTCCTGCTCCAATTTCTTATGTTCTTATGTTCACCCCTCGACACACACATCGCATCTCTGTCACCTCCCGAGATCTCCGCGTTCCACCAATTCTGGCCTCTTGCGTATCCTCGATTTTCATCGCTCCACCATTGGTAGCCGTGCCTTCGGCTGCCTAGGCTCTAAGCTCTGAAATTCGCTCCCTAAACCTCTCCCCCTCTCTCTTCTTTCAGGCGCTCCTTAAATTGTCTTATTGAATGGTGGAGCAGGCTCGAGGGGCCAAATACTCCTGCTCTTAATTCTTATGTTCTTATGTTGGGATGGCAAAGGACAAAGGCATTGTGATCGCTTCCCCAACGATCTGAGTTAACATGCAGGATCCTCAGTTGAGCATCGCAGACAGTGAGCGCATTTAGTGGTTGGTGATAAAGGTGACAGGTTGCTAAAGTGGTGCTTTCAGCAGCATGTGGATTCTCTCAGAAGCCCCCTGCACAGCCAGAAAGCCTGTGGAAATTGACAAACCTGCGCAGAAGACATGTCGTATTTAATGAATTCTGATGCCCTGCGGAAGAGGCTATCTGGCACCTGTCACAGCTCCCTGGCTGGTGTTACATGAGTCTCCAATGAGTTCGATATATAGTCGGTCGATCTGCCCTTGGTAAGCAAGACCAGTGAGCAGTAGTCGATTGAAACCACTGATTGGTCTGTGTCTTCAGCTGTAGCCATTACTTGAACACATTTTCAGTTTAATTCTGTAATCTTGAGGTCCCATGAGCCTTGTGCCAGTCAATAGATTATGATCAATTGCGCTGCAGTATTGCTCTGAATCATGGGAGATTTCGGGCCTATGCAGATGGATTTTTTTGCAGAAACTTGGGCATGACTTCACATCGGCAAAATTGGTGCAAAATGTCCAGCTGCAGGCTTGAGCGAATTAGAAAAGACAAATTTGAAAGCAATTAGCAGACTGCAGGGGTGAGGTTCCACAACTTTAATTGTCCCTATGTCGGCCTCTCAGGATGAGAGACATGTCAGGCCCATAAATCAGCTCTCCTGCGCCATTACTTTTCAGTGGGCGACTGAAGAGTTAAAACGGGCGTAAATCCAGGAAATTTGCGATCGCTGTTAGCTATAATGGTGGGTGGATTTACAAAAACTGTTTCTTGGTTTAGGTGAAGGTATCGATGTCACGGCACAACTGTCCCAGCAAATGATGAGGCAACGCAACTAATGGCATAACTCACTTTCTCCATTATTTCCCTGATAGAGAATTCAAGCTCTCCAGCCTGGCTGCAGTTTTGAGAAAACACAGACCACATTGCATTAAGTCATCAATCAACTTGACATTTTAGGACCTTTGGGTTAACAGACTATTAATTGAGCCAATAAGGTCAAAGAAGGCGAGTTCTTTTCTGTAAACTGATCAGGTATATAAACAGCCATTTTGGCCATGTGGTCTCAGAAGGACAAAGGCCTGGCTTAAAGCCAAGAGCTTGTTGCTGCTGCCAGAATAAAGTTACATTAAAACTACAATCGGAGTTCGTATTTCATTGGAAATTAAGAGATCTAACAATTTTGGCGTCACGAACACGATCGCTGAGGGAAGAAACTGAATTTTGGACATCGGACCTACATACTGAGGTAAGGACTCCTCTTTATAAAAGTCCTCGGTCAAAAGTCTAAATTCGCCTCTCCTTCTACGCGATTCCGAAAGCCTCCGGTTTGCGAACCCTCCGGTTGGTAGTCGGCTCGAGGTCCCATAGACGTCTAACTTCGGCGGTGTGTTAGTTAATTAATCACTGACCCACTGATCGGCTGGAAAGCCTACGACTCGAGACCCCAGTAAAGAAATCAGTATTATGGCAGCAGGAGATAAGAGCAAAGAATTGTCTACAACTGTTAAAGGTGGGCAGGCACCACCTGAGGTTTTGATAGATGAAATCCTCGAACAGTTGAAAGAATACATAGAGCAACAATTTAATTTATCTAAAACCTGTATTAAGATCGAACAAAAGGACAATGGTCCTTGGACGAGATTAAAAGGGTCTGGGGAAAAACGACCCGTATGAAAAATAAAGAGCGAACTATTTGGTCCCTAGCCATTATGGGACAGATCCGAAAGCGGAATGAAATTATAATGCGTTCCCAACATGATCGAGAACTGACCAGTACAAAGGACCAATTGCAAGCTGTTTGTGCACAGCTGCAACAGAAAAGACTTGAACTTGAAAAGCCGGAAATGGAAGTTAAAGGTCTTAAAGGTGAAATTAAAGAATGGAAAAAATCATTAGGTCAAGAGACAGTAATCGGAAAAGGAAAATGTATCGGTCAATTCCCAGGGTACCCATGTTTGGATAAATTAAAAACGCAAACCCGAAGACACGACCGAGGAATAGATACGGATTCTGAATCCTCTGACAATACAGGGTCGGAGGATGAAGAATTAGGGGTGCGCTTTGCCCCGTTTAAAAAAAGACGAGTTGTAGTCAAATCAGAAGAGACTGTGGATGAGGGCGGAACCAAAAAAACGAGGAAAAGGGTATGTGCAGAATACTTAGTTCATGGTCCGGCAGACCCAGAGAAAATTGATAAATGGTCCAAGGAATTGCCCAATCCAAAGAAAGGGGGAGTAAAAACGTGGGACCAATTGGACCGCTTAAGAAATATATATCAACTTCATCCCTGGGACGGAGTGCAAATTTTGACCATAATGGTGCCAAAAACACAAGGAAGAAAATTGCACGACAAAGTAGAAGAAGCTCTGGGGCAGGATGAGCAAGAATTAAATGCGATTAAACACTGGCTGCAAGCCTTCAGTCCAGCTAAGACAGACTGGGGAAAAATTGCAGCCTGCCAACAGAAAGGAACAGAGGAGGTCCTGGAGTATGACGAGCGGTTTAGATGCACGTGGCTGGAACATTCGGGTATGAATAATACGGATGAGGAAATGGATGAACAAGTGTTTGGACCCCTGAAAGCAGCTTTCGTGGCAGGTCTAAAGTCAGAACTGTCCAAAATGCTTAAGGTAGTGTTACCGGACTGGGAAGGCAGAGGAACTACCTTTGCAGCATTGGCGGATCGATGTCACCAATTAGATCGGGATATGGGAGCTAAAGTCCGAGCCCTGCAGGCTGTGGGATGGAAATCCCAGGATTCCGATAAACAGTTATTAGGAAAATTACCCGGAAAATGTCATTATTGTGGGAAAGAAGGTCACTGGGCCAAGACGTGCAGGGCAAAACAGAAAGGTCGTGGCTGGGGAAGAGGACGCAGCCAGGGATACAAGTCAGCCAACAAACCAGGCTTGTCACAAGATAACGACCTCATAGAAACATTTAAGCGACTGACAATACAACAACAGAAGGAGTTACTTGGGATAGCAAAAGACGATTAGAGCCCACCCTGGCCCCCCTCCCCGCACTAATACAACAGAGGGGAGATGGGCTATATATAACTGTGAGGGTGGGCGATAAGGATGTAGACTGTCTTTTAGACACAGGGACGGAATTAACATGCTTACCCCTACAATATGGAGACTTTTTGCCGTTGGATGGTAGGGCACGTACAACCTATGGAGTTGGGGGTCATAAAATGGAAATTAAAAGGACAACACCGGTACTTATAGGGATGGATCCACATGAACTAACCACGCTGGTCTGGATTGGCCCAGTAGATCAACCCCTTTTGGGAATGGACGTTCTAATCCAAGTAGATGCATTTTGAGGATGGTCGGGTGACATGGTCAATTAGAACTTTGAAGAAAGAAGAATTGAAGAAACACCCGATATGGGCTAAAGATAAGAACGATTGTGGCCTACTCCAGATGGAGCCTGCGTCATTTATCAGGACCAAGCCTCCATGCACTAAACAGTATCCCATCAGTCCAACTGCCATCGCGGGAATCTTACCGGTTATTCAGCAATTGGAGAAACAAGGGGTGCTTATTAAAACGCATAGCTCCTCCAATAGCCCCGTGTGGCCGGTACAGAAATCTAATGAAACTTGGTGTTTGACTGTCGATTATAGGAAAGCTAACCAGTGTATTGATCAAAAAGCTCCTTTGGTCGCAGATCCCTCCACCATTTTTAATGCCCTCAAACCGGAACATAAATATTTCTCGGTTATAGATATGGCCAACGGATTTTGGTCGGTGCCTCTGGCACCGGAGGTTCGACAGTGGTTTGCTTTCACTGTCCAAGGACAACAGTATACTTCGACCCGGTTACCGCAGGGTTTCCACAACAGCCCTACGGTATTCCACATGGCATTATTAAAGCTATTTGCGAGAATTATCTCCCCTGTCATCCACAGTCATCCAATATGTAGACGATATCCTGCTAGCTTCAAACACGGAAGAACAGCATGAATAAGATTTACGAGCTTTACTGGATCACCTTTGGTTGAAAGGACATAAAGCCAGCATCGACAAAGCACAAATATCCCAAGAAGAGGTTGTATACCTGGGACAAAAGATTTCACAAAGAAAGAGAGAACTTACCCAGGATAGAACTGCAGCCATTTGGGCTGCTAAAAAACCCACCACTATTCAGGAACTAAGGTCTTTTTTGGGATTGTGTAACTTTAACAGAAATTGGATTGACTCCTTCACACAGCTTGCTCAGCCATTGAATGATATCTTAAAGGGGAAACGTGCCTCTAAAGAAGCCATCACCCTCACTAAGGAACAGCAAGAGGCCTTTCTGAGTTTGAAAAAGGCCTTGTGTTCGGCACCGGCTCTGGGAATCCCCGACAGTGGTAAGCCATTTACCCTGTTTGTCCATGAGAAAGAAGGATATATGACAGCTATACAGACACAAGAACATGGGGATCGGCAATGACCTATTGGCTATTATTCGGCAAAACTGGATGCGGTAGCCCTCGGATGGGGAAGTTGCCAAAGGGCCATGGAAGCTACATGTCGAGCGGTAATGATCACTGCGGGTCTAGTCCTCGACCAAAAGCTGATTGTCAAGTGTCCCCACACCGTACACGCTTTGCTGTCTATGAATAGAATGTCTCAGGTGACAGCAGCGAGATGGACCCACTGGACAGCAGTTTTGGAAGCTCCTAATCTCCATAACGTCTGGGCCAGCCCGGTTAATCCCGCAACGATGCTCCCAATGTCAGAATCGAGGGAGCAAGAGGAGGGAGAATGTGAAGAGCATGACTGCGTGGAGATTTTAAAAGAAACAGAAGAAGCAGCCTTAGCAGCAGAGGAGCCTCTGCACAACCCAGACCTCATCCTGTTTACAAATGGTTCCTCCTTTGTTGACAATGGTATCAGAAAAGCAGGATGGGCAGTTACAACCTTATATGAGGTAGTGGCAAAAGGATGTTTACCCTCAGGAATGTCAGCACAACAGGCCGAGTTATGGGCCCTGTCAGAAGCATGTCGAATAGCAGAAGGACAGACAGCTAATGTCTACACAGATTCGTGTTATGCTTTTGGAGTCGCTCACGACTTTGGTCTGTTATGGCGGAAAAGAGGATCCCTCACTGCTGCTGGTACACCTATCCGAAATGGAAAAGAAGTCCGAGACTTACTAGAGGCCATACAATTACCTCAGGAAGTGTCCATCCTGAAGTGTAAGGCCCATATCAAGGAAAATACCACAGAAGCACAGGGAAATGCCCTAGCCGACCAGGCAGCTAAAGATGCCGCCTCACAAGGCGTTCCCCCAGAAGAACCAACACAGATGTGCAGATTGAAAGCACTCAGGACTCTGACACGAGACCTTCAAACAATGCAAGGCGAGTGCTCCCGAGAGGATAAATGGACATGGATTGAGGCAGGAATTAAGCTATGCGAAGATGGTGTCTGGAGACAAAGAGTTACCGACAAGCCAGTCGCGCCACAAATGCTTATGCCTTTTTTAGCCCAACAGATCCACTCGTGGGGACACTTGGCCTCACAACAGATGATGGCATGGTTCCAGAAAAGCTGGTGGGGTCGGGGATTTAAAAAACATGCCCAGCTGGTAGCAGACCGCTGTGTGGTCTGCCAGAAAAATAATTCTGGACTCATCACGGTAATGCCCCAACTGAGGGCCCCTGCCCCTGTCGGACTATTCCAGCATCTGCAGCTTGATTATATATCTCTTCCTTCATGCCAAGGATACACTAACATTCTTGTCATGGTCGACAGATTCTCTAGATGGGTAGAAGTAGTCCCAACTAAAAGAGCCACAACCGATCACACTGCAAAGGTCTTGTGTAAGGATTACATTCCACGATGGGGAGTCCCGAGTAGCATTGACTCAGATCAGGGAACACACTTCACAGCTGCTGTCTGCCAAGAAGTCTGTAGGTTACTGAACATTACGTGGGATTTACACTGTCCTTATCATCCACAATAATAAGAACATAAGAATTAGGAACAGGAGTAGGCCATCTAGCCCCTCGAGCCTGCACCGCCATTCAACAAGATCATGGCTGATCTGGCCGTGGACTCAGTTCCACTTACCCGCCCGCTCCCCGTAACCCTTAATTCCCTTATTGGTTAAAAATCTATCTATCTGTGACTTGAAAACATTCAATGAGCCAGCCTCAACTGCTTCCTTGGGCAGAGAATTCCACAGATTCACAACCCTCTGGGAGAAGAAATTCTTTCTCAACTCGGTTTTAAATTGGCTCCCCCGTATTTTGAGGCTGTGCCCCCTAGTTCTAGTCTCCCCAACCAGTGGAAACAACCTCTCTGCCTCTATCTTGTTTATCCCTTTCATTATTTTAAATGTTTCTATAAGATCACCCCTCATCCTTCTGAACTCCAACGAGTAAAGACCCAGTCTACTCAATCTATCATCATAATGTAACCCTCTCATCTCCGGAATCAGCCTAGTGAATCGTCTCTGTACCCCCTCCAAAGCCAGTATATCCTTCCTTAAGTAAGGTGACCAAAACTGCACGCAGTACTCCAGGTGCGGCCTCACCAATATCCTATACAGTTGCAGCAGGATCTCCCTGCTTTTGTACTCCATCCCTCTCGCAATGAAGGCCAACATTCCATTCGCCTTCCTGATTACCTGCTGCACCTGCAAATTAACTTTTTGGGATTCATGCACCTCAGCATGTTGTAATTTCTCCCCATTCAAATAATATTCCCTTTTACTGTTTTTTTTCCCAAGGTGGATGACCTCACACTTTCCGACATTGTATTCCATCTGCCAAACCTTAGCCCATTCGCTTAACCTATCTAAATCTCTTTGCAGCCTCTCTGTGTCCTCTACACAACCCGCTTTCCCACTAATCTTTGTGTCACTACACTCTGTCCCCTCTTCCAGGTCATCTATGTATATTGTGGTTGTAATGACAGTGAAACGGACAGCATTTACCATCATAAGAACATAAGAATTAGGAGGAGTAGGCCATTCGGCCCCTCGAGCCTGCTCCACCATTCAATGAGATCATGACTGATCTTCTACCTCAACTCCTCCTTCCTGCACTATCCCCATATCTCTTGATTCCCATAATTTCCAAAAATCTATCGATCTCTGTCTTGAATATACTCAAAGACTGAGCATCCACAGCCCTCTGGGGTAGAGAATTCCAAAGATTCACCACCCTCTCATTTCTTCTCATATGAAGACATTTCTTCTCATCTCAGTCCTAAATGGCCGACCCCTTATTCTGAGACTGTGACCCCTGGTTCTAGACTCTCCAGACAGGGGAAACATCCTCCCTGCATCTACCCTGTCAAGCCTTGTAAGTATTTTATATGTTTCAATGAGATCATCTCTCATTCTTCTAAACTCTAGAGAATATAGGCCCAGTCTACTCAACCTCTCCTCATAGGACAATCCCCCCATCCCAGGAATCAGTCTGGTGAATCTTTGTTGCACTCCTTCTAAGGCAAGTATATCCTTTCTTAGGTAAGGTGACCAAAACTGTACACAATACTCCGTTACCATGTAAAACTGACAGCAACTTCTGGAGTTCACACATGCGCAGTTAAATGCGGAAATACAGAAGTTGCAGTCAGAGATAAGCTACTCCTCCACAGAGTGCACTGATGCAGTCCTCGCAGATGGAATCAATTAGAAATCACTGATTTGATCTGAACTTCAACTTTTTATGTACTATTCTCGCTATAAAAATAATTGAAAAAGCTTAGCCTTGTTGAATGAGATGTAACTGAGTTTTTGATGGTGTACAAAGTCGTAATTACTGCTCGTAAAACCATTCTGGCCCCAAAAAACTAATTTTATACCGAGTGGTGTGTCATTCCCTCAATTCCATAATTGAAATGTCATAATTCTTTTAAATAATAAAAATTATTTTTTCTTTTCCTTTTAAATTTGTTTATGATATTTCAGCTTCTACCTTAATCCCATGTGTACATTCCAATCTTCATTTCGCTCTGTGTAAAATGAATAAGTGAATGACAAAAACCTGCGTTTTACTTCCTGGTTTGCTGTCTGTGAGAATTTGTCGAGGTGATTGGCTGCTCAGCCTGCTTGATGGCATCATTGTTGCTGGATGCCCACGTGGTGTCCACCGGTACGCTCGCGGCCTTCCACGAGAGGTGGGCGCCGGAGGGACTGGAGTGCATCGTTACCCCCGGCAACCAAATTTTAATTTGATTTTATATGTTTTAAAGTCTAATTTATTTTAAATGCCGGTTTTAGTGCCCCCCTCCCCTTTTATAGGGGGCACTTGAAAAAATATGATTTTAGTGCCCAAAAAACAAAAAAAAATACAAAAAAAAACAAAAAAGGGCCTTGAAAAATGTTTGGCGTGTCACCCAGATCGGGGGGGCACATGATTTAATCTTTACTTTTTCTCCCCAAAAAAAAGAGTTGCTGGATGCCACAGATCCCCTATAGATGGCACCAGATAGAAAGTCATGTCAGAAAACGGGAAATTGACGCCACAGAGCTCGCTAAAACTTTGTGGGCAGCATTCTTCGTCACTGACCACAAAATCCGGGCCATTGCTTTTGAGTGATTTAATGTGCAATTTAAGTTGCATATACTTTTGAAAGTGACGGCTCTGTACATTCTGTGTCATGGTGCCCAAAGTCACTAGGAGCCAAAAACATCCAGTTGGAAATGTGGTTTAACAACAACAACTTGTATTTATCTAGCGCCTTTAACATACTGAAACGTCCCACGGCGTATTACTCCCACAGGAGTATTATAAGATAAAAAAATTTGACACCAATCTGCATAAGGAGAAAGTAGGGCAGGTGACCAAAAACTTGGTCAAAAAGGTAGGTTTTAAGGAATGTCTTCAAGGAGGATAGAGAGGCGGAGAGGTTCAGCCAGCGAGTTCCAGAGCTTGGGGCCTAGACCACAGAAGGCACGGCCACCAACGGTTGAGCAATTATAAACAGGAGGAGATTATAGAGATAGGGAGGGGCGAGGCCATGGAGGGATTTGAAAACAAGGATGAGAATTAAACATGCTAAAGTGTGCTCTATTGCAATGCTTACCTGGGGAGATGGAAATTAGCATTGCAGCATTGGTGTACATAGATTTGGAAGGTGTCATTTCAAACCCTCTCTCTTCAGTTATTGATCTGAACTTGGCAGAGAAACGCTGGACAGAAGCCATGGGATATCCCTGCCAAGACGGGAAAATTGGATACCTATACCCAGAACCAACATGTTTTGAAGATACGGGAAAACATGTCATGTTAATTGTCATGTCAGAAAGCTTGTAAACAGAATCAAAGGTATCACTGCCTGGCATTAGAGCAGAAAATATCACAAAAAAGCACAACAGGTCCTTGACCATTTGAAAGGCGAAGGCAGCTGTTGACCTTGGTCAGAACTCAGCACGTTATTGCTTTATATAATGCCCACTTGCTCAATTATAAATCCCATGGGCCAATACTTTATATATGCAGAATGATACCAGAAACCACAACAACAACTTGTATTTATATAGCGCCTTTAATGTAGTGAAATGTCCCAAGGCGCTTCACAGGAGTATTATGGGACAATAAATTTGACACCGAACCACAGAAGGAGAAATTAGGTCAGGTGTTCAAAAGCTTGGCCAAAGAGGTAGGTTTTAAGGAGCGTCTGAAAGGAGGGAAGAGAGGTAGAGAGGCGGAGAGATCTAGACAGGGAATTTCAGAGGTTAGGTCCCAGGCAACAGAAGGCAAGGCCACCAATGGTTGAGTGATTATAATCAGGGATGCTTAAGAGGGCAGAATTAGAGGAGCGCAGATATCTTGGGGGTTTGTGGGGCTGAAGGAGATTACAGAGATAGGCGAAGCCATGGAGGAATTTGAAAACAAGGATAAGAATTTTGAAAAGGGGGCATTGCTTAATTGGGAGTCAATGTAGGTCGGCGAGCACAGGGGTGATGGGTGAGCAGGACTTGGTGCGAGTTAGAAAACGGGCAGCCGAGTTTCAGATCAGCTCTAGTTTACGTAGGCTAGAATGTGGGAGGCCAGTCAAGAGTGCATTTGAATAGTCAAGTCTAGAGGTAACAAAGCCATGGATGAGGGTTTCAGCAGCAGATGAGCTGAGGCAAGGGTGGAGACGGGTGATGTTACTGAGGTGGAAATAGGCGGTCTATAGTTATGCTGTGGATATGTGGTCGAAAGCTCATTTCAGGGTCAAATATGATACCAAGGTTGCAAACAGTGTGGTTCAGCCTCAGACGGAAGTTGGGGAGAGGGATGGAGTCAGTGGCTAGAGAATGGAGTTTATGGCGGGGACCGAAAACAATGGCTTCGGTCTTCCCAATATTTAATTTAAGAACATTTCTGCTCATCCAAAGCTAAATGTCGATCGAGCTATCTGACAATTTAGAGAGCGTGGAGGGGCTGTGAAAAGTGGTGGTGAGGTAGAGTTGGGTGTCTTCAGCATATATGTGGAAACTGACACTGTGTTTTCGGATGATATCGCCAAGCGGCAACATGTAGATGATGTTAAGTCCTGACTCTAATGTACTGATTTACACGAGACACATGCTGAAGTCAAGGTCACTCAGGACCTGTACCTTTAATTCACAGCTCTCCAGTGCTGCACTTGCCTGAGACCTCCCTTTATATACCTCAGTGGGACAGGTATGGAGTGTCTCCTGCAAGTGCACCCCTGGTAGTAAGGTATGCTTATTGTTATCAGTCATATCCAGTTACAGTCATGTATAGCATGGTAAGATACAGTTATATACAGTAATGTGAGATACATGACAGATGAGAAATCGGAGGGGGCCAAGGATAGATCCTTGGGGGACACCAGAGGTAACGATGCGGGAGCGGGAAGAGAAGCCGTTGCAGGTGATTCTCTGGCTACGATTACATAGATAAGAATGGAACCAGGCGAGTGCAGTCCTTCCCAGCTGGACGACAGCGGAGAGGCGTTGGAGAAGGATAGAGTGGTCAACCGTGTCAAAGGCTGCAGACGAGTCAAGAAGAATGAGGCGGGATAGTTTGCCTCCGTCACAGTCACAAAGGATGTAATTTGCGACTTTGATAAGAATCGTTTCGGTCCTGTGGCAGGCGTGGAAACCAGATTGAAGGGATTCAAACATGGAGTTGCGGGAAAGGTGGGCGCAGCTTTGGGAGGCGACAACACGTTCAAGGACTTTGGAGAGGAAAAGGAGGTTGGAGATGGGGCGGGAGTTTGCAAGGATGAAGGGCTCAAGGGTTGGGTTTTTGAGGAGAGGGGCGATGACGGCAGATTTGAGGGAGAGGGGGACAGTACCTGGGGAGAGAGAACCGTTAACAATGTCGGCTAACATGGGAGCCAGAAAAGGGAGTTGGGTGGTCAGCAGTTTGGTGGGAATAGGGTCAAGGGAGCAGGACGTGGATCTCATGGACAGGATGAGCTCGGAGAGGTCATGAGAGGAGATCGGAGAGAAACTGGAGAAAGATGTGAGTTCAGGGCTAGAGCAGGGGGGATGCTGAGAGGAAGTTTGGCCCAGTGTGCTCGGGGAAGGAAGTGGCAGAGGCGGCTGAACGGATAAGTCCATGAGCTCCTCACAATTATTGTTGGAGGTGAGGGTGAAGACTGTGGAGAGGCGTTTAAGAAAACAGTTAACAGTGCAGAATACAAGCCGGCGTTTATCTTTGCATTGCAGAATGATTCTGGAATAGTGAGCAATTTCTTCACTCAGAGGATTGTGAATATTTGGAATCAACTGTAACAGCAGAAGACGTTTCAAAACATCATCTCAATGCCAGGAAGTGTTATTGCAATATTCCTGAGTGCATTATTATGCATCTGTATTATGTCATGACATCAATACATTCAAAAGCCCTACTGGGCTAGACTTTTCCCGAAGCCCCTCACCGCCCAATTGCCACCCAGAAACACCGCAAAGGTTCTACAACTAACGCTGGTGAAAATTTCCATAATAAAGGTAAGAAGTATCGCCCGGCGAGAAAATGGATCTTGCACCAGGATTCTCGGCAGTTTCTCGGCGGTTAAAGCTGAAACCAGGGAAAACGGGCGGTTCGTACCGGAATGGACAGTAAGTATTTAAAATTTAGTCCGAGGCTGCGGTTGGGCCTAGGGAAGGGGGAAAACTTAAAAAATGATTTTTCACTTAAAAAAAAAAAGTTGTAAAACATTCTCAAGACAGTTTTTACGGTCATCGGCGTTTTAGAATTTTATAAAATAATAAAAACCCTCTAAATTGCCTTTCTTTGCAGGGTATCTACTGCCCTGTTTCAGGCAGCTTTTCGTGGGTGGGTTCCTCGGCGGTGTGTACGGGCCCCCGTTGAGGCCAAACTTAGATCCCGGCAGTTTTCTCGGCGGTACACGTGGGCGGTTTGCTCCCCGGCGGTCTTTTCGAAATGTGGACGGAAGTCTTTAAAAAAACTAGGGGTAAACTTTCGCCGGGCGGTTTCTCATCAAAAAACAGCTGTACCACCGAGAAAACCACCGAAAATGAAGGCGAAAGTCGAGCTCTATAGGGCGTTTTCCGATGTGAATTGTGTCCACATCTGGTGAAAGCTGTTTTGTAACACTTTTATCAGAATTTCCCCATTAATGTGGCAGGCTGTGATTCATTTGTGAGAAAGAGCTATAAGTTCTGTGCTGTATCCTTCTATGATCAGTTGTTGAGGATGCTTTCTAATTATGTTTTAGGAATAAGTACAACTTAGTGTGTTTCTGTTAAAGCACAGCATAATCCTTGCCTACATTCCTGAGGCCTTGGGTACTCCCTGCCCTGTTCGTGCCAAGTCACGAGTAGCAAAATAATTTCACTGGAATGAATTATATTTAACTTTGTTGGATGGCTCCTCCCATTCTTCACTGAGCAAGGTGGGGGGGGGGGGGTTGGCAGAGTGGGCATGGAGCACAGCCCATTCTCATTAAAATATACAAGATCCTGAAGAGGATTGACTGGGTAGATGCTGAGAGGTTGTTTCCCATGGCTGGAGAGTCCAGAACTAGAGGGCAAAGTCTCACGATAAAGTGTCGGCCATTTAAGACAGAGATGAGGAGGAATTTCTTCACTCAGAGGGTTGTGAATATTTGAAATTCTCTACAAAATGCTGTGGATGCTGAATAATTGAGTATATTCAAGGCTAAGATAGCACTACGCAGTTACCCCACAACAGGCAGTCTGCCTGAATGGACAGCTCGTCCTTTCGCCGCTGGAACGGCTTGATTGGCTCTTGCATTTCAACTGGGATGCTGGCTCAGCTCCCATGCAGTACACAGTTTTTTTACTAGGGACAGCAGAGGATCTTGGCTGGTCCAAGTCCTAATCTGGCGGGCTATGACAGGTGATTTATCATTTTCAAACGCTTCCATGACCATCAACAAGTCTGCGGGCTGCGCCACCATCAACAAGTTGACAGGCTGCGCCATTTCCACCCCCGTGGTGGGCAATGGTAGTTGACTGAGAGCATCCGCACAGTTCTCGGTGCCTGGCCTGTGGCGGATGGTCTAGTTATACGCTGATAGCGCGAGTGCCCACCTTTGTATGCGGGCTGAGGCATTAGTATTTATCTCCTTGTTTTCAAAGAAAAGGGATATGAGGGGCTTGTGATCGATTTCCAGCTCAAATTTGAAGCCAAACAGGTACTGATGCATTTTCTTTACCCCGAACACACATGCTAATGCCTCTTTCTCAATCATGCTGCAGGCCTGGTGTTGCGACCAGTGATCAGGATGTCGTCTTGAAACACCACGGTGCGCGGAACCGATCTCAGCAGACACTCCATGTTCCTCTGGAAAATGGCCACAGCCGAGCGAATCCCAAAAGGGCATCTGTGGGATATGAACAGTCCTTTGTGCGTGTTGATGCACGTCAATTTTTCCCCATACCCAGTTCTCACCTTTGCACAATAACACATGTAGGGGCTCTAAAAGGGTGCTTAACCCCGGTAGGGAGTTACCAAAATAGTTGAGGAGTCCCAGGAACGACCGCAGCTCCGTGACATTCTGTGGCCTGGGCGTGTTCCTGATAGCCTCTGTCTCGGCATCTGTGGGCCAAATGCGGTCCGCTGAAAACTTTCTCCCCAAAAACTCCACTTCTGTTGCAATGAAGATGCATTTCGACCACTTCAGCCGCAGCCCTACGCGATCCAGTCACTGGAGGACCTCCTCCAGGTTTTGTAGGTGCTCGGCGGTGTCCCGACCCGTGACCAATATGTCGTCCTGAAAGACCACCATGTGTGGTACCAGCTTGAGTAGGCTCTCCATGTTTCTCTGGAAGATCGCTGCAGCCGACCGAATTCCAAACGGGCATCTGTTGTAGATGAACAGTCCCTTGTGCATGTTGATGCAGGTGAGGCCCTTCAAAGACTCCTCCAGCTCCTGCGTCATGTAGGCCAAAGTCAGGTCGAGCTTGGTGAATGTCTTGTCTCCTGCCTGCGTTGCAAGTAGGTTGTAGCAAGAAACGATTAATAGTTACTTTATAATCGCCGCAAATCCTGACCGTGCCATCACTTTTGAGTACTGGAACAATCGGGCTGGCCCACTCGCTGAATTCCACTGGGGAGATGATGCCCTCGCGTTGCAGCCTGTCCAGCTCAATTTCTGTTCTCTCCCTCATCATGTGAGGTACCGCTCGCGCCTTGTGGTGAATGGGTCGTGCCTCTGGGATCAAGTGGATCCGCACCTTCGCCCTGGAAAAGTTTCCAATACCTGGCTCAAAAAGGGAAGGAAATTTGTTAAGAACCTGGGTACATGAGGCCTCATCGACATGTGATAGCGCTCGGATGTCATCCCAGTTCCAGCGGATTTTGCTCAGCCAGCTCCTTCCAAGCAGTGTGGGGCCATCGCCTGGGACAATCCAGAGTGGCAGTTCGTGCACCGTGCCCTTGTAGGTGACCTTGACCATGGCGCTAGCCAGGACAGTGATAAGCTCTTTGCTGTATGTTCTCAGTTTTGTGTGGATGGGGCTCAGGGCTGGTCTGAATGCCTTGTTGCACCACAATCTCTCAAACATCTTTTTACTCATGGTGGATTGGCTAGCGCCAGTGTCCAGTTCCATGGCTATGGGTAAGCCATTCAATTTTACGTTTAACATTATAGGTGGACATTTCGTCGAAGATGTGTGCACCCCGTGTACTTCAGCATCTGCCTCCTCTCTCTGAGGCTCGAAATTGCTTTGATCCACCATGGACCGATCTTCCTCTGCCACGTGGTGGTTAGCAGGTTTTGCAGAGCTTGCAGCTTGTTTGCAAGCTCATTGGAGGTGCCCCATTGTTCCACAGCTCTTGCAAACATCTCCTTTGAAGCGGCATGAATAGGCTGAATGGAAGCCTCCACAATGCCGACAAGGTGTGAATTGCCTTGCATTCATCCTTTGTTGGGGACTGTGAGTCATCTGGATCACCTGAGGCCTGCTGGCAGTTGCAGACTCGTGGGTTCTGCCCTGTACGTTTCTGCTTGCAAACACAGTTCCAGTTAATTTATGAACATTGCTAGCACTTGTGTGCTGAGAGATTTGTTTGGTGTTATCACTGGTGGACATAAACACCTGTGCTATTGCAATGGCCTTACTGAGGGTCGGTGTCTCTATAGTCAAAAGTTTTCGTAGGATGGTCTCGTGGCCAATGCCCAGTACAAAAAAAGTCTCTGAGCATCTGCTCCAGGTAGCCATCAAACTCACATTGTCCTGCAAGTCGCCTTAGCTCGGCGACGTAGCTCGCCACTTCCTGACCTTCAGATTGTTGGCACGTGTAGAACCGATACCTCGCCATCAGCACGCTCTCCTTCAGGTTAAGATGCTCCCGAACCAGTGTACACAGCTCCTCATATGACTTATCTGTGAGTTTCACCGGAGCCAGAAGATTCTTCATGAGGCTGTAGGTCAGTGCACCGCAGACCATGAGGAGGACCGCTCTCCTTTTTGCAGCGCTTCCTTCTCCATCCAGCTCGTTGGCTACAAAGTACTGGTCTAGCCGTTCAACATAGGCTTCCCAGTCCTCACCCTCAGAGAACTTCTCCAGGATGCCCACAGTTTTCTGCATCTTTGCGTTGGATTCATATTCTCGTCGCCAGTTATTGTGTTCCTAACACAGATGAGGCTGCACACAGGGAGGTTAAAGTAACAGTGACCTCAGTCTTTAATAAGACACTCCAGAGTGAGGAACAGGACTTAGGGGCCAGTGCTCCCAAGGGATGCTGGTATCCCTTGGGACTTCAGGGGATGAGCTCCCTGGTGGCGGAACATGGGAGTGCATGCTTTACAGATACACAACACCAAGCATCGGCAACTTCACAGGCGCCAAAGTGCAGATCCATCTAGTCCCTGATGCATGACCCGTTCATCACAAAGCCGAAACAGTTCCATATAAGATGCGATAGAAACGGGTCGAGATCGAGCTGGACAGACTTCAGCAAGAGGGGATTATATTGCCGGTCGAGTTCAACGAGTGGGCCAGTCCAATTGTTCCGGTGTTGAAAAGCGAAGGGACGGTCAGAATATACCATAACTACAAGGTAATGATCAACCGAGTTTCGTCACAGGACCAATACCCAGTACCCAAAGCGCATGACCTGTTTGCAACGCTAGCAGGGGGAAATCGTTCACCAAGCTGGATCTAACCTCTGCTTACATGACACAGGAGCTGGCTGAACCTTCAAAAAAATTGACGTGCATCAACACGCACAAAGGACTGTTGATATACCACAGATGCCCTTTTGGGATTCGCTCGGCTGTGGCCATTTTCCAGAGGAACATGGAGAGTCTGCTGAAATCAGTTCCGCGCACCATGGTGTTTCAAGACGACATCCTGATCACTGGTCACAATACCACCGAACACTTGCACAACTTGGAAGAGGTTCTAAAGCGACTGGACAGAGTGGGGCTCAGGCTGAAACGCCCCAAGTGTGTTTTCCTGGCGCCAGAGGTCGAATTTTTGGGGAGAAAGATTGCGGCGGACAGCATCAGACCCACGAACTCCAAGACAGAGGCCATCAAGAATGCACCCAGACCACAGAATGTGATGGAGCTGCGTTCATTCCTGGGACTCCTCAACTATTTTGGTAACTTTCTACCGGGGTTGAGCACTTTGCTGGAACCCTTGCATTTATTGCTACGCAAGGGTGACGACTGGGTTTGGGGTAAATCTCAAGAGACAGCCTTTAATAAGGCCAGAAACCTGCTATGTTCTAACAAGTTACTTGTATTGTATGACCCATCTAAATGTTTAGTACTAGCTTGTGATGCATCTTCGTACGGGGTCGGTTGTGCGTTACAGCAAGCCAATGTGTCAGGCAAACTGCAACCGGTTGCTTATGTGTCCAGAAGTTTATCTAAGGCTGAAAGAGCCTACAGTATGGTTGAAAAAGAAGCATTGGCATGCGTTAAGAAAATGCACCAATACCTATTTGGACTCCGGTTCGAACTCGAAACCGACCATAAACCGCTCATTTCGCTGTTCTCAGAAAGCAAAGGTATTAACACCAATGCTTCGTCCCGCATCCAAAGATGGGCACTAACGTTATCTGCATATGACTATGTAATCCGCCACAGACCAGGCACTGAGAACTGTGCTGATGCCCTCAGTCGGCTACCATTGCCCACCACCGGGGTGGAAATAGCACAACCCGCAGACTTGCTTCTTGTAATGGATGTTTTTGAGAGCGAGGGGTCACCCGTCATGGCTCGCCTGATCAGGACCTGGACTAGCCAGGATCTTGTGCTATCACTAGTAAAAAGCTGCGTCCTTAATGGGAGCTGGTCGACGGTTCCCGTGGAAATGCAAGATGAAATTGAGCCGTTTTACCGACGCAAGGATGTCTCCTATGGGGGAATCGCGTAGTGTTGTCAAAAGAAGGCAGGGAAACATTTATACACGACCTACACAGTATCCATCCAGGCATAGTCATGATGAAAGCTATCGCCAGGTCACACGTTTGGTGGCCCGGCATTGACTTGGAATTGGAGTCATGCGTACACCACTGTAACACTTGTTCACAATTGAGCAATGCACCAAGGGAGGCTCCACTGAGTCTGTGGTCATGGCCCTCCAAACTGTGGACCAGGGTCCACGTAGATTTCGCTGGCCCCTTTCTAGGAAAGATGTTCCTAGTGGCAGTGGACGCTTACTCTAAATGGATTGAATGTATAATAATGTCATCATGTACATCCACTGCCACCATTGAAAGTCTCAGGGCCATGTTTGCCATCCATGGTTTGCCCGACATCCTTGTTAGTGACAGTGGACCATGTTTCACCAGCTCAGAATTCAACGAGTTCATGACATCAAGCATGTCAGATCTGCCCTGTTTAAGCCCGCATCCAATGGTCAAGCGGAAAGGGCAGTCCAAAATATCAAGCAGAGCTTGAAACGCGTGACAGACGGTTCCCTGCAGACCCGGTTATCTCGGGTTCTGCTCAGCTACCGGACGCGACCCCACTCACTTACCGGGGTTCCCCCTGCAGAATTGTTAATGAAGAGAGCACTCAAAACCAGGCTCTCCTTAGTCCACCCGGATCTCAATGATCATGTAGAAACCCGGCGTCACCGGCAAAACATGTACCACGATCGCGCGGCTGTATCGCGTGACATTGAGGTTAGTGACCCTGTGTTTGTTCTTAATTATGGTCATGGTCCCAAATGGCTGCTGGCACTGTCTTAGCCAAGGAGGGTAATAGAGTGTTTGTTGTCAAACTTTTGAATGGATAAACGTGCAGAAAGCACTTGGATCAGACCAAACTGCGATTCACTGACAATCAAGAACAGTTTGAAGAGGACATTACCATCACTGATTCACCAACACACACCCAACCAGCAATCGACCTCGCCGTCAACCACAAGGATGAACCCACCATGCCCGACAGTCCGATCAGACCAGCCACACTGCAGTGCAGCTATGATCCGACCGACTCACCCATACCAGGACTTCAACTCAGGCGATCAACCCGGGAACGTAGAGCCCCGGATTGCCTCAACTTGTAAATAACTTGTATCTAAGACTTTGGAGGGGAGTGATGTTATGTATGTAAACTTTACTGGTGCGTAAGACTTGCCACCAGAGGGCGCACCTGTGGGAGACCCAAGGGTCACCTGCACAACCCGGGCAAGTAGGTATAAAAGGCAGTCTACCATGCTGCTTCCACACTCTGGTGTTACAATAAAGAGACCAAGGTCACAACAGTTTGAGCTTACAGTACACAGTCTTGTGGAGTTATTCTGAACACAACACTAACAATCTGTAACCTAACTCAATTCAACTGTCACTTTCAGGCTCACTGATTTAGTTACTAAGTCAATCTGTGGAAAGTAACATGACAAAGTCACTGATTTGCAATTTCTATGGAGAAATGGATGATTCGTGGAATATAATCCCCAAAACACTGATAATATCCTGTGATCCCAAGCAAGAGAAATTGACTTGACTTAGTAACTGCATTTTATACTCGCACCAGCTCTAACTCCTGTCGCTGGTTGATGACCCGCCTCTATCGTCTTTCTATCCAGACGTTCCAAAACAGCACAATTGTTACAGCTACCGCTATGGTCCCTACTATTGACCATATAGTTCCTTCAATGAGTTCATTTTCCCAGTCCCGGTGTCTTATATAGTACTCCTCAGTTTCATCATATGGAATGATAGCAGGATCGCCACTTATCTGTAAGAAAAGATAATCCAGTCGTCACCGGTTAATTATTTGTACAGTTTTAGCTTCCCTTTCCTCTCATGTCTGCAGGTGTCACTGGTCATTAGCACCTCATATGGGCCCTGCCACTTTGGTGCAAATCCTGGTTTATCGGGGGTTATCTTAATCATCACCTTCTCCCCCACCCCAGGGGTGTTTCCCTGTTGCTTATCTGCAACCTGTGTGATATCCTTAATTATTTGTTGATCCTGCGCTTCTTGCTTTAACCTCCTGACTCTATCCCTTGGCGGTCCTACATCCTCCCCTCCTGTCATTATTCCTTCCGGTAGTCTCATAGCTCTACCCATCATCAATTCGAAGGGGGTCAGTCCTGTCGTTCTATTCAGGGTGGACCTAAGTCTCATTAGAATACCGGGGAGCAAATCTGCCCATCCCTTCCTGGTCTCCTCTATAGCTTTAGCTAAGGACAATTTAAGAGTTCGGTTCATTCTTTCCATCATCCCTGAGCTTTGCAGGTGATATGGGATTTGGAATCGTTGCTTAATCCCTAGCAAGGCGCATGTACGTTGGATAACCTTCCCGGTGAAGTGTGTCCCCTGATCTGAGTCTAACTGGAGGGGAATACCCCAGCGAGGGATTATTTCTTCTGCAAATATTCTTGCTATGGTGGTAGCGGTGTGATCCCTTGTGGCAAAGGCTTCCACCCATCGTGTAAATTCATCAATTACCACTAGACAATATGTTTTTCCCTTAGAATTCAGGAGGAATCCGGTAAAATCTATCTGTAGGTTTTCCCACAGTCCTGTGGGCCTTAACTGATGTCCCATTCGTACCTTTATGGGCTTCCGGCATTATGCTGGGCGCATATAACACATCTCTGGCAATGCTTGGCTACATCTTTCCCTATTCCTGGCCGCCACCAGCATCTTCCCATATTCTCTATCATGTTGGATCAGCCAGTATGTGCTTGGCTGTGATGTATTCCTAGCAGGCAGTTTATATACATTTCGGGGAAGCCACCCGGTCTCCCCATCACCAGAGATTGTCTGTTCCCTTTGTTGCACCTTTATATTCCCATTCCTTTACTTCTTCCCTGGGTGTTCCTTTGTGTAATTCTATTATATTTACTTCCTCCGGCCCAATGGCACAACTGGCTATGGGAACTGTTCCTTCTAACCCCTCTGATTCAGCTGCCAATTACTGCGGCCTCTGTGGGGAGCCCTGCGGCCTCTACCAATCCCTTTTGCTTCCACCCCTCCTTTCATAGAAACATAGAAATATAGAAAATAGATGCAGGAGTAGGCCATTCGGCCCTTCGAGCCTGCACCACCATTCAATGAGTTCATGGCTGAACATGCAACTTCAGTACCCCATTCCTGCTTTCTCGCCATACCCCTTGATCCCCCTAGTAGTAAGGACCACATCTAACTCCTTTTTGAATATATTTAGTGAATTGGCCTCAACAACTTTCTGTGGTAGAGAATTCCACAGGTTCACCACTCTCTCTAGGTGAAGAAGTTTCTCCTCATCTCGGTCCTAAATGGCTTACCCCTTATCCTTAGACTATGTCCCCTGGTTCTGGACTTCCCCAACATTGGGAACATTCTTCCTGCATCTAACCTGTCTAAACCCGTCAGAATTTTAAACGTTTCTAAGAGATCCCCTCTCATTCTTCTGAACGCAAATGAATACAAGCCCAGTTGATCCAGTCTTTCTTGATATGTCAGTCCCGCCATCCCGGGAATCAGTCTGGTGAACCTTCGCTGCACTCCCTCAATAGCAAGAATGTCCTTCCTCAAGTTAGGAGATGAAAACTGTACACAATACTCCAGGTGTGGCCTCACCAAGGCCCTGTACAACTGTAGCAACACCTCCCTGCCCCTGTACTCAAATCCCCTCGCTATGAAGGCCAACATGCCATTTGCTTTCTTAACCGCCTACTGTACTTGCATGCCAACCTTCAATGACTGATGTACCATGACACCCAGGTCTCGTTGCACCTCCCCTTTCCCTAATCTGTCACCATTCAGATAATAGTCTGTCTCTCTGTTTTTACCACCAAAGTGGATAACCTCACATTTATCCACATTATACTTCATCTGCCATGCATTTGCCCACTCACCTAACCTATCCAAGTCACTCTGCAGCCTCATAGCATCCACCTCGCAGCTCACACTGCCACCCAACTTAGTGTCATCCGCAAATTTGGAGATACTACATTTAATTCCCTCGTCCAAATCATTAATGTACAATGTAAACAGCTGGGGCCCCAGCACAAAACCTTGCGGTACCCCACTAGTCACTGCCTGCCATTCTGAAAAGTACCCATTTACTGCTGCTCTTTGCTTCCTGTCTGACAACCAGTTCTCAATCCATGTCAGCACACTGCCCCCAATCCCATGTGCTTTAACTTTTCACATTAATCTCTTGTGTGGGACCTTGTCGAAAGCCTTCTGAAAGTCCAAATATACCACATCAACTGGTTCTCCCTTGTCCACTCTACTGGAAACATCCTCAAAAAACTCCAGAAGATTTGTCAAGCATGATTTCCCTTTCACAAATCCATGCTGACTTGGACCTATCATGTCACCTCTTTCCAAATGCGCTGCTATGAAATCCTTAATAATTGATTCCATCATTTTACCCACTACCGATGTCAGGCTGACCGGTCTATAATTCCCCATGGAGTGGCTTTTCCCTGTACCTTAAGCATGTTTACTTCCTCTCTCCATTTTACACATCCCATTAAAAATAGAAGACATAGATCAAACCTTCTAACTTGGTCCTAGTCATTACAATTTTTTTTTAAATTCTTTATAACTGTTACTATTTATTTTCCTCTGGCACGTGGGAAAACATTCACTTCCAATTAAGAAACTTAAATTAATAATATCCAATATTTTAAAATTTTCATGCAGCGATGCTAAAGTTGTTTGGTGAACTAAATAAAACAGCTGTCAGCGGAAAGGATTAACTTCTTTGCAGGTTTGTAAGGCCTGATGTCATTATGTGACTTTGTGTAATTCTTTTTTTTAAAAACCTTCCCTGATCTGAGAGACAAGTATTCGCAATTCATCTCGATCTCCCCACCTCGAGCACGCCGGTCTCTCATCAGAGAATACGGCATTTTAGATTGCCTCTAAACTTTCTAGTATTATTTCCAAACTGTCCAGTATCATCCATTTTAAAAAGGTTTCCAAATCCGAAATTTAAATTTCTTTTACTGAACTAGAAACTTTCCCATAATTTAGAATAAAATTTCCCAAACAACCAAGAGGCAACTTTTATCAACATAGAGTGTATTTTATCTCTTTTTCCAATGTGGTGAAAATGTCATATCTGGAACACTTTGAAATCACCAGAATTTTACCGTGACCACAATGAAAGTTCGGTTTACATTGGTTAATTAACCTTAATTAAATTCAGACCAATATGTTTTTTTTCCTGTAGCCAATATGTTATTAGCTAAACACAATACAGAGCAGCTAAAATTTGACTTCAGTTTCCGTATTCTTCTTTCTTCGGATGCCTTTCCAATGAACTGTAAAAATACTGAATCAGTTTTTGTATTTAGCAAAAGGGAAAAGGGGGCAGAGCTACCCTTAGCTAGTAGCTCTGAGAAATTTATGCAAGTTTTTTTTTAAAAAAGGAACACTAAAGAAGACGGTGCTTTTTAAACGTACAAATTGATTTGCTTGCAACAACTAAATTGAAAAGACAGTGCTTTGTTACAATTCAAATTGATTTAAAACAAGACCACACAATTTTTTTTTGGTAATTCAATTAAAATGTTCAATTTGTTTTTCTTTTAGCAACTGTAACTTCAAGGCTGAAGTTTTTATCTTTTGTTAAACAACCCGTCTTTTGTGCGTTTCATGGCTCCGTAAATCATAATCAAAATAAATCCACACCTACGTTTCTAACTTAAAATCTAGTTCAATTCTAGCTACACAATTTTCCCAGATCCAGTACAACATTACAAAGGGTTAAAAAGGCTTTCAGCTCCATATCCGAAAAGTGGGGGGACTAAAACAAATGGAAAAATTCATTAACTCCCACCCCAAACATTCCACAGTCAGGAAAACTTCCACGCAAACACACACTTTCATATTTTTCTCTTTTTTCTTATCTCTCTCGGCTAAGAACTTAGTAATCGACCCCCCCCCCCCCCCCCGGGTCCCCAATCCCTGGTTGTTTAGGCCATCCCTTTAAAATCGTAAGCAGGTTTCTCCCTACCACTGCTTTCGGGTGGTTCTTGCGCGACTTGCTTTTCTGCTCTGTAATAGATCTGACTCTGTGGTTCACTCTATAGTTATGCAGCTTTACAAGTACGTTCCGACCCGATTGCACCTTCTCCTGGGTTTGTCTCAAATTTGTTTGATACCTCTGTCTTACCAGGCGACTAGCATTGGGTTGAACCCTAACTATTGGGTGGTAACTTAAAATTCTCACCCCTTTTGGCTCGCCTTTGCTGGCCACAGTCAGATGCCACAGGATCCTGCCAAGACTATGCCAATTGTTGTGGAGAAATCTTCCTTTATCCAGAACGGACCCGCTGAAATAGAGGATCAACGCCCGATTGATGACAGACTCCAGAGATAGGTTCGAAATGATCTTTATTCCGGCATATGCAGGGGAAGCTCTATCTTAGCAGCCTAAGTCAAAATCTTCAAAAAACCCAAATGGTTCGCACATTATTATACAGATTTTGAGTAGGCTGGCCTACAATTAATCATTGAAGTGACAGTGATGGAAAACACTGCCAGTGATATTGAAACGCTAAGAAAAGTTATCTAACTGCCACTGATAACACAAATGGGACAATAGATACAAAGAGGGGATTCAGTCAAAGCATTTGTTAACCCTTATCAGACTGCCTGCTGAGTAGTGGCCTGTGATCTCTTCACCCTCCATAGCATATGGAACCACTCTCAGCCTCTTGGAATATGTTTGTATCTACAGGTTTAACCTTGCCCTGGCCTTTTCAGCTTGTTCTGCATTCTTTAAAAGATCTTTGTGTTCCCTCAAAATCTTGAATATCTAAAGTTTCATTTTATGTTATACGGCCATTTCTTATCATTTATAAGCAAGTTTTACATACAATCTGTCGGTATTTTTCTCACCCTCCTACAGATCCGAATCCTGTTCGACAGTTCCTCGTCATGTTCCATCTTTATGACTTGGAGAATAGTTATCCAATTTACCAAAAAAAAGACTATTGTATCTTAAATCACTGTTTGTGTTACAAAGAATAACAAGAAAGTGCTCACAAGAACAGAATAGCTTAGAATGAAGGCTATTGACACTATTTCAATGCACACTTGCTGCCCTCCCACATTCTACCCTACGTAAACTAGAGATGATCCAAAGCCCGGCTGCCCGTGTCCTAACTCGCACCAAGTCCCGTTCATCCGTCACCCCTGTGCTCGCTGACCTACATTGGCTCCCGGTTAAGCATCACCTCGACTTCAAAATTCTTATCCTTGTTTTCAAATCCCTCCATGGCCTCACCGCTCCCCATCTCTCTAATCTCCTCCAGCCCCACAACCCCCCCGAGATATCTGCGCTCCTATAATTCTGCCCTCTTGAGCATCCCTGATTATAATAATTGATGGCTATGCCTCCTGTTGCCTGGGCCCCAAGCTCTGGAACTCCCTTCCTAAACCTCCCCGTCCCTCTAACTCTCTTTCCTCCTTCAAGACACTCCTTAAACCCTACCTCTTTGACCAAGCTTTTGGTCACCTGTCCTAATTGCTCCTTATGTGGCTCAGTGTCAATTTTATGTTTGTCTCATAACACTCCTGTGAAGCGCTTTGGGACATTTCACTACGTTAAAGGCGCTATATAAATACAAGTTGTTGTAGTTATGTGCATTGTAGACAATGGATGGAGCTGGGGTTTGCCTCATGTCCCTTTTATACTTTCCTTCTCCTTCCCGCTTGTATCTCTGTTCTAGCGAATTTACTGTGAGCCTATTTGCTTTATTCATCACCAACAGTACAATCCATACACTAATCGTGAAAAGTGAATATATAAGCATATTACTTCCAATGTATAACTGTTCGAGCAATTATTATATTACTTACAATTTATAACTTTTATAGCAATTATATGGTGCAAAAAATACACTGATCTGACTGAACAACAAAAAATCAGTTCCCCAGTCTGTGATGGGATACCCGCCGGCCGATCAATGATGGAGACTTAGTGAGGTTAGTTTCCGGCCACAATCTGGTATTACATGACTGTCCAAGCCACGGATTGACAGCCGAGAACCACACGCATTGCCACCCAGAAATCACAGTATCTGACGCTTATTGCAATTGAAATACCCGCAATAGCCAAGCCACAGATTGTCTTTTTCTTGTGCAAGAGGCGTCAACCGAGCCCCGTAATAAGCTGACCTATTAAAGCAATATCTAATTGAATTTAGACATCTACGACACTGCAATACCGGAGTCTAATTGGAAAATAACCTTTCACTAAATGGAATAATAAACTGATCAGCAAATTGAAATTCTGTTCAAATCCACTTATTCGCTGCTCCTAGAAATCTGTTTCCAATCCTGTTATAATTATTAAAGAAATGTGACACAACCGCTTCGATTTTACATGCATTCACTTCCAGTTGCTGCATTGTATGAGAAAACGTCAATTTAAATCTATGGTTTGTATCCATATAGAATCGGGCGTTGTCTTTTTTTGCAGATTTAAATAGTAAATCATCATCATAAACGGTCCCTCGAACGAGGATGACTTGCTTCCATATGATCAAACGCACAGAGGGTAAAATCCGTGTGTGTGGTTCGCAGATTCCATAATCCCTAAAGGCAGTTAGGGGAACAAGAACTGGTCCAGCCCTTCCACGGGGCGCCAGCAGAAACAATAACAACTTGCATTTATATAGCGCCTTTAACGTAGTAAAATGACTTGAGGCACTCCACAGGAACATTGGCCCTGAAATTCCGATGTCCCGGGTCCATACGAAGTTTCTACGGACCCGGGAAGGCATCGGAAAAGCCGGGTTTCAGCGCGCAATGCGCTGAAAAGCAGCTTTTCCGATCTGTCAAGTTTCTGGCTTGACAGATCTCGTGCATATCGGGAGCGAGGACACTTGCAGGGCAAGATTTCCGATATTTACACATATAATGCCCAACAAATGTCCTCAAAAATCTTACGTCTGAAAAAGCAGGCATATAGCCTTCTTTTACAGATGCAAGTGTTTAAAAATACACAGAAACATTTTAAAATAAAATTATAAAAACACATTTCAATGTTAAAAACCCTCCCCACTATGGTAAGTTTATTTTAAGGCATCTTTAAAAAAAGTCGGGGAAATTTTTTTAGAAGAACTTTAATTTAAATGATTCTTAAATATGTAGTGTATTTTTCTATTTTTTATTAATGTTTTGTGTGTTTAGGGGGGGGGGTTCTCATTTATAATAATGGGAATTCCAGCTTACGGAGTTCCCATTATTATGAATGAGAAAATACAGTACTTTGATTAGCTGCCCAGAGCCATTTGACTACGCCCTAACGTGCACGCGCTCCGATGCATAGGAGTGAAGGCCTCAGGTTCGGAAGTTCGAACGGACGCAGCAGGACTAAGTAGGCGAGCACCTTTTTTAGCTTTTTCAGTCAATTGCCCGCGGGAAGACCTCGATCGGAATTTCAGGCCCAATTATCAAACAAAATTTGACACCGAGCCATATAAGGAGATATTGGCCCCAAAATTGCGGCCTCTCCAGGTGTGTACAACACCCGAAGGTGCCTCGCAAATGCCAGTTCTCAGCACGCAATGCGCATGTACCAAGAACCAGCTTTTGCGATCTGTCTAAATGTCTTTTGACAGATCGCACGGATCCCCGGGAGAAGGACATTCACGGGCGGAGATTTGGCTATTTGCTCAACTCTTGCCCAACGAATGTTCTTCAAACTCTTACGCCTGGTAAAAGCAAGCGTATAGCCTACTTTTAACAGCGTAAGAGTTTTAAAACATAGAAAAAAAAATTCTCTAAAACATTTAATTTAATGCAATTTATATAATTTTTTTTTAAATTAAGTGTTTTTTAAATTTATATTTATGGCTGTGTTTAATTTGATGTTAGGGGTATTCTTATGCATAGTAATGGGAGCTCGGAGCTCAGCGCTTCCATTACTATGAATGAGACTACTACATAGTGATTGGTGGTCCAGGCCCATGTGATCCCAGATACACATACACTCTGGAAGACATGTTCCCGTACGTTGGACTGTGAAACTATGGGCTAGACTTTCCATCGGGTTTGCTCCGCCCAGTTACTGCTCATTTAACCGCTAATATTTAGTCTAGCGCCCATATTTGATTAAAAATGGAAACTAACGCCCAATTATCGCCGGCGTAAGTTCCGGCATAACATTAACGTCGAGAATTAGCTGAACCGCCTGCCCATATATTTTTTTGAATTATGATGTCATCACACGTGCACCGCCCAGAAGACTGTTTATAATGGAAACGAACGCCCAAATACCGCCCAGAATATTGCCGAGTGTTACTTTCGGCATCTCGCCCACATACCGGCCAAATGATCACTCGGCCAAAAAAACACTCAAAAAAAGCTGCACTCACCTGACCTTAACCCAGCGGTATGGACGCCATTTTGTAATTCGGAGGACTTTTATTAAAAGGCTGCTTCAATGGGAGCATTGAAGTAATTCGTGAGTGCTTTTAAGATGGTTTTAAAATCTCTTGACAACCAACTAATCATATTGTGGTGAATTTTGATTTTTTTACTGAGTTTTTAGAGGACAATTTCATAATTTTGAATACATATAAATAGGGCATTTGGTAATAGTAATGGGGCCTGTCATTTCTCAACCAGTATTGCTGACTATCCACATGCTGCAAACTAGAGATAGGAGAAGGTATATTGAAGAGCATTATGTGCCCAATCAAAGAGATGGCAGACTGAGGAGGAGGAGACCTTGCACCCAATGCACTTACAGGGATAAGCGATCATACCTGGACTTGTCCGATAACACATGCCTTAGGGGGCTGCACTTCCGAAAGAAGGTCATCAGTGAGATATGCCAACTCATTAAGGGAGGTCTGCAGCCTGACAGCACCATCAGGACCGTTGAGGCACTTTCATTCTATGCATCGGGCTCCCTTCAGGCCTCAGCTGGCGACATTTGCGGTATCTCTCAGCACGCCACACATTGCTGCATTCGACAAGTGACTGAAGCCCTTTACGCACGCAGGAGGGACTTTATAAACTTCCCTATGACCAGGGAGGCACAGAATGAGAGGGCTTTGGGGTTCTCGAGAATAGCAAACTTCCCCAAGGTGCAGGGAGCAATAGACTGTATGCACATTGCCCTGCGAGCACCTTTACAGGATGCAGAGGTGTTTCGGAACCGAAAGGGATTCCACTCCCTGAATGTGCAGCTCATTGTCAACCACAGGCAAATAATCATGACAGTAAATGCAAATTTTCCGGGGAGCATCCACGGTGCACACATCTTGCGCGAGAGCACTGTCTCCACAAGGAGTCAGCCACAAGGTCACGGTTGGATGCTGGGGGATGAAGGATATGGCCTTGCCAGATGACTGCTGACCCCCCTGCATAAGCCCCAGACAGAAGCCGAGAAGCACTACAATGAAAGCCACATAGCCACATGCAATATCGCCGAAAAGACAATTGGAATGCTTAAGCAGCGCTTCAGATGCCTGGACCACTTAGGAGGCGACTTACAATATCACTCTGAGCAGGTTGCTGAATTCATTGTGGTGTGCTGCATGTTGCATAAACTAGCTATCAGGAGGGGACGTGAATTGCCAGATGGGACCACCGGTCCACCTCAGGAGAGAGGAGAGGCGGAAGAGGAGGACGAGGACCTCGGGGAGGACAATCAGGCTGGCGTTGAAACCATGCCCCCACCCCACCCTACGCCACAGGAAAAACCTTGTGGTAGCTACAAAACTGTTGCGTCAGCAGCTCATGAATAACACTTTGCTTGAACTAACATTGGTGGTAGTTACGCAGCTGTAACACTGTTGTGTCCGCAGTTCATAAATAAACGCTTTGCGTTAATTTGGTGACAGTTACAGTTACAGTTGCGTTACATTACATTTCATCTTTGCCTTTCCTGGCCTGGCCTCACCAGTGTTTGCAAACTTTGTATATGCTTAACGTTTCTGCTATTTGAAGACACTGCACAACAATGTTAAGTTAAATAAAAACATTTTAATGTTTAGAAAAGCTTTAAACAATTTTTTAAAAACCCACCATAACAACAAATGTTATTAACAGTTAATACCCATGTACCCCCCCCACCCCCACCCCAACAGTGAAAATGTTTTAAATGACAAATAACAATAAAAACAGCAACATAGTTTAAAAAACAATTATAATATAACACCCACCTACCCAACAGTCAGCAAATTTTTTAACAACAATTATAAGAATGCCCACCCCCTCTACCTGCGGCCACGCCTCGCCCTTTACCCCCCCCCCTCCCTCATCTGAACCCCACCTCTTCCCCTTCCCCTTGTACCAACTCCAAGCCGCCTTGTAGCAGGGCACCTCAAGCGCTGCTGCTGTGTGGGGGGTGACGGCAGATTGATAGATGGGGCTGGCGATGGAGAGGACGTTTCCATAGAAACGGCCTCTGAGTCAGGAGCACGAGCTTCCTCCTGACCCGCATGTGTCGGTGGCAATGGTGGTACCGCACCTTGGGGTGTAGGGCCATATTCCGGGACCACTGGCTGCCCTCTGGCATCCATGGACACAGCTATTCTCCCCATCACCGCTACTATCCGCGACATCTCCTGCGAGACTATCGTGGTCGGAGCGGCAACCTGGCCAGATAACCCGCCCATTGCCTGGAGGAACTCTCGACCAATGTCGACGCTCGTCCTGGACAGATTCACCATGTCCACACTTAAATCTGCTGGGCTTGGAGCAGTGCGACCTCGCCGAACCAACCTCCGCGGGGTCGGCGCAGGCATGGGACCACTCGGGGTGCCTTGCTGTAAGGAGCTTGGCCCCACTACTTCTTCGGTGGATGAGGACGTGGCCACAGGAACGCAAGATGGCACCGCTGCAGGCTCCTCCTCCACCTCCTCACTATCCTCGGTGGATAGGAGGACCTGCAGAAGGACAGGAGAGGCTCGTGCCTCCTCGCCTCCGGAGGCCTATGAAAGCTGACGAGCCTGGGGAACCTGGGACACCTGGGAAACCTGGGACACCTAGGGAGCCTGGGACACCTGGGAAACCTGGGACACCCGGGGAACCTGGGACACCTGGGAAACCTGGGACACCTGGGGAACCTGGGACACCTGGAGAACCTGGGACATCTGGGAAACCTGGGACACCTGGGGAGCCTGGGACACCTGGGAAACCTGGGACACCTGGGGAGCCTGGGACACCTGGGAAACCTGGTACACCTGGGGAACCTGGGACACCTGGGGAACCTGGGACACCTGGGACACCTGGGACACCTGGGGAGCCTGGGACACCTGGGAAACCTGGGACACCTGGGGAGCCTGGGACACCTGGGAAACCTGGGACACCTGGGGAGCCTGGGACACCTGGGAAACCTGGGACACCTGGGGAACCTGGGACACCTGGGGAACCTGGGACACCTAGGGAGCCTGGGACACCTGGGGAACCTGGGACACCTGGGAAACCTGGGACACCTGGGGAGCCTGGGACACCTGGAGAACCTGGGACACCTGGGAAACCTGGGACACCTGGGACACCTGGGGAACCTGGGACACCTGGAGAGCCTGGGACATCTGGGGAGCCTGGGACACCTGGGGAGCCTGGGACACCTGGGGAGCCTGGGACACCTGAGGAACCTGGGACATCTGGGGAACGTGGGATACCTGGGGAACCTGCGATACCTGGGGAACCTGGGACACCTGGGGAACCTGGGACACCTGGGGAACCTGGGGAGCCTGGGACACCTGGGGAGCCTGGGACACCTGGGGAACCTGGGACACCTGGGGAACCTGGGGAGCCTGGGACACCTGGGGAGCCTGGGACACCTGGGGAGCCTGGGACACCTGGGGAACCTGGGACACCTGGGGAACCTGGGGAGCCTGGGACACCTGGGACACCTGGGGAGCCTGGGGCACCTGGGACACCTGGGGAGCCTGGGACACCTGGGGAACCTGGGGAACCTGGGACACCTGGGGAGCCTGGGACACCTGGGGAGCCTGGGACACCTGGGGAACCTGGGACACCTGGGGAACCTGGGGAGCCTGGGACACCTGGGACACCTGGGGAGCCTGGGGCACCTGGGACACCTGGGGAGCCTGGGACACCTGGGGAACCTGGGGAACCTGGGACACCTGGGGAGCCTGGGACACCTGGGGAGCCTGGGACACCTGGGGAGCCTGGGATACCTGGGGAACCTGGGACACCTGGGGAGCCTGGGATACCTGGGGAACCTGGGACACCTGGGGAGCCTGGAGAGTCTGTGAGGCCTGGTGACCTAGAAAACATAAATGAGGTTAGTAGAAGAGAAGAGGATGCCAGGGTCACATGAGAATGCTTACGCTATGCAGTTATATGTACGAGGAGCAAAACTACTGCTATAAATATCACTGACAGACATCACATGTAATTAACATCATGATAGTACAGAATCTGCATTGCATTACAATGATACTTCATGATCCCATCATTAATTACATAACATTACATCAATCATATATTATACTGAAATGGCATTAAATTACTTTAAATCACCAATGGTTTATACATTACTCACATAGCGCAAGAACGGGTTAACCACCACCCTGGGTGGCCGACCGGTTGTGACCCCCACCAAGCCCAACCCACGCTCCTCGATGTCCATCAACGTGGTCAGATCTGGTCCTCCCCGAGTGCATCTCTACTCGGACCGATTCTTTGAAAGCTTCTTCTGCAAAGGTGACAAGAGCATGGCATAAGATCATTGCCAAGATACTATTACAGATATGACAGATATCAGATTACTGACAGATATCAGATTATTATTAGTATTATTACACAACACAACACACAGAACACATAGACAATCCCCAATTAGTCATCGCCCATGCTATTCATCGTTAACATTAACATTATATGCTAATACACTTTATATGCAATAGACTTCGCCCCGGTCCTGGCTACCCACCCCCCCTCCTCCCGTCCCAGCCCCGGCTCCCCCCCTTCTCCTCCCTACCTCGGCTTGCCGACCTCGCCTCCTTACCTCGGCTGCCCGACCCCACCTACCTCGGCCCAGGCAAAGACATTCCAAAATCCGGAAATATCCGGAATCCGGAACGGCCTTGGCCCCGAGGTTTCCAGATTCTGGACGCTCAACCTGTGTCGACAGTCTGAGAATAACTTTAATAAGATCGAGGTTAGGATTAAATGCATGACACCAAGATTACCAGCCTAATTACAATCCAGCCGATCTACATTTAAATTAATCATTGCATCATTACAAGTTATTTAATAAATTTAATACTTACTCTGCTGGAACCAACGAGGTTGTTCCAGCGCTTGCGGCACTGGTTAGGCTCTTTCACCTCATGTGTGGTTGAGGACACCACTTCGGCGATCTTGCACCAGATCCTCTGGTGCACCCTGGGGGGTGGTTTCCCACAACCACCCTGGGTCAATTGGGCCAATCGGAGACCAGGGCAGCATTGGCCTCCTCACTAAAGCGCTTGGCCCACCTTCGTCTGCCCATCTCCTCTCCCACCTCACCCATTTCGGCCAGCTCCTGCACCTCTACATCACTCATAACTTCCTCCACACTCTCAATATTCTCCGTTTCTATAATAATTCACGAATACAAATAATACTCCAATACTCTACACCAGCTTCAGCAATCACCTCCTCTCTCTCTCAATCTCTTTCTCTCCTCTCTCACTCTCTTCTGCGCTTATGCAGATGACCTCTGACCTCCCGAATCGCGGGAAAAGCCCATTGCTATGGAAGCCGGCCTTGCACGATGGAATAAATCGCTGAAGCCCATTTCATATCGCTACGGCTAACGCCCAAATAAAAAAGTGGAAACTAGCGGGTTTTAAAATGGGCGATATTCCAGCGATCACGAAAAAAAAATATTATCACTAATGCCGGAAATATCGCCCATTTTTGAGCGACCTGGACAACAATGCAAAGTCTAGCCCTAAGCCTTGGAGTGCAATCTTTCGTTCCTCCGGGACCATCATGTATTTTCGTTAAAAAAAAATTGGTTGGAGGCGTTTGCCCGCAGGAAACCTCCGACCGCAATTTTCCCCCCATAAGTGCAGATGCTTGGTCAAAGCTTCCTGTATGGATTATACTGTAGGTGGTGAATAAGGCAAGAGGGCTCACAATACATTTGCCAGAACACAGATGTGAGCGGGAAAAAGAAGAAAGGCATAAAAAGGGACATGAAACAAACCCCAGCGGTTAAATCCATCCGTTGTCTACAATACACATAACAACAAAAACTTGTATTTACATAGTTCTTTTAACGTAGTGAAATGTCCCAATGTTCTATGAGTTTTTTAAAAAATTGACACTGAGCTGCATAAGGGGAAATTAGCGCAGGTGACCAAAAGCTTGGACAAAGAGGTAGGTTTTAAGGAGCGTCTTGAAGAAGAAAAGAGAGGTAGTGAGGCGGAGAGGTTTAGGCAGGGAGTTCCAGAGCTTGGGGCCTGGGCAACAGAAGGCACGGCCACCAATGTTGAGCGATTGAAATCAGGGATGCTCAAAAGGACAGAATTAGAGGAGTGCAGACATCTCGGAGAGTTGTGGGGCTGGAGGAGATTACAGAGATAGGGAGGGATGAAGCCATGGAGGGATTTGAAAATAAGGATGAGAATTTTAAAATTGAGGTGTTGCTTAACCAAGAGGTTAGGCGATCACAGGAGTGATGTGTAAATAATCTCTCAAATATGCAAATTTCTGTTGGATGGTATTTCATAGTATTAAAAAAAATAATTGCCGTAGCTCAGTAGCTGAGTCACCTGAATCGTGGGTTCAAGTCCCACTCCAAAGACCCGAGCACAAAATCTAGGCTGTCACTCCTGTGCAATGCTGAGGGAGTGCATGAGACGGTAAACCGAGGCCCTGTTTGCCCTCTCAGGTGGGCATAAATTATCCCATGGCACTATTTCGAAGAACAACAGGGGAGTTCTTCCCAGTATCTTGGCCAATATTTTTACCTCAACCATCAGCACTAGAAAACATATTATTTGGCCAGTGCCACATTGTGGTTTGTGGGAGCTTGTGGTGCGCAAAATGACTGACATGTTTCCCACATTACAACAGTGACTACACTTCAAATAGTACTTCATTGGCTGTGAAGCGCTTTGGGACGCCCTGAGGTTGTGAAAGGCGCTATATAAATGTTAGGAGGAGCAACCAAGCATCGCGAGACCTGAGCAGAGTGGGGGCTTCAAAAGGAGCGGCACACAGCGGGAGAGACGCAGTTCGGGAGGAGCTTGTCATGTATGTATGCTTGGGGTTACGAGCCACCAGGTGGCGCCAGTGTCGGAGGTCATTGGGCTGTACGCACGTATGCGCGGCCCAGGTATAAAAGGCAAGCCATCATGTAATACAATCACTTTGAGCCCCTAATAAAGCAGAGCCAGGTTTGTACCTGTGTTAGTTTACAGTATTCAGTCTATCGAGTTATTACATACATAACATTTGGCGACGAGGTAACTTAAGAACCTTCGCATGCAAAAATGAGCACAATGGGAATTCTGGAGAGATTCGTGGAGGGAGAGGACTGGGCAGATTTTGTAGCTCGCCTGGACCAGTACTTCGTGGCCAACAAAATGGAGGAACCCACTGACGCAGTTAGGCGCAGGGCGGTCTTCCTCACAGTTTGCGGTCCGAAAATCTATAGACTCAAAGAGTCTTCTTTCTATGAGGAATTGTGTGCTCTGGTATGTGACCATCTCAAACCAGAAGAAAGCATCATCATCTCATTCTATATCGATTCTACAAGCACGTTCGTTCTGAGGGCCAGGATGTGTCGGAATTCGTTGCCGACCTAAGACATCAAGCTGGACCATGTAAGTTCAAAAACGCGTTGGGAGACATGCTGCGGGACTTCTTTGTAATCAGCATCAACCACGAGGTGATCCTGTGTAAGCTACTTGCAGCGGAGACGCTGGATTTGAGCAAGGCCATCACGATTGCCCAGGCATGCATGATGACAGACAAAAACTTAAAGCAGATATCATCGAAAAATCGGAACTCGGCAAGTACGATAAACAAGATTTGGCAGAGTTGCATATGGTAGGGCCCACTCGACTGCATATGCAAAAACGGTGGCTGCCTAAAGTCCGCCAACGGGAATGAATCCGATTTCACCATGTTGGCATTGTGGGGGCAATCATCGGCCTCATCAGTGTCGCTTTAAACAGTACATTTGAAAGGCTGTTTGAGACTGGGGCATCTCCAGCGCATATGTCCGCAATTGAGCAAGTGTGCTGCGACTCACCACGTTGAGGATGATGACCAATATAACGTGGATCCGGATATGCAAGCCCAGAAACCAAAGTAGGAAGTGTATGGACTGTATTCGTTCCTAACAAAGAGCCAACCGATAATGATTAATGTGAAAGTTAACGGTGTGCCGGTACCGATGGAATTGGACACGGGTGCGAGTCAATCAATAATGAGCCAGAGGACATTCGACAGGCTGTGGGATACTAAGGCTGTGAGGCCTAAGCTGAGTCCAGTCAATGCCAAGTTGCGTACGTACAGCAAAGAACTCATAACAGTGATTGGCACTGCAGTAGTCAAGGTGTCTTATGATGGTGCAGTTCATGATTAACTGTTATGGAGTCAATGGTCCAAAACTGTTCGGCAGGAATTGGCTAGAAAAAATCAAATGGAATTAGAACGATATCAAAGCGTTGTCGTCAGAGGATGATACTCCATGTGCTCAAGTGCTGAGCAAGTTCCCCTCGCTGTTTGAACCAGGCATCAGCAATTTCACAGGAGCCAAGATGCAGATCCACGTGGACTCAGATGCAAGACCTGTCCATCATAAGCCTCGGACCGTTCCGTACATGATGAGGGAGAAGGTCGAAATCGAACTGGACAGACTCCAACGTGAAGGGGTCATATCACCGGTCTAATTTAACGAATGGGCCAGCCCCTGTGTTGAAGAGCGATGACACTATCAGGATTTGTGGAGACTACAAGGTTACGATCAACCGAGTTTCAAAACAGGATCAATACCCGTTACCGAAAGATGATGACCTGTTTGCAATGCTAGCCGGGGGGAGTCGTTCACTAAATTGGATCTGATGTTGGCCTACATGACACAGGAGCTGGTCGAGACGTCGAAGAAACTTACGTGCATCAACACTCATAAAGGACTGTTTATCTACAACAGGTGTCCTTTCGGAATTCACTCGGCTGCAGCCATATTTCAGAGGAACATGGAGAGTCTACTGAAGTCCATCCCTAGAACCGTCGTGTTCCAAGATGACATCCTGGTCACAGGTCGTGACACCGTTGAACATCTGAAGAACCTGGAAGACGTTCTACATCGTCTTGACAAAGTGGGACTCAGACTGAAACATTCAAAGTGCGTCTTCATGGCACTGGAAGTCGAATTCCTGGGGAGGAAAATTGCTGCTGACGGCATCAGGCCTACGGACTCAAAAACCAAGGCCATCAAAAATGCACCCAAGCCTCAGAATGTGACGGAGCTGCGTTCGTTCCTTGGTCTACTCAACTACTTCGATAATTTCCTACTTAAATTGAGCACTTCATTAGAGCCACTGCACATGCTGCTAAGAAAAGGCGACAACTGGATTTGGAGTGCGTCTCAAGACTGAGCTTTTGAGAAAGCTACTAATCTGCTTTGCTCTAACAAGCTGCTGGTACATTATGATCCATGTAAGTGTCTAGTATCGGCCTGTGATGCTTCATCATATGGAGTTGGTTGCATGCTCCAACAAGTTAATGAGTCGGGTAAACTACAACCTGTTGCATATGCTTCTAAAAGTTTGTCAAAAGCAGAAAGAGCCTACAGCATGATATAAAAAGTAGCATTAGCCTGTGTGTATGGGGTTAAAAAGATGCATCAGTACCTGTTTGGGCTTCGCTTTGAACTGGAAACAGATCACAAGCCACTTATTTCATTGTTTTCGGAAAACAAAGGTATCAATACCAATGCATCGTCCTGCATCCAGAGGTGGGCGCTGACATTATCTGCTTATGATTATGCCATAGACCTGGCACCGAGAATTGTGCCGATGCACTGAGCCATCTGCCGTTGCCCACACTGGAGTTGGAAATGCCACAACCGGCGGACCTATTGTTAGTTAGGGATGCTTTTGAAATTGATGGAACCCCTGTCACGGCTCAACAAGTTAAGGCCTGGACCAGCCAGGACCCGATATTATCGTTTGTGAAACATTGTGTCCTTAGAGGTGATTGGTCTGCCATACCCAAGCAAATGGGTGATGAGACCAAACCTTACAACCGTCGCAAAGACGAACTATCCATTCAGTCAGATTGTTTACTGTGGGGTAATCGTGTTGTTATGCCTAAGAAAGACAGAGAGAAATTTGTACATGATCTACATCGCACTCATCCCGGTATTGTCATGATAAAAGCCATTGCCAGGTCTCATGTACTGTGACTCTGATCTGGAATCATGTGTGCATCAATGCAACACTTGCATGCAACTAAGTAAAGCACGAGCAGAATCACCGCTGAGTCTGTGGTCGTGGCCATCGAAACCATGGTCCAGGATCCACATCGACTTTGCAGGTCCCTTCCTGGGAAAGATGTTTTTAGTTGTGGTGGATGCATATTCCAAGTGGATAGAGTGTATAATCATGTCATCCAGTACACACACAGCTACCATTGAGAGCCTTCGTGTCATGTTTGCCATTCATGGTCTGCCCGACATTGTTGTAAGCGACAACGGACCTTGCTTCATTAGTCTGGAGTTTCAAGAGTTCATGAAACTCAATGGTATCAAACATGTGAGGTCAGCACCATTCAAACCCCCATCTAATGGTCAAGCAGAGCGTGCTGTCCAAACCATCAAGCACAGTATGAAACGTGTAACCCAAGATTCACTGCAGACTCGCTTGTCATGCATATTGCTTAGTTACAGGACAAGACCCCACACGCTTACCAGGGTCCCCCCCTGCTGAACTATTGATGAAGAAAGGTCTCAAGACCAAGCTCTCTCTTGTCCACCCTGACTTGAAAGATCATGTTGAATACAGACGTCAAAGTCAGCAATGGTATTATGATTGCGCTGCTGTGTCACGCAACATTTCTGTTAACGATCCTGTGTATGTACTAAATTATGGTCAAGGTCCCAAGTGAATCGCCGGTACTGTTACGGCCAAGGAGGGTAACAAAGTGTTTATTGTCAAGCTCAAGAATGGGCAAACATGCAGGAAACATGTTGATCAGATAAAGTTGCGGCACACGGATGAACCGGAACAGTCTGAGGAAGACACAATCAGTGACCAACCAAACTACCCTCAGTCATCAGAGGACTCCGCTGTCATCAATGAATCTGGACTTTCAATCCCTGACATGGTCATTGCCACTTCCATCAGATCGGCTACCCAGCCCCTAGTCATAACAGACTCAGAATGTTCGCCCAAGGCTGGAGTTGAACTGAGACGATCAACTTGGGAGCAGAAAGCCCCGGACTATCTCAATTTGTAAAAAGACTGTTACTAATATCTTAAAGGGGGATATTGTCATGTATGTATGCTTGGGGTTACGAGCCACCAGATGGCGCCACTGTTGGAGGTCATTGGGCTGTACGCACGAGTGTGCAGCCCAGGTATAAAAGGCAAGCCATCATGTAATGTCATCACTTTGGGCCCTAATAAAGCAGAGCCAGGTTTGTACCTGTGTTAGTTTACAGTATTCAGTCTATCGAGTTATTACATACATAACAGAGCTATCGACAGCAGTGCCAAACGGAGCTGCATGGGTAGGAAGTAAAACGTAACAAGATTCAAAGTGTGACGTCTCAGCCAAACAGGTAAGTGATTGGCTGGTTGGTTGGTGAGTATTTCTCTATTTCTCTTTTTTTTAAACTCTGGGCATTGGTGTAAGTTAAGAGCTGCAATTAAAAAAGTAAACATAGATAAGTGATATTTCTAATCTAAAAAACCTCATTAATTAAATCAGCTGATTGCTGAGTAGCTGCTGGGTGTGTTTTGTTAAGTTTTAGAGTTTATTTCTGCTCGATAGTTCCGAGTCTATTAACTAGAGGCATGGCAGGGCATCTCAGTCCCTGGAGTGCACGTCCTGTGGCATGTGGGAAGTCCTGGATGCTTCACACAGCCTGGATGAACACGCGTGTAGGAGGTGTCTCCAGCTGCAGCAACTTGAGCTTCGTGTTTCGGAGCTTGAGCGGCGGCTGGAGTCACTGCGGTGCATCCGCGAGGCTGAGAATTTTGTGGATCGCACGTTTCAGAAGACGGTCACCCCGCAGCTTAAGAGTGTGCAGGCAGAAAGGAAGTGGGTGACCACCAGACAGGACTAGGCCGGTAGCGCAGGAGTCCCCTGAGTCCATCTCGCTCTCCAACCGGTACTCTGTTGTGAGTACTGGTGAGGGCAATGGTGCCTCTGGGGAGTGCAGCCAGAGCCAAGTCCACGGCACCACAGATGGCTCAGCAGCACAGCGGGGGGAGGAAGAAGAATGCAAGAGCAATAGTGGTAGGGGATTCAATAGTCAGGGGAGCAGACAGGCGTTTCTGCGGCCGCAGACGTGACTCCAGGATGGTATGTTGCCTCCCTGGTGCCAGGGTCAAGGATGTCACTGAGCGGCTGCAAGACATTCTGAGGAGAGAGGGTGAACAGCCAGAGGTCATGGTCCAATTCGGTACCAATGGTATAGGTAGAAAGAGAGATGAGGTCCTGCAGGCAGAGTTTAGGGAACTAGGAGAGAGATTAAAAAGCAGGACCTCAAAGGTAGTAATCTCCAGGTTACTGCTGGTGCCACATGCTAGTGAGTACAGGAATAGGAGGATAGAGAAGATGAAAGCGTGGTTGGAGAGATGGTGCAGGTGGGAGGGGCTTAGATTCCTGAGGCACTGGGACCATTTCTGGGGGAGGAGGGATCTGTACAAGCCGGACGGGTTGCACCTCAACAGAGCCAGGACCAGTATCCTCACGGGAGGGTGTGCTAGTGCTGTTGGGGAGGGTTTAAACTAGCTTGGCAGGGGGATGGGAACTGGAGAATAGATTAAGCGGGGCAAGAAGCCCAGCTGGAATTGGACAGCAGAGAAGTAGAAGTAGAAAGTGAATTTGGAAGACAGAGGAAACAAGGGCTGGAAAATAGACAACAGTGGAGTTTGGCACCACTAAATGGTATATACTTCAATGTAAGGGGTATAGGGAATAAGGCAGATGAGCTGAGAGCACAGATAGACACTTGGGAGTACGATATTATAACCATTACTGAGACATGGCTGAAAGAAGGTCAGGTATGGCAGCTCAATATTCTTGGTTACAAGGTTCTCCGACAGGATGGAGAGGGGGATAAAAAAGGAGGAGGGGTTGCAGTATTGATTAAAGAAACAATTACAGCTTGAGAAGGGATGATATGTTCAAGGTCTCATCAAACGAAGCCATATGGAAGAACAAAAAAGGGGTGATCACACTACTGCGAGTGTACTATAGACCCCCAAACAGTCAGAGGGAGACAGAAGAACAAATATGTGGGCAAATTGCTGCGAAGTGCAAAAACTATAGAGCTGTAATAGTGGGAGATTTCAACTACCCTAATATTAACTGGGAAAAAAGTAGTGTGTGAATGATACAGAGGGTGCAGAATTCCTAAAATGCATTCAGGAGAACTTCTTTAGCCAGTATGTAACTAGCCCAACAAGGGAGGGGGCGGTTCTGGACTTGGTTTTGGGGAATGAAGAGGAGCAGATGGAAGGGGTATCAGTGGGAGAGCATTTTGGTGCTAGTGATCATAATTCAGTAAGATTTAGGGTAGTTATGGAAAAGGACAAAGGGGGACCAGGAATAAAAGTTCTCAATTGGGGTAAAGTCAATTTTGCTGAGCTGAGATGGGATTTGGCCAAAGTGGACTGGAAATGGCTACTTGATGGTAAATCAGTGTCGGAGCAGTGGGAGGCATTCAAGGAGGAAATCCTGAGGGTACAGAGTATGTTCCCTTAAAAAAAAGGGTGGGGCTAACAAATCTAGTGCCCCCTGGATGTTAAGGGACATACAGGGTAAGATAAAGAAGAAAGGGGAAGCTTATGACAGATTCCGAGAACTCTAGAGGAGTACATAAGAACATAAGAACATAAGAAATAGGAGCAGGAGTAGGCCATAAGGCCCCTTGTACCTGCTCCGCCATTCAATAAGATCATGGCTGATCTGATCATGGACTCAGCTCCACTTCCCAGCCCGCTCCTCATAGCCCCTTATCCCCTTATCGTTTAAAAAACTGTCTATTTCTGTCTTAAATTTATTTAATGTCCCAGCTTCCACAGCTCTCTGAGGCAGTGAATTCCACAGATTCACAAACCTCTGAGAGAAAAAATTTCTCCTCATCTCAGTTCTAAATGGGCGGCCCCTTATTCTAAGATCTTGCCCTCTAGTTCTAGTCTCCCCCATCAGTGGGAACATCCTCTCTGCATCCACCTTGTCAAGCCGCCTCATAATCTTATATGTTTCTATAAGATCACCTCTCATTCTTCTGAATTCCAATGACCTACCCTACCGTTCCTCATAAGTCAACCCCCTCATCCCCAGGATCAACCCAGTGAACCTTCTCTGAACTGCCTCCACAGCAAGTATATCCTTTCGTAAATATGGAAACCAAAACTGCACGCAGTATTCCAGGTGTGGCCTCACCAATATCCTGTACAGCTGTAACGAGACTTCCCTGTTTTTATACTCCATCCCCTTTGCAATAAATGCCAAGATTCCATTGGCCTTCCTGATCACTTGCTGTACCTGCATACTATCCTTTAGTGTTTCATGCACAAGTACCCCCAGGTCCCGCTGTACTGCAGCACTTTGCAATCTTTCTCCATTTAAATCTTATAGAAACATATAAGAATATAAAGGGGCTGCAGAAGGGGTCAAAACTAAAAATCATGGTTTAAAAACTAGTATTAAAACACTCTACCTAAACGCACGCAGCATTCGAAATAAAGTAAATAAGTTGATGGCACAAATCATTACAAATGGGTATGATTTGGTGGCCATAACAGAAACATGGTTGCAGGGTGGCCAAGACTGGGAATTAAACATACAGGGGTATCTGACGATTCGGAAAGATAGACAAGAAGGGAAAGGAGGTGGGGTAGCTCTGTTAATAAAGGATGATATCAGGGCAGTTGTGAGAGATGATATTGGCTCTAATGAACAAAATGTTGAATCATTGTGGGTGGAGATTAGAGATAGTAAGGGGAAAAAGTCACTGGTGGGCATAGTTTATAGGCCCCCAAACAATAACTTCACGATGGGGCGGGCAATAATCAAGGGAATAATGGAGGCATGTTAAACAGGAACAGCAGTAATCATGGGGGATTTTAACCTACATATCGATTGGTCAAATCAAATCGCACGGGGTAGCCTTGAGGAGGAATTCATCGAATGCATACAGGATTGTTTCTTAGAACAGTATGTTACAGAACCTACAAGGGAGCAAGCGATCTTAGATCTGGTCCTTTGTAATGAGGCAGGAATAATAAACGATCTCCTAGTAAAAGATCCTCTCAGAATGAGTGATCACGGTATGGTTGAATTTGTAATACAGATTGAGGGTGAGGAAGTAGTGTCTCAAACGAGCATACTATGCTTAAACAAAGGGGACTACAGTGGGATGAGGGCAGAGTTGGCTAAAGTAGACTGGAAACACAGACTAAACGGTGGCACAATTGAGGAACAGTGGAGGATTTTTAAGGAGCTCTTTCATAGTGCTCAACAAAAATATATTCCAGTGAAAAAGAAGGGCGGTAAGAGAAGGGATAACCAGCCGTGGATAACCAAGGAAATAAAGGAGAGTATCAAATTAAAAACTAATGCGTATAAGGTGGCCAAGGTTAGTGGGAAAATAGAAGAGTGGGAAAATTTTAAACGACAGCAAAGAATGACTGAGAAAACAATAAAGAAAGGAAAGATAGATTACGAAGGTAAACTTGCGCAAAACATAAAAACGGATAGTAAAAGCTTTTAAGATATATAAAACGGAAAAGAGTGACTAAAGTAAATGTTGGTCCCTTAGAAGATGAGAAGGGGGATTTAATAATGGGAAATGTGGAACTGGCTGAGACCTTAAACAATTATTTTGCTTCGGTCTTCACAGTGGAAGACACAAAAACCATGCCAAAAATTGCTGGTCACAGGAATGTGGGAAGGGAGGACCTTGAGACAATCACTATCACTAGGGGGGGTAGTGCTGGACAGGCTAATGGATTTCAAGGTAAATAAGTCCCCTGGTCCTGATAAAATGCATCCCAGGGTATTAAAAGAGATGGCGGAAGTTATAGCAGATGCATTCGTTATAATCTACCAAAATTATCTGGACTCCGGGGATGTACCAGCGGATTGGAAAACAGCTAATGTAACGCCTCTGTTTTAAAAAGGGGTGCAGACAAAAGGCAGGTAACTATAGGCCAGTTAGTTTAACATCTGTAGTGGGGAAAATGCTTGAAACTATCATTAAGGAAGAAATAGCGGGACATCTAGATAGGAATAGTGCAATCAAGTTGACGCAGCATGGATTCATGAAGGCGAAATCATGTTTAACTAATTTACTGGAATTCTTTGAGGATATAACGAGCATGGTGGATAGAGGTGTACCGATGGATGTGGTGTATTTAGATTTTCAAAAGGCATTTGATAATTGCCACACAAAAGGTTACTGCAGAAGATAGAGGAACGCGGAGTCAGAGGGAATGTATTAGCATGGATAGAGAATTGGCTGGCGAACAGAAAGCAGAGAGTCGGGATAAATGGGTCCTTTTCAGGTTGGAAATCGGTGGTAAGTGGTGTGCCACAGGGATCGGTGCTGGGATCACAACTGTTTACAATATACATAGATGACCTGGAAGAGGGGACAGAGTGTAGTGTAACAAAATTTGCAGATGACACAAAGATTAGTGGGAAAGCGACTTGTGTAGAGGTCACAGAGAGGCTGCAAAGAGATTTGGATAGGTTGAGCGAATGGGCTAAGGTTTGGCAGATGGAATACAATGTCGGAAAGTGTGAGGTCATCCACCTTGGGGAAAAAAAACAGTAAAAGGGAATATTATTTGAATGGGGAGAAATTACAACATGCTGCGGTGCAGAGGGACCTGGGGGTCCTTGTGCATGAATCCCAAAAAGTTAGTTTGCAGGTGCAGCAGGTATTCAGGAAGGCGAATGGAATATTGGCCTTCATTGCGAGAGGGATGGAGTACAAAAACAGGGAGGTCCTGCTGCAACTGTATAGAGTATTGGTGAGGCCGCACCTGGAGTACTGCGTGCAGATTTGGTCACCTTACTTAAGGAAGGATATACTGGCTTTGGAGTGAGTACAGAGACGATTCACTTTGCTGATTCCGGAGATGAGGGGGTTGACTTATGATGATAGATTGAGTAGACTGGGTCTTTACTCGTTGGAGTTCAGAAGGATGAGGGGGGATCTTATAGAAACATTTAAAATCATGAAAGGGATAGACAAGATAGAGGCAGAGAGGTTGTTTCCACTGGTCGGGGAGACTAGAACTAGGGGGCACAGCCTCAAAATACGGGGGAGCCAATTTAAAACCGAGTTGAGAAGGAATTTCTTCTCCCAGAGGGTTGTGAATCTGTGGAATTCTCTGCCCAAGGAAGCAGTTGAGGCTAGCTCATTGAATGTATTCAAGTCACAGATAGATAGATTTTTAACCAATAAGGGAATTAAGGGTTACGGGGAGCGGGCGGGTAAGTGGAGCTGAGTCCACGGCCAGATCAGCCATGATCTTGTTGAATGGCGGAGCAGGCTCGAGGGGCTAGATGGCCTACTCCTGTTCCTAATTCTTATGTTCTTATGTTCTTATAAATAATAACTTGCTCTTTGATTTTTTTCCTACCAAAGTGCATGACCTCACACTTTCCAACATTATACTCCATCTGCCAAATTCTTGCCCACACATTTAGCCTGTCTATGTCCTCCTGCAGCCTCTTTATATCCTCCTCACACATTGCCCTTCCTCCCATCTTTGTATCGTCAGCAAACTTGGCTACATTACACTCAGTCCCCTCTTCCAAGTCGTTAATATAGATTGTAAATAGTTGAGGTCCCAGCACTGATCCCTGCGGCACCCCACTCAATACTGATTGCCAACCAGAGAATGAACCATTTATCCCAACTCTCTATTTTCTGTTTGTCAGCCAATCTTCTATCCATGCTAATATATTACCCCCAACCCCGTGAACTTTTATCTTGTGCAGTAACCTTTTGTGTCGCACCTTGTCAAATGCTTTCTGGAAGTCCAAATACACCACATCTACTGGTTCCTCTTTATCCACCCTGTTCGTTACATCCTCAAAGAATTTCAGCAAATTTGTCAAACATGCCTTCCCCTTTATAAATCCATGCTGACTTTACCTGACCGAATTTTGCTTTTCCAAATGTCCTGCTACTGCTTCTTTAATAATGGACTCCAACATTTTCCCAACCACAGATGTTAGGCTAATTGGTCTATAGTTTTTTGTTTTTTGTCTGCCTCCTTTTTTGAATAGGTGCATTACATTTGCAGTTTTCCAATCTGCTGGGACCTCCCCAGAATCCAAGAAATTTTGGTAAATTACAACCAATGCATCACAATCCCTGCCGCTACTTCTCTTAAGACCCTAGGATGCAGGCCATCAGGTCCAGGGGACTTAGCTGCCTTTAGTCCCGTTATATTACTGAGCACTGCCTCCTTAGTGATTGTGATTGTGTTAAGTTCCTCCCCCCCATAGCCCCTTGACTATCCACTGTTGGAATATTGTTAGTGTCCTCCACCATTAAAACTGATACAAAATTCTTGTTTAGAGTTTCTGCCATCTCCATGTTCCCCATTACTAATTCCCCGGTCTCGTCCTCTAAGGGACCAACATTTACTTTAGCCACTCTTTTTCTTTTTATATACCATATATACTCGCGTATCCTACGATCTCACGTATCATGCGACCCCTAAATTTTCGTCCCCAAAACATGATTTTATCATATATCTCATGTATCATGCGAGTCACTTTTTTGAGATACCAGATGCCACTAGGCTAGGCTTTCAAACAAGTTTAACAAGTACCCGACACGTAACAAGTACCTAACACATAACAACGATCGAATACAGACCTTAACAACCGAATCATGAAACATCGAGTGGATTCTGTTGTGAAAGCTGTTTGCGAATCGAACACCGATATAGCAATCGTTCCAGCTGGCTTGACTAGCATCGTTCAGCCACAGCCTCTACTGTGTTTGTGGGTAAAAGAAGCATGGGCTGAGATAGATGGAGCCTCTAATAATGCAGCAAACTTCAGAGGGAGTTGTGGGTGGCGATCTCTAGACCACAGCAAAGATACAGTACAAGTGACAATAGAGGCTGCAATCCAGCCCAGGAGATACCTGCCGAGATTCAGCGTGGATACGGTCTGCTTAACAGCCTAACAGCCTAATCTTGGCCAGCACTTCACACCCGCAAATTTTGTATCTCGCGTATCATGCGACCCCCCAAATTTAGGTTACAATTTAGGTCTTCAAAAGTCGCATGATACGCGAGTATATACGGTACCTATAGAAACTCTTGCTATCTGTTTTTATATTTTCTGCTAGTTTACATTCATAGTCTATCTTCCCTTAATCATTTTTTTAGTCATTCTTTGCTGGCTTTTAAAAGCTTCCCAAGCTTCTGTCCTCCCAATAGTTTTGTGCACTTTGTATGCCCTTGTTTTTAATCGGATACCGTCCTTTTACAGGGCTGCATCAGCGCCCCAACCCTCTTCTCAATCTTTCTCACCGCCATGCTCCACCTCACAGTCAACAAGCTCCCCGCTGGAGTGGAACTAAACTACAGAACCAGTGGGAACCTGTTCAACCTGTGCCGTCACCAGGCCAGATCTAAGACCACCCCAACCTCTGTTGTCGAGGTACAGTACCCGGACGACGCCTGCGTCTGCGCACATACAGAGGCTTCTCTCCAGGACATAATCGACGTATTTACTGAGGTGTACGAAAGCATGGGTCTTATGCTAAACATCTGTAAGACAAAACTCCTCCACCAGCCTGTCCTCGCCCCACAGCACTGTCCCCCAGTCATCAAGATCCACGGCGCAGCCCTGGACACCGTGGACCACTTCCCATATCTCAGGAGCCTCCTATCAACAAGAGCAGGCATCGACGACAAGATCCAACACCGCCTCCAGTGCGTCAGTACAGACTTCGGCCGCCTGAGGAAAAGAGTGTTTGAAGACCAGGCCCTCAAATCTGTCACCAAGCTTATGGTCTACAGGGCTGTAGTAATACCTGCCCTATGGCTCAGAGACATGGACCATGTACAGTAGACACCTCAAGTTGCTGGAGAAATATCACCAACGATGTCTCCACAAGATCCTACAAATCCCCTGGGAGGACAGGCGCACCAACGTCCTCATTCAGGCTAACGCGCCCAGCATTGAAGCACTGACCACACTCGATAACCTCCGCTGGGCAGGCCACATAGTCTGCATGCTTGACACGAGACTCCCAAAGCAAGTGCTCTACTCAGAGCTCCTTCATGGCAAATGAGCCAAAGGTGGGCAGCGGAAACTCTGCAAGGACACCCTCAAAGCCTCCCTGATAAAGTGCAACATCCCCACTGACACCTGGGAGTCCCTGGCCCAAGACCGCCCTAAGTGGAGGAACTACATCCAAGAGGACGCTGAGAACCTCATTCTCAATGCCGAGAGCAAGCAGAAATCAAGCACAGACAGCGGAAAGAGCGTGTGGCAAACCAGTCCCACCCACCTTTTCCCTCAACGATTATCTGTTCCACCTGTGACAGTCTGTGGCTCTCGTATTGGACTGTTCAGCTACCAAAGAACTCACTTCAGGAGTGGAAGCAAGTCTTCCTCGATTCCAAAGGGACTGCCTATGATGATGATGATGACTGTCCTTTATTTTTTTAGTTAGCCACTTTTCTCTTGCACCCTTTCCTCCTTACTGGAATATATTTTTCTTGAGAGTTGTGAAATATTGCTTTAAATGTACACCACTGTTCATCAACCGTCCCACACTTCAATCTGTTTTCCCAGTCCACTTTAGCCAACTCTGCCCTCATACCTTCATAGTCTCCTTTATTTAAGCTTAGTACGCTGGTTAGAGATCCAACTTTCTCACCCTCCATCTGAATTTGAAACTCAATCATGCTATGATCACTCATTCTGAGGGGATCCAGATCTAGGATAGCCTGCCCCCTGCTTGGTTCCATTACATACTGCTCAACAAACCCGTCCCTTATGCAATCTATGAAGAAGTGCAGGTGCGCAATTAAAAAAGATATCCGGAAAGCAAAGATAGAGCATGAAAGAATGTTGGCAAGTAAAATCAGGGAAAACCCAAAGATGTTTTATAAATACATTAAGAGCAAGAAGATAACTAGAGAAAGAATGGGGCCTATTAGAGACCATAAAGGAAATCTGTGTGTGGAGGCGGAAGATGTGGGCAGGATTCCAAATGAATACTTTCCATCTGTTTTCACAGAGAGGGGCGATGCAGACTTTGCAATCAGGGAAGAGGAGTGTGAAATATTAGACGAGATAAACATAGTGAGAGAGGAAGTATTAATGGGCTTAGCAGCTTTGAAAGTGGATAAATCCCCAGGCCCAGATGAAATATATCCCAGGCTGTTAAGAGAAGCAAAAGAGGAAATAGCAGAAGCTCTAATCATTTTCCAATCCTCTCTGGCTGCAGGTGTGGTGTCAGAGGACTGGAAGACTGCTAATGTTGTACCTTTGTTTAAAAAGGGAGAAAGGGATAGACCGAGTCATTTCAGGTCAGTCAGCCTAACCTTGGTGGTGGAAAAATTATTGGAAAAAATCCTGAGGGACAGGATAAATCTTCATTTGGAAAGTCATGGATTAATCAAGGACAGTCAGCATGGATTTATCGTGTCTGACTAACTTAATAAAATTTTTCGAGGAGGTGACCAGGAGAGTTGACGAGGGCAGTACGTATGATGTAGTGTATGTGGATTTTAGCAAAGCTTTTGATGAGCTTCCACATGGCAGACTTGTCACAAACATAATAGCTCATGGGATCCAGGGCAAAGTGGCAAGTTGGATCCAAAATTGGCTCAGAGGCAGGAAGCAAAGGGTAATGGTACTGGAAGGCTGTCTCCAGTGAGGTTCCGCAGCACTCATTGCTGGGTCCCTTGCTATTTGTGGTATATATCAATGACTTGGACTTGAATGTTGGGGGTATGATTAAGAAGTTTGCAGATGACACTAAAATAGGCCGTGTGGCTGATATTGAAGAAGAAAGCTGCGGATTGCAGGAAGATATCAATGTACTGGTCAGGTGGACAGAACAGTGGCAAATGGAATTCAATCCGGATAAGTGTGAGGTAGTGCATTGGGGAACGTCTAACAAGGCAAGGGAATACACATCAAATGGTACGACACTGAAAAGTGTACAGGAACAAAGGGGCCTTGGAGTGCAGCTCCACAGATCTTTGAAGGTAGCAAGCCAGGTAGATAAGGTGTTTAAGAAGGTATATGGAATACTTGCCTTTATTAGTCAAGGCATGGAATAAAAGAGCAAGGAGGTTATGCTTGAACTGTATAAAACACTGATTCGGCTGCAGCTGGAGTACTGCGTACTGTTCCGGTCACCACAATACAGGAAAGATGTGATTGCACTGGAAAGGGTGCAGATAGATTTACAAGAATGTTGCCTGGACCAGAGAATTTTGGCTATGAGGAAAGATTGGAGATGCTGGGTCTATTTTCTTTGGAACAGAAGAGGCTGAGGGGGAGACCTGATTGAGGTGTATAAAATTATGAGGGGCCTGGATAGAGTGGATAGGAAGGACCTGTTTCACTTGGTAGAGGTGTATATTGGACTGTACAGTCACCTGAGAACTCATTTTTGGAGTGGAAGCAAGTCTTCCTCGATTTCGAGGGACTGCCTATGATGATGATGAAGGTTTAAGGGAGATTTAATAGAGGTGTTCAAAATTACGGGGGGTTTTGATAGAGTAGATGGGGAGTGTTATGTCTGTAATGCATTTGTGAATGACTCCACGAGGCACTGTGTTGTACTCAAACTGTAGTGACCTTGGTCCTTTAATCGTGACTCCAGAGTGAGGCATAAGCATGGTGGGCAGCCTTTTATATTGGGCCCTGCACACCTATGCAGGTGACTCTCTGGTCTCCCACCGCAGTGCCCTCTGGTGGACAGCCCCTGCCACAGGGGCAGGAAGCCCCAGTCTCCACCAGTTGCACCCTCTAGTGGTGCCAGCATAGTATAAACACAGTGTAAACCTTATTGATAGTACATCAGGTAACAAGTCTCCATCTGATACAACTATACACTGACTACACAGGGGGTATAGCTATAGTCTGCATATATAACAGGGAGAAACTGTTTCCACTGACGGGAGTGTCCGAAACCAGAACACGCAGATTTAAGGTAATTGACAAAAGAACCAGCAGGGCGATGATAAGATTTTTTTTTAAGTAGCAAGTTGTGATCTGGAATGCGCTGCCTGAAAGGGTGGTGGAAGCAGATTCAATAGTAACTTTCAAACGGGATGTATTCATGAAAAGGAAGGAACCGGCAGGGGTGAGTGGGACTAAATGGATAGCTCTTTTACTGAGCTGGCACAGGAAGGATGGGCCGAATGGCCTCCTTCTGTGGTGTAAGATTCTATGACAGGACCAACTCCTAGACTTGGAGGGGATTGGAATGAAGTGTACCTGGATGCTGTGAATGGCAGATGCTGGTCTGCTTTTTATTGGTTAGTCAGGAGGTTGGTGTTCTACGATAGGCCGGTCCCTGTCACATGGTGACGCGAGGCTCCGCCTCTGACTTGGCTCCTCCAATCCTGGATTCCCAGAGTTTGGGGAAGGCGGGGCTGCAGGTTCATTGTTGCTATAAATAGGAGAGATGGAGGGCGGGCTCGTTCTTAGCGACTGACAAGAAGGACAAAGTGTGAAAAATGCGTGAGATTGTGCACATTCAGGCCGGGCAATGTGGCAATCAGATCGGTGCGAAGGTATAGGCGGCCAAAGATGAAGTAGCAATGTCTCTGCAGTGATTTTTTTTACGGATATATTTATATCAATGTATTGTATACTTACATGTGTAGATCAAATTTTGGGTTGGAGATTTAGAACTCGAGAATAAATATTTGTGTAAATTGTGCCTCTTGTGAAAATAATGCATTTACCATATAACGGTGCGATTTTAAAGACATTGTACCTTTTGTTGCACAGATTGATACTTTATTCAAATATACAACGGCGTGATTTTTTTTTTGTGAAATAATCTTGGAACAAAATGTAAAGGTTTTCTCCGAACCAGCGAGTTTTATTGTTAAAACCTCTTCAAAGTGACTGTGTAATTGGGTTGAAATAAATGTGAAATTGCAGACCGTGGGCACAAAGCGATTAGCCGTCTATGGTGCTGATGTTTCAACCCATTTCGTCCTCTTTGTAATTTTGAGGTTTAAACATGTTTTCTTCACAGGGGGAGAATGGAGAAATGTTTAGCTGGGCAGTGCCTTGTTGTTTGATAAAGGGGTTTCTCTGGACAATGGGGTGTGGCCACTGCAATTCCCTGAAAAATGCCGGCTGCGACACCATCCCCAGCATCACCTCTTGCAGTAACCCTCCCTTTTTTTTTGTTTCAAGTTTTGGGAAGTGATCAGCGACGAACACGGCATTGACCCCACCGGCTCCTACCAGAGTGATGACTATCTGCAACTGGAGAGAATAAATGTCTACTTCAATGAGGCAGCAGGTACTGGCACTCCAGCAAAAAAAAAACCCACATCTCCAGAACTTCTCCCAAATCCCCGCATCCCTTTCATTCTCAGCGAATTTGTGTATGTGTGTGGTGGAGATGGGGCTAGCTTTGCTTCTCTGTCTGACTATCGAGTCCTCTCCAGACGCCATTCATTATTCATAACACCGTCTTGTGGGACTTCCCACTAATCTATCAATTCTCCACCCCCCCCCCCCCCCCGCCATTCTGTAATTTTTCTGTCGGCAAGTGTGGATGGATGCACCCTCTCTCATGCAGCATAAACCCTCCCCTTGGTGAATGCAGAGATTCAACAAAGTACTGCATTGTCGTTTTTAAAGTATGGTTTAAAATGATTTACCAACTCTCCCAAATCATGAATACTTTGCACCATAAAACCACACTTTTTTTATACATAAGCTTTTGAGCAATATGAGAATGGGAGCAGCAATCGATTAAAGGACACTTTCATACTTGAATCCCTTGGGACTTAGGGTGCCCTTGAGGAACCTCATTGAGTCAGTGGGATTATCAGATTTCTGCCCATCTGTTACCAGTTTTCTGTATTATTTTGTATTTGTTAGCTTACTAGCAGGCTTTCTCGCTGTATACCAATACAAATCCAAGATAGCCCTATTTTTGGTGGGGTTAGCTGACCATGTCATTTAGAGCTGGGACAGCGCTCCCAATGACCGTCAGTGTTTTAAAAAAAAAATTGTTCCTGGGATGTGGGCATCGCTGGCACGGCTGGCATTTATTGCCCATGCCTAATTGCCCTTGAGAAGGTGGTGGTGAGCCACCGCTGCAGTCCGTGTGATGAAGGTACTCCCACAGTGCTGTTAGAGATTTTGACCCAACGACGGTGAAGGAACGGCGATATACTTCCAAGTCAGGATGGTGTGTGACTTGGAGGGGAACTTTCAGGTGATGGTGCCCCCATGCGCCTGCTGCCCTTGTCCTTTTAGATGGTAGAGGTTGTGGGTTTGGGAGGTCTGTGGGAATATTTGTCCTCACAGTAAATGTTTGAAAACCACTAATGGTACAAAGCAACTATTTCAAAATAGAAAAACTAAAACTACTGTCTCTAAATTAATATTTTTTTTTATTCATTCACTGGATATGGGCAGCATTTATTTCTCATCCCTAACTGCCTTCGAAGGTGATGATAAGCTACCTTCTTGACAACTAAGTGTTTTTTTTGGCTATTTCAAAGGACAGTTAAGAGTCAACCACATTGCTGTGGGTCTGGAATCACACACATAGGCCAGACTGGGTAAGAACAACAGATTTCCTTCCCTAAAGGGTATAGTGAACCAGTTGGGGTTTTATGACAATCCAGTAGTTTCATAGTCATCATTACTGACACTAGCTTTTTAACTCCAGACTTATTTAATTAACTCAATTTATATTCCCCAGCTGCTGTGGTGGGATTTGAACTCATATCCCCAGATCATTAGCTCAGGCCTCTAGATTACTAGTCTAGTAATATAACCACTATGCCACCATTCCCATGGCATCCCAAGATCAAAACCCCAACTGTCAATATATCTATCATATCAACATGTGTAAATATAATATTCATCCACAGTGTTATACTTAAATAATTATAATGTGGGTCCACCATTTGTCAATATCTTCATGCATAACATCATATCGGCTAGTTAGTGTATAAATAGAATACCACACGAATCCTGGTGTGGTACAATATTTAACATTGTAAACCCGAACAGAAGTAATAAACTTTCATTGTGTCAAGCAGTGGAGCCCATTTCTCATTTGTTTTTAGTTCTTTTTCGAATCCTTGCAATCTCCCTTGTTGACTGATTGCTGACTTCAGTGCGTTGCCTGAAGTATCATTATTAACAGGGTAGAAATTGAGATCGGAGGCTTCCCGCAGACGGATGCCCCCGACCTGCAAACAATCTACGAACTTACCTGGTAGTCCGGAAGGGTCGTGAACTTGTGCAGGGTCCCATGTATCCCAGGGACGCAGGTGCTTCACACACGTCCCTGGGATCACATGGGCTGGCCCAACCAATCAAAGAAGGGAATCTCCATTCATACTTGAGGTTTCCAATTGTACGGAATCCTCATGAGTATGAATGGAAATAACTTTTTTTTAAAAAAACACGAACGCTTGAAATAAATAAGAAAAAACATTAATTAAAATGCCATTTAATTAAATATTTAAATAAAATTTTAATGTTTTGAAATTTTGTTTTATATATTTTAACGGAGCTAAAAATAAATGTACCTTATTGGACAGGGTTTTTAATGTGTAATTGAGAATTTATTTTTCTATTTTTTAAAACTCTTACGCTGGTACTAGCAGGCCTTATGCCTGCTTTTATCAGTGCAAGAATTTCAAGGGCATTTGCTGGGCAGAAGTTGGGCAAATAGCTTGACTCTCCGCCCACGGCTGCCTTTTTTGTTCAGATTCGTACGATCTGTCAAGAGCATGCCTAGACCCAGAACTTGCGGGGCCCCTACAGGCGCCTGCACACCTCGTACGCACCCTTTGGGGCTGAATTTGCGGCCCCCGTGTGTGAACCTTGGCAGTGGGTATTGGCAGGTTATTTGACCTCCTGGATGAGTATCTCTCCCATGGGCACTGCAGCATCCCTGACACTGATCTTTCTGGCCTGTATGACTCAAGTACTCACTGGATGAACTCATTGAGCCATTGGGGGGAGTCTGTTCCTTGTGTAAGTATTGTACATATCATCTGGTGACACATTTGCAAACGCTGATTAATTCTTTTTTAAAACTTGTTGCAAAGCTGCAAATTGATATCGGGTCAAATAAAACCTGCCTATGGTGCACAAAGTGGGCTGAGTCAGAAGGTTGTGGGTTCATGTCCCACTCGAGAGACGTGAGCACAAAATCTAGGTCACCACTCCCAGTGCAGTGCTGAGGGAGTGCTGCACTGTCGGACATGTGGGCGGGGGGGGGGGGGAATTGCCCTTCAGAAAAGGGCCCGTTACCGCCTTTAAGAGGTGGTAACGGGGTGGAAAGGCCTTTCCGACCGGGGCAGATGGCGGGGCTGACCCATCTGCAATTGCCACTGCACCGATGTGGGGGGGGGGGGGGCGGGAGGCATTGGAAACGGGTTTCCATCGTGCCCAGTGTTTCCGTTCCGACCCGTTATCGACCGCGTGACAACCCCTTGCCGCCTGGTGGCGACCCCTTTTCCGCCCCGCGGGATGCCCCCATGAGCTTCGCATGGCAGGAAGCTGCCAGTGGCTGGGCGGTGCAGCCGCCCTTAAAGGAGAGGGTGTACCACCGTGGCCACCATTTTGTTTTAAGTGTTGGCCGACTTCGGATTCGACCCGACAATGGCAGTTGCTGGTTCGGCCGTGTACCAACAGGTCGCCTCGCATCCCCTCTTGGGTGCCAGGCCGCTGGCCCGGCCAAACCCATCCCTGGTGGCCCAGTTGGCTCCACAGAGGCCTCACAGCGTCATTCCCCTTTTAAGTGACGGGGAGGGAGGTTGCAATGCATCAGTTAGCACGTCCGTGTTGCGTTAACGCCCTCACTGATGAACACTGCCCCGCTTTTGCCCCGATACCAACTCCAACAGCGCCCCAGAGCGGGTAAAGGATTTTCTGGCTCTTCCCTCCGACTCCCGACGGGCGGTAAATTTCCGCTTAAATCCAAGTTCCCTCCCCAAATTTCAGCCCCGTCGTCTTTTAGATGAGATGTTAAGCCGCGGCCCCATTGGCTCTCTTGAGTGGACATAAAAGATCCCATGGCACGATTTCGAAGATGACAAGGGGAGTTATCCCAGTGTCCTGGCCAATATTTATCCCTCAATCAACATCGCTAAAACAAATTATCTGGTCACTTATCACATTGCTGTTTGTGGGAGCTTGCTGGGTGCAAATTGGCATTTCCCACATTACAACAGCGCTTTGAGACGTCCGGTGATCGTGAAAGGCACTATATAATGCAAGCCTATAAGGTAAGACCTACCCATTAATTTACAGCTCTAACACTATCACCAATAACTTTGGCACCTGTTCAAAAATAAAACTGATCTTACTTTTTACTTGTTTAAAAAATATATACCTAGAATATTACCAGCTCTCTAACCTTGAGATTGACCATCTTTAAGGGTGAGCCTTGCTTAATTTTGAAGAATCCACATTTGTATCCAGTCAAATGGACACTTAGTTCAATCTGATTGTAATGAGCAGAAGGTTATTAATGAAAGCTAGAGCAGGAGCTCACAATCACAAGCAATGAACAAGGATGGCAATGTGTGTGGATTCTGAGAGGGTAACTGATGTTGGTATAACAAGGTAAGGACAGTGCATGGTATTGTGGTGATGAGTCATCTTATAAACCAGTAATTTTATTCCACTCATGAGAGAATGTGGCTTCTCTGAGGTAACTAATATTTCAACATGTGAGGGCTGAATTTAAATTTCTGCAATATTGGATCGGCTCCTGTTATACAGCCCGGCTGATTTTCCCATCCATTGATGTTATGAGCTTTCGACCACATATCCGCAGCATAACTAAGATCGCCTATTTCCACCTCTAACATTGTCTGTCTCTGCCCTTGCCTCAGCCCATCAGCTGCTGAAACCTTCATATATAACCTTGTTACCTTTGAATTTGACTATTCCAACACACTCCTGGCTGGCCTCCCACATTCTATCCTACGTAAACTAAAGGTGATCCAAAACTCAGCTGCCCATGTCCTAACTCGCACCAAGTACCACTCACCCATCATCCTTGTGCTCGCTGACCTACATAGGCTTCTGGTTAAGCAATGCCTTGATTTCAAAATTCTCATCCTTATTTTCAAATCCCTCCATGGCCTCGTTTCCTCTCTATCTCTATAATCTCCTCCAGCCCCACAACCCCCCCACCCCGATATGTCTGCGCTTCTCTAATTCTGCCCTCTTGAGCATCCCTGATTAAAATCCCTGGTGGCCGTGACTTCTGGTGCCTAGGCCCTAAGCTCTGGAACTCCCTGCCCAAACACAGATTGAGCTTTATGCAGGCTACAAGTGTTTGGAGCAAACTCTATATCCAGTGTCACCTCATTGAAACAAGCGCTCTGACCATTGACAGATCGCTTCTGTCATCTCAACTTCACCTGTCATCTATTCCATCAGCACGGCTACTGTTTCACCTTGGTTCTCAGAATCTTATCACAATCAGCACCAATACCGCCAACCTTCTCTGGAACCAACTGATGCTGCACAGGACACTGGGAATCAGCACCTGACCACATTGCTGCCCAGGACACCAGGGGTGGCCACACTATGGCCAGATTTACTTCACTTGACGATGCACACCCTGGCTGTCACATGATGCACCAGGTTGGAACCACCCCATGCCAACACCATAAAGCATCCCATAAATGCCCAACCCATTCCTTTCACACTCATCACCATTGTGGAGAGTTACTGTTATGTCTCAGCATTCACTGCAACTCACTAAGCCACTTCCAAAGGTGCACACAAATCTGTCCAAGAACACAGTGTTGAAAATAAAGGTTTCAATGTTTGACAGCACATTAACAGAAACTTCACATGAACATTCCATAAAGCACCCAAGTGCCTACCCTTGTGTGTTGTTAGTTGGTATGATTGCACTAGGACGAGTGTGAAGGGGTGGCTAGTGAGATGGGGATGTGATAATGTAGATATAGAGATGGGTGGAGGTGCAAGGTAAGTTGATGTGAGTAAGGATGTGCAGGAGTAGGGTAGGGAAGGCAGAATGATGGAGATGTGATGAGAGGCACAGCAGGATGAGGCTGAATGGTTTTGTACTAACATTTCATGATCTACTGAGATAATTGAAAGGTTTGCACCACTGCACCCAGCTTATGCTGACCACATCCCTGCTTCCCGGAAGGGAAGAGGATCTCCCTGCATATGGATATGCAAATAGAGGGAGTCATGGGAGAATCTGGATGCAGCCTTGCACCTCTGTGCAGTAGTTGTCGGTGTTTGCAGCACTTCAATGCCATAGAATACTGACAGCACAAATGTCAAGATAACGTTGGCCATGGTCCCTTTATGGAAAGCGGCCGATGACATGTCATCAAATGATGTCACCAGACTCGCTTCCTCGAATTGGTCTGGGAAACGTGCTGGGTGGGCTTGACGAGCCCTATCAACGTCAATTCATTTTGGACAGCAGGATGTAGATGGCAGTGGGGCCACAACCCGCCACTGACGTCGCCCGCCATGGACCCACCGAGGTCCGCAACATCGCGGCCGAAGTGTGGGGATGGCTGAATATTCCGGAGTTGCACTTAATTACCTTTGGAGATCTGTGAGTGTTTACTGAGAACTTTCCTCAGGAAATTAAAAACATTTGAAAAAGAACTGATTAGTACTGACTGGTTCATCACCCCATTCCATCCCAACATGGAGCAACCTATATGCACCTATAGCCCGCCAACCTCAAGTCACACAATCTGCTGGGCAAGTTCATTCCCCTGTGGCTTCTGAGATTGAGTCGTCCATGATTGGGTAGATTACACCTGATATGTGGAGGAAATGAGCCTTGATGAAATGAATGTCACTGTTGTTTTATACTTATCTTTTTATTTATTGCAGTAGTTGAGATGTTTCTATATTGGTTCACAGTAAGTGGGGAGCGTGTCAAAAGTTGGGGCATATTTTGGGGCTTTAATATCCAGTTCTTATGTAGGAGGAGTGCATTAAAATGGCGGTATTTTGGACTTAGTTTTCACCCCACAGTAAAAAAAAAAATAAACACAATCTTTTGAAATATTCAAAAAAGTTTATTTAGTTGAAATCTAATAAATCATCCACACCTTTGTTCCTTCTAGACTTGGCTATTCCAGCACTCTCCTGGCCGGCCTCCCATCTTCCATCCTCCATAAACTTGAGCTCATCCTAAACTCTACTACCTGTATCCTGCCTCTCACCAAGTCCCGTTCGCCCATCACCCCTGTGCTCGCTGACATACATTGGTTCCTGGTCTGGCACTGCCAAGATTTTAAAATTCTCTTATGTGTTTTCAAATTTCTCCATGGCCTCGCCCCTCCCTATCTCTGTAATCTCCTCCAGCCCTTCAACCCTCTCAACATCTCTGCGCTCCTCCAATTCTGGCTTTTTGAGTAGCCCCAATTTTCACTGCTCCTCCATTGATGCCTGTGCCTTCGGCTGCCTGAGCCCTAGGCTCTAGAACTCCCTGCCTAACCTCTCCTCCCCTCTACCTCGCTTTCCTCCTCTAAGACGCTCCTTAAAACCTACCTCAAGCTTTTGGTCACCTGCGGTAATACCTCCTTATATGGCTCCGTGTCAAATTTTGTTTGGTAATGCTCATGTGAAGTGCCTTGGGATGTTTCACTACATTAAAGGTGCTATATAAATGCAAGTTGATCACATTATTTTTGACTCCTTTTGTTGTCTGCCACTGTGGGGCATTCGTATTATATTAACAAGCGAATGCAAAATTCAAATCACACGGTCGCAAATCAGCCATCCGTGATACACCCCCTGCATTGAAGTCTGTGCAAAGGACAATCATGGGAGTAAGATAGGCGGCCGATTTCCGACCGACCATTTAATGCCCCCGACATAGTTGAATTGCCCCCTCAGAATTGTGTGTGATAGCAATCAGTGCTGGGACAAGGTGGAGATTTTATTGGTGCATATTGAAGAAAGTTTGTTAAGGATGAGTTGCAATTATAATTGCCGTGAAAATTTGTCTTTCTGAGATTTTGCTTTACTAGATTGGTTAATGGATAGAGTAGGGATAAACTGGTCTTTCTTCAGGTTGGCAGGCTGCAATTAGTGGGATGCCGCAAGGATCAGTGCTTGGGCCTCGGCTACTTATAAATCTATGTTAGTGACCTAGATGAAGGGACCGAGTGTAATGTATCCAAGTTTGCAGATGACACAAAGCTAGGTGGGGACAGTAAGCTGTGAGGAGAATACATAAGAACATAAGAATTAGGAACAGGAGTAGGCCATCTAGCCCCTCGAGCCTGCTCCGCCACTCAACAAGATCATGGCTGATCTGGCCGTGGACTCAGCTCCACTTACCCGCCCGCTCCCCGTAACCCTTAATTCCCTTATTGGTTAAAAATCTATCTATCTGTGACTTGAATACATTCAATGAGCTAGCCTGCTAGCCTCAACTGCTTCCTTGGGCAGAGAATTCCACAGATTCACAACCCTCTGGGAGAAGAAATTCCATCTCAACTCGGTTTTAAATTGGCTCCCCCGTATTTTGAGGCTGTGCCCCCTAGTTCTAGTCTCCCCGACCAGTGGAAACAACCTCTCCGCCTCGATCTTGTCTATCCCTTTCATTATTTTAAATGTTTCTATAAGATCACCCCTCATCCTTCTGAACTCCAACGAGTAAAGACCCAGTCTACTCAATCTATCATCATATGGTAACCCCCTCATCTCCGGAATCAGCCTAGTGAATCGTCTCTGTACCCCCTCCAAAGCTAGTATATCCTTCCTTAAGTAAGGCGACCAAAACTGCATGCAGTACTCCAGGTACGGCCTTACCAATACCCTATACAGTTGCAGCAGGACTTCCCTGCTTTTATACTCCATCCCTCTCGCAATGAAGGCCAACATTCCATTCGCCTTCCTGATTATCTGCTGCACCTGCAAACTAACTTTTTGGGATTCATGCACATGGACCCCCAGGTCCCTCTGCACCTCAGCATGTTGTAATTTCTCCCCATTCAAATAATATTCTCTTTTACTGTTTTTTTTTCTCCAAGGTGGATGACCTCTCATTTTCCGACATTGTATTCCATCTGCCAAACCTTAGCCCATTCGCCTAACCTATCTAAATCTCTTTGCAGCCTCTGTGTCCTCTACACAAGCCGCTTTCCCACTAATCTTTGTGTCATAGAAACATAGACATAGAAACATAGAAAATAGGTGCAGGAGTAGGCCATTCGGCCCTTCTAGCCTGCACCGCCATTCAATGAGTTCATGGCTGAACATTCAACTTCAGTACCCCATTCCTGCTTTCTCGCCATACCCCTTGATCCCCCTAGCAGTAAGGACCTCATCTAACTCCTTTTTGAATATATTTAGTGAATTGGCCTCAACAACTTTCTGTGGTAGAGAATTCCACAGGTTCACCACTCTCTGGGTGAAGAAGTTCCTCCGCATCTCGGTCCTAAATGGCTTACCCCTTATCCTTAGACTGTGACCCCTGGTTCTGGACTTCCCCAACATTGGGAACATTCTTCCTGCATCTAACCTGTCTAACCCCGTCAGAATTTTATATGTTTCTATGAGGTCCCCTCTCATTCTTCTGAACTCCAGTGAATACAAGCCCAGTTGATCCAGTCTTTCTTGATAGGTCAGTCCCGCCATCCCAGGAATCAGTCTGGTGAACCTTCGCTGCACTCCCTCAATAGCAAGAATGTCCTTCCTCAGGTTAGGAGACCAAAACTGTACACAATACTCCAGGTGTGGCCTCACCAATGCCCTATACAACTGTAGCAACACCTCCCTGCCCCTGTACTCAAATCCCCTTGCTATGAAGGCCAACATGCCATTTGCTTTCTTAACCGCCTGCTGCACCTGCATGCCAACCTTCAATGACTGATGTACCATGACACCCAGGTCTCTTTGCACCTCCCCTTTTCCTAATCTGTCACCATTCAGATAATAGTCTGTCTCTCTGTTTTTACCACCAAAGTGGATAACCTCACATTTATCCACATTATACTTCATCTGCCATGCATTTGCCCACTCACCTAACCTATCCAAGTCGCTCTGCAGCCTCACAGCATCCTCCTCGCAGCTCACACTGCCACCCAACTTAGTGTCATCTGCAAATTTGGAGATACTACATTTAATCCCCTCATCTAAATCATTAATGTACAGTGTAAACAGCTGGGGCCCCAACACAGAACCTTGCGGTACCCCACTAGTCACTGCCTGCCATTCTGAAAAGTACCCATTTACTCCTACTCTTTGCTTCCTGTTTGACAACCAGTTCTCAATCCATGTCAGTACACTACCCCCAATCCCATGTGCTCTAACTTTGCACATCAATCTCTTGTGTGGGACCTTGTCGAACGCCTTCTGAAAGTCCAAATATACCACATCAACTGGTTCTCCCTTATCCACTCTACTGGAAACATCCTCAAAAAATTCCAGAAGATTTGTCAAGCATGATTTCCCTTTCACAAATCCATGCTGACTTGGACCTATCATGTCACCTCTTTCCAAATGCACTGCTATGACATCCTTAATAATTGATTCCATCATTTTACCCACTACCGATGTCAGGCTGACCGGTCTATAATTCCCTGTTTTCTCTCTCCCTCCTTTTTTAAAAAGTGGGGTTACATTGGCTACCCTCCACTCCATAGGAACTGATCCAGAGTCAATGGAATGTTGGAAAATGACTGTCAACGCATCCACTATTTCCAAGGCCACCTCCTTAAGTACTCTGGGATGCAGTCCATCAGGCCCTGGGGATTTATCGGCCTTCAATCCCATCAATTTCCCCAACACAATTTCCCGGCTAATAAGGATTTCCCTCAGTTCCTCCTCCTTACTAGACCCCCCCGACCCCTTTTATAACCGGAAGGTTGTTCGTGTCCTCCTTCGTGAATACCGAACCAAAGTACTTGTTCAATTGGTCCGCCATTTCTTTGTTCCCCGTTATGACTTCCCCTGATTCTGACTGCAGGGGACCTACGTTTGTCTTTACTAACCTTTTTCTCTTTACATATCTATAGAAACTTTTGCAATCCGTCTTAATGTTCCCTGCAAGCTTCCCTGCAAGCTTCTTCTCATACTCCATTTTCCCTGCCCTAATCAAACCCTTTGTCCTCCTCTGCTGAGTTCTAAATTTCTCCCAGTCCCCAGGTTCGCTGCTATTTCTGGCCAATTTGTATGCCACTTCCTTGGCTTTAATACTATCCCTGATTTCCCTTGATAGCCACGGTTGAGCCACCTTCCCTTTTTTATTTCTATGCCAGACAGGAATGTACAATTGTTGTAGTTCATCCATGCGGTCTCTAAATGTCTGCCATTGCCCATCCACAGTCAACCCCTTAAGTATCATTCGCCAATCCATCTCAGCCAATTCACGCCTCATACCTTCAAAGTTAGCCTTCTTTAAGTTCTAGACCATGGTCTCTGAATTAACTGTTTCATTCTCCATCCTAATGCAGAATTCCACCATATTATGGTCACTCTTCCCCAAGGGGCCTCGCACAACGAGATTGCTAATTAATCCTTTCTCATTACATAACACCCAGTCTAAGATGGCCTCCCCCCTAGTTGGTTCCTCTGCAAATTTTGTTACACTACACTCTGTCCTCTGTCCCCTCTTCCAGGTCATCTATGTATATTGCAAACAGTTGTGGTCCCAGCACCGATCCCTGTGGCACACCACTAACCACCGATTTCCACCCCGAAAATAACCCATTGATCCCGACTCTCTGCTTTCTGTTCGCCAGCCAATTCTCTATCCATTTCCTCTGACTCCGCGTACCTCTATCTTCTGCAGTAACCTTTTGTGTGGCTCCTTATCGAATGCCTTTTCGAAATCTAAATACACCACATTCATCGGTACACCTCTATCCACCATGCTCGTTATATCCTCAAAGAATTCCAGTAAATTAGTTAAACATGATTTCCCCTTCATGAATCCATGCTGCGTCTGCTTGATTGCACTATTCCTATCTAGATGTCCCGCTATTTCTTCCTTAATGATAGTTTCAAGCATTTTCCCCACTACAGATGTTAAACTAATCGGCCTATAGTTACCTGCCTTTTATCTGCCCCCTTTTTTAAACAGAGGTGTTACATTAGCTGCTTTCCAATCTGCTGGTACATCCCCAGAGTCCAGAGAATTTTGGTAGATTATAACGAATGCATCTGCTATAACTTCCGCCATCTCTTTTAATACCCTGGGATGCATTTAATCAGGACCAGGAGCCTTGTCTACCTTCAGTCCCATTAGCCTGTCCAGCACTACCCCCCCCTAGTGATAGTGATTGTCTCAATGTCCTCCCTTCCCACATTCCTGTGACCAGCAATTTTTGGCATGGTTTTTGTGTCTTCCACTGTGAAGACCAAAGCAAAATAATTGTTTAAGGTCTCAGCCATTTCCACATTTCCCATTATTAAATCCCCCTTCTCATCTTCTAAGGGACCAACATTTACTTTAGTCACTCTTTTCCGTTTTATATATCTGTAAAAGCTTTTACTATCTGTTTTTATGTTTTGCGCAAGTTTACCTTCGTAATCTATCTTTCCTTTTCTTTATTGCTTTTTTAGTCATTCTTTGCTGTTGTTTAAAATTTTCCCAATCTTCTAGTTTCCCACTAACCTTGGCCACCTTATACGCATTGGTCTTTGATTTGATACACTCCTTTATTTCCTTGGTTATCCACGGCTGGTTATCCCTTCTCTTACCGCCCTTCTTTTTCACTGGAATATATTTTTGTTGCGCACTATGAAAGAGCTCCTTAAAAGTCCTCTACTGTTCCTCAATTGTGCCACCGTTTAGTCTGTTTCCAGTCTACTTTAGCCAACTCTGCCCTCATCCCACTGTAGTCCCCTTTGTTTAAGCATTGTACGCTCGTTTCTGACACAACTTCCTCACCTTCAATCTCTATTACAAATTCAACCATACTGTGATCACTCATTCAGAGAGGATCTTTTACTCGGAGATCGTTTATTATTCCTGTCTCATTACACAGGACCAGATCTAAGATAGCTTGCTCCCTTGTAGGTTCTGTAACATACTGTTCTAAGAAACAATCCCGTATGCATTCTATGAATTCCTCCTCCAGGCTACCCCGTGCGATTTGATTTGACCAACGATATGTAGGCTAAAATCCCCCATGACTACTGCCGTTCCTTTTTCACATGCCTCCATTATTCCCTTGATTATTGCCCGCCCCACCGTGAAGTTATTATTTGGGGGCCTATAAACTACGCCCACCAGTGACTTTTTCCCCTTACTATCTCTAATCTCCACCCACAATGATTCAACATTTTGTTCATTAGAGCCAATATCATCTCTCACAACTGCCCTGATATCATCCTTTATTAACAGAGCTACCCCACCTTCTTTCCCTTCTTGTCTATCTTTCCGAATCGTCAGATACCCCTGTATGTTTAATTCCCAGTCTTGGCCACCCTGCAACCATGTTTCTGTAATGGCCACCAAATCATACCCATTTGTAATGATTTGTGCCGTCAACTCATTTACTTTATTTCGAATGCTGCGTGCGTTTAGGTAGAGTGTTTTAATCCTAGTTTTTAAACCGTGATTTCTAGTTTTGACCCCTCCTGCAGCCCCTTTATATTCAGTGGCCCTTTTTGTTTTTTGCCTTGGGTTTCTCTGTCCTCTACTTTTACTCATCTCCTTTCTGTCTTTTGCTTTTGTCTCCTTTTCGTTTCCCTCTGTCTCCCTGCATTGGTTCCCATCCCCCTGCCATATTAGTTTAACTCCTCCCCAACAGCACTAGCAAACACTCCCCCTAGGACATTGGTTCCGGTCCTGCCTAGGTGCAGACCGTCCGGCTTGTACTGGTCCCACCTCCCCCAGAACCTGTTCCAATGCCCCAGGAATTTTAATCCCTCCCTGCTGCACCACTGCTCAAGCCACGTATTCATCTGCGCTATCCTGCGATTCCTACTCTGACTAGCACGTGGCACTGGTAGCAATCCTGAGATTACTACTTTTGAGGTCCTACTTTTTAATTTAGCTCCTAGCTCCTTAAATTCGTCTCGTAGGACCTCATCCCTTTTTTTACCTATGTCGTTGGTACCAATGTGCACCACGACAACTGGCTGTTCTCCCTCCCTTTTTAGAATGTCCTGCACCCGCTCCGCGACATCCTTGACCCTTGCACCAGAGAGGCAACATACCATCCTGGAGTCTCGGTTGCGGCCACAGAAACGCCTATCTATTCCCCTCACCATCGAATCCCCTATCCCTATCGCTCTGCCACTCTTTATCCTGCCCTCCTGTGCAACAGAGCCAGCCACGGTGTCATGAACTTGGCTGCTGCTGCCCTCCCCTGATGAGTCATCCCCCTCAACAGTACCCAAAGCAGTGTATCTGTTTTGCAGGGGGATGACCACAGGGGACCCTTGCACTATCTTCCTTGCACTGTTCTTCCTGCTGGTCTTCTATTCCTTAGCTGGCTGTGGACCCTTCACCTGCGGTAAGACCAACTCGCTACACGTGCTACTCACGTCATTCTCAGCATCGTGGATGCTCCAGAGTGAATCCACTCTCAGCTCCAATTCCGCAACGCGGTCCGTCAGGAGCTGGAGGCGGATACACTTCCCGCAGATGTCTGCAAAGGGCTATAGATAGACTGTAAGGTGGCACATGGAGGGAAATGTGAGGTTATTCACTTTGGTAGAAAGGATAGAAAAACAGAATCTTTTTTAAATGGTGAGAAACTTTTAAATGTTGCTGTTCAGAGATTTGGGTGTCCTTGTGCAAGAAACACAGGATGCTAGCATGCAGGTACAGCAAGCAATAAGGAAGACAAATGGCGTGTTGTCTTTTATTGCAAGGGGGTTGGAGTATAACAGTAAGGAAGTCATGCTACAATTGTACAGGGCCTTGGTAAGACCATACCTGGAGTACTGTACGCAGTTTTGGTCTCCTTATCTAAGGAAGGTATACTTGCCTTGAAGCTGTAACAACAGAGGTTCACTAGTGCAGTGGAGTATTTAAAATAAACACAACACCAGGTCTGGGTTCAAAGATTCAAGTAGTCTTTATTTGCACCGGCGGGGAGACTGCCTGCTCTCTGTCTGTAGCCAGGCATCTCCGATACAAAGTTCCAAGCAATCTTTTATACACTTAATGATGCATGTCAGCCTCATGCACGATCCCTTGGCACAGTGGCTGATTGGTTACTTTCCTTCCATGTCACATAATCACTCGCCTATGTTTCATACCAGATGGAGTTTCTTCAACGTGTTACTTCTGACCCCTTGTTCAGGCCAGATGGTATCCTGTTAACATTTCACTTCTGCCCCCATTGTTCTGCTTTCCTGCCCTCCATAGGCCCCCGTGGTTCAATCTCCAGGTCACACAGCTTACGCCTGTTGGTCATTGCAAAGTCAACATGTTATTCCTAACATTATCTCAACTGCCCATCAAAACTAAAAATCATGGTTTAAAAACTAGTATTAAAACACTTTACCTAAACGCACACAGCATTCGAAACAAAGTAAATGAGTTGACGGCACAAATCATTACAAATGGGTATGATTTGGTGGCCATTACAGAAACGTGGTTGCAGGGTGGCCAAGACTGGGAATTAAACATACAGGGGTATCTGACAATTCGGAAAGATAGACAAGAAGGGAAAGGAGGTGGGGTAGCTCTGTTAATAAAGGATGACATCAGGGCAGTTGTGAGAGACGATATTGGCTCTAATGAACAAAATGTTGAATCATTGTGGGTGGAGATTAGAGATAGTAAGGGGAAAAAGTCACTGGTGGGCGTAGTTTATAGGCCCCCAAATAATAACTTCACGGTGGGACGGGCAATAATCAAGGGAATAATGGAGGCATGTGAAAAAGGAACGGCAGTAATCATGGGGGATTTTAACCTACATATCGATTGGTCAAATCAAATCGCACGGGGTAGCCTGGAGGAGGAATTCATAGAATGCATACGGGATTGTTTCTTAGAACAGTATGTTACAGAACCTACAAGGGAGCAAGCTATCTTAGATCTGGTCATGTGTAATGAGACAGGAATAATAAACGATCTCCTAGTAAAAGATCCTCTCGGAATGAGTGATCACAGTATGGTTGAATTTGTAATACAGATTGAGGGTGAGGAAGTAGTGTCTCAAACGAGCGTACTATGCTTAAACAAAGGGGACTACAGTGGGATGAGGGCAGAGTTGGGTAAAGTAGACTGGGAACACAGACTAAACGGTGGCACAATTGAGGAACAGTGGAGGACTTTTAAGGAGCTCTTTCATAGTGCTCAACAAAAATATATTCCAGTGAAAAAGAAGGACGCAAAGAGAAGGGATAACCAGCTGTGGATAACCAAGGAAATAAAGGAGAGTATCAAATTAAAAACCAATGCGTATAAGGTGGCCAAGGTTAGTGGGAATCTAGAAGATTGGGAAAATTTTAAACGACAGCAAAGAATCACTAAGAAAGCAATAAAGAAAGGAAAGATAGATTACGAAAGTAAACTTGCGCAAAACATAAAAACAGATAGTAAAAGCTTTTACCGATATATAAAACGGAAAAGAGTGACTAAAGTAAATGTTGGTCCCTTAGAAGATGAGAAGGGGGATTTAATAATGGGAAATGTGGAAATGGCTGAGACCTTAAACAAATATTTTGCTTCGGTCTTCACAGTGGAAGACACAAAAACCATGCCAAAAATTGCTGGTCATGGGAATGTGGGAAGGGAGGACCTTGAGACAATCACTATCACTAGGGGGGGTAGTGCTGGACAGGCTAATGGATCTCAAGGTAGACAAGACCCCTGGTCCTGATGAAATGCATCCCAGGGTATTAAAAGAGATGGCGGAAGTTATAGCAGATGCATTTGTTATAATCTACCAAAATTCTCTGGACTCTGGGGAGGTACCAGCGGATTGGAAAGCAGCTAATGTAACGCCTCTGTTTTTAAAAAAAAAAAAAGGGGGGGAAGACAAAAGGCAAGTAACTATAGGCCGGTTAGTTTAACATCTGTAGTGGGGAAAATGCTTGAAGCTATCATTAAGGAAGAAATAGCGGGACATCTAGATAGGAATAGTGCAATCAAGCAGGCGCAACATGGATTCATGAAGGGGAAATAATGTTTAACTAATTTACTGGAATCCTTTGAGGATATAACGAGCATGGTGGATAGAAGTGTACCGATGGATGCGGTGTATTTAGATTTCCAAAAGGCATTCGATAAGGTGCCACTCAAAAGGTTACTGCAGAAGATAAAGGTACGCGGAGTCAGAGGAAATGTATTAGCATGGGTCGAGAATTGGCTGGCTAGCAGAAAGAGAGTTGGGATAAATGGGTCCTTTTCGGGTTGGAAATCGGTGGTTAGTGGTGTGCCATAGGGATCGGTGCTGGGACCACAACTGTTTACAATATACATAGATGACCTGGAAGAGGGGACAGAGTGTAGTGTAACAAAATTTGCAGATGACACAAAGATTAGTGGGAAAGTGGGTTGTGTAGAGGACACAGAGAGGCTGCAAAGAGATTTAGATAGGTTAAGCGAATGGGCTAAGGTTTGGCAGATGGAATACAATGTCGGAAAATGTGAGGTCATCCACCTTGGGGAGAAAAAAAACAGTAAAAGGGAATATTATTTGAATGGGGAGTAATTACAATATGCTGCGGTGCAGAGGGACCTGGGGGTCCTTGTGCATGAATCCCAAAAAGTTAGTTTGCAGGTGCAGCAGATAATCAGGAAGGCGAATGGAATGTTGGCCTTCATTGCGAGAGGGATGGAGTACAAAAGCAGGGAGGTCCTGCTGCAACTGTACAGGGTATTGGTGAGCCTGCACCTGGAATACTGCGTGCAGTTTAAGTCACCTTACTTAAGGAAGGATATACTAGCTTTGGAGGGGGTACAGAGATGATTCACTAGGCTGATTCCGGAGATGAGGGGGTTACCTTATGATGATCGATTGAGTAGACTGGGTCTTTACTGGTTGGAGTTCAGAAGGATGAGGGGTGATCTTATAGAAACATTTAAAATAATGAAAGGGATATACAAGATAGAGGCAGAGAGGTTGTTTCCACTGGTCGGGGAGACTAGAACTAGGGGGCACAGCCTCAAAATACCGGGGAGCCAATTTAAAACCGAGTTGAGAAGGAATTTCTTCTCCCAGAGGGTTGTGAATCTATGGAATTCTCTGCCCAGGGAAGCAGTTGAGGCTAGCTCATTGAATGTGATCAAATCACGGATAGATATATTTTTAACCAATAAGGGAATTAAGGGTTATGGGGAGCGGGCGGGTAAGTGGAGCTGAGTCCACGGCTAGATCAGCCATGATCTTGTTGAGTGGCGGAGCAGGCTCGAGGGGTTAGATGGCCTACTCCTGTCCCTAATTCTTATGTTCACCTAAAACGCTGACCATTGCAAAAACCTATTGGCTCATTTGAGTCCCGAGACCTATTCTTAACCCTTTAATTATAGCAGAGCTCGAAAACCCCACCTCAGTCCCCCCTTTTGGTACTTGGCTACCCAGCCCAAGTTTACCAACCTCATTCTACTTCCCCTGCTGTGACCCCTGCTCCATTCTGTGGCGATCAGTCAAGCGGTTTGGGAGCCTACGTCTCAGAATATTTCAGGGTGCTCGGCTAGTAATTTTTGCTGTTCCATAATTAAAGCCTTTACTTTCCTTTTCCTTTGCCTCTTTCTGCATGCCACGCATAATCCAATTCCCCATCCAACAGCTAGCCCTAACTGTATTACCATCAATACGTGACAAAATATACGAATCCACAAATGGATATCCACATTCATTCCCCAATTCCACACATGTTCCCAGCATTGAGTGTCCTTCAGGGTTTTCTCAATGTCCTTCGAATGCTGTATGGTATCTTCCAAAATCTCATGATAATGCCGTAGGCTTTTCTCGGTGTCTTTTTTCAATTGTGTCAATTGTTCTTCAAGAGGGGGGAACATATTGCTAACTTGGTATCTCATTGTTCCATTTCATCATCCCATTTCTGGTTGTTTAAAGTGATGTTCTCAACGTATTCCTCTTTGTGGGGATAGGTACCGATGACCTAGTTTGACTACAGCTTTAGGCGTAAAACAGAAATTAGATTGTGGGATCACACATGACATTACCATGCTTGTACTCACTTTCCTTGGTAGATATGCAGTACGTCCCATCATCCTGGGCTGCCACCTCAGTCCCTCCCTGACCTAAGGGAGCTGATTTCCAACGTGCGACTAACCGTCTGAGTGAACCCGCACTCTATACATTGCCCTCCTTCCATAGAATGTGCGCACACTCACATCCAAATATTGAGTGCAACCATCAGTATGCACCCCTTTTAATGTGCCACTGAGTTTTACCCCATAAGGGGGCGTATCGTGGAACTGAATCCGGGATTGGCCTTGTATCTCGCCTATGTTCTGTACTGCCCACAGAGGTCCGGCATCTGTACCCTCTATCTGTGGGATAGCTAGAACCATACCTTTCAATTTCACTTCTCTGGTAATACAATTACTTGGGGACAAGAACACGTGTTGTCTTGCGAACTTCGCAGAGGGTAGTACTTTCCTTCGTCGATTTGGACAACTGCACATTATTTATCCAATCAGGTATTTTTCCCTGTTTCATCTGGTTTACATTGTATCGGATGTTCCCTAGTAACCATGTGCTGTACATTGCACATACAAGTTCTTTGTGTTTCTTGGGTAAGATCATCTTATTGATAGTTTGGGCATGAGGCTCTCGGATTCCCTTGACGCAGCATTTGTCTGGCGACCTCGACCCCGGTTTCTGGCAACTGAGAAGTCGGACCGGTTCCCTTTCGTAAAAGGGTTCTCGGGCATTGGGCTAAGTCTTGAACTTCTTGGCCTATACTAGCTTTGTCAAATATGTTAACAGTTGCCACCCTTGCCGTATACCAATAGTGTATGTCGGTTGTTGTTAGACAGCAGGTAACATAAAAACCACACATTGTCTCATGGTTCATTGTCGGACTATCTCGATCATATGTACCGTAAGTATCACCTCAGCATCTGGCCGTTGTGACCCTCTGGTCCCCATTTTGTTTAATGCCCATTGTACTTGGTTCTCAATTGGCCCACTTAACTATCCAAATTCATTATATCTTCCCTTGGCAGTCACACTTAACTCCTTAGTGATATTTACTTGCCTACACAAATAAATACTTAATGAAACCCATGCCCCAAGTGTCTCAGTTTGGACTGAGGTAAAACAAAAATTTCCTGTCGCAATGGGACAAGTCAGATTGGTATTGTACTGGTATTCCTGGTGTATGGTGCTGACACAATATTCACCCTTCCTCCTTTATATAGATTGTACAGGAAAATGCTGTCCTGCAATTACCTTCATGGTGCAGTTCCATGTTATCCCATCCCAATTAAACCCATATACAGAGGCTACATGTTCTACCATGTTGTAGAGGCAAATGAACTTGTCCTGAACTTGAGCAAACCCAATTCAGCCTGGGGCCCGGGTTACATTCCGGTGTTCTACTATTCTAGTATTCTACTAAATGTTCTCGGGCATGATTGGGTAATACCATACTATTTCTAACGGTGATGTCAATCTATTGCTGTAAATGACACTCGTGCCACCGGGTACACCTGCACCAACCTACTGACTTGGCACAGAGTCTTAGTAAGTTGATGTGTACATTGCCCTTGGTCTCGATCAGTTACCCAGAAAGAGAGCTTTCCCTCTGCAATATGCTGCAGGTTTCCTTGGGCTTGTTCCACTAACCAAGATCCATACATTACTTTGAGCCATTTCGTTGAAGACGATTTGTTCCCCTTCTATAATCTGGTTTACCCTTTTTAGCATGAAACCAATTGCAACATATTAATCGGGCCTCACCGCCTTCTGTTATGATTCTTCCCAATAGTCTCGACACCATTCTTGTCAAGGTACGATCAAGCCCATCACTCTCCCTGAACTCAGTGCAGGTTGTACTGGCCCTCTGCCAAAATCCCTTGATCATTCTCCCATGTAGCCGTGCTGTTTTAAGCTTACACCACCCAGGTAGTCCCATTTTGGTCAGATTCAATATTACAGGTACCACTTCATGAGCACATCATGGTACAATATCATCTGAGTTGGGATTACCATTAGCCCATTTGTTGGCCCTGGAATGCGTTTATGACAAACAATTCGCTTTTCTCACAAGTCTGTTTATTCGTGGGAGAAGGAGCTTTTGGAGGAGTCTTTTTTGAAGACTACTGCTTGTACAACCGCACTCCGTCCTTGCACCCCTTGATATAATAGACGGTTACAGTGGTATGATTACCATGCCATTGGAAATGTAACCCTATCCTATGCCCTCGGCCGTCCCTACTTCTACCATTCACGATACGTCTCTTACTACTCCATGAGATTGACTGGGTTTGCAAGGTATGTCTGTGGACAGGAGGTGGTTCCAGATCTGGGATATGGGGAGATTCTTCCAGCTCCTGTGTCCTGTCCACTTCTATTTGGATCATACTGTACCTGATTAGGTGGGGGTATTCCATTATGCACCCCTTATTCCTCATCCTCCTAGAGAGGATGAATCCAGCTCATAACCGTTTCTTCTTGTCACGGTACCTGCTGATGAACTGAAAACTTAATCTGGTTAATATAAAACCATTTAATTCTCCTAGGTAACTGGACAGCATATACCAAGGGACTAGCTTTATTGACGATATTATACGATCCCTTGTACCGGAGTTCAAAACTTCCACCCTGGCATAGTTTTGTTCCATTACCTAGCCCCCCACCTCCTGAGAGTTACTCAGGGTCAGATGTAGTCGGTTACGATGGTGTGCTCTCCTGATCCCTCAGGCACTAATCCACTAACCCCTTTAAACAACATCGCTTCTTCCCGATGGTCACCTACTTAAAACAAAAGAAACAGAATCTCTGGTGACCCTGCTTAAGAGTCTGAGGGATTAATTTATAACATGATCCTAAAATTTCTTCTACCCCAGGAGCAAATATTCTCATCAAATTTAGAAACTTTCCAATATTCAAAAAATACTGCCCACTGAATAAACAGTTGCTTGTGAGTTAACTTCCTTTGCTTTGAAAGCTGACAAACACAAACACCATCAATCAATGTCAACTTCAGTTCCACAGCTAGCAGCCTTTTCAGTTTAACTTTCCAGTTTAAAAAAAACTTAGACTTTTGTAAAGTTTCTGTGCTTTTACGCTTAAAATAAAAATTAAAAAAACAACTTCGCATACAATAGCATTTCATCCCTTTCTCTCCAGTTACACATTGGTCAGAATTTATTTTTAAACCATACCAATTATTGATGTGAAATGCCTTGTGTCCGGAACTAAAGGCTCTCCACACAATTTACACCAACCAGAATTTTATCATGGCCATAATAAAAGTCTGATTTTTAATAGGTTAAGTACAATCTTAAACTTCCCATTGCCACTTGGAAAAGGGGGAGGAGCCACAACCACACAAAGGAACATGCCTTCCCAAAAACTTTAAACACCAGAACAGTAAGAAAGAAACATGATCTTCCCTTTTCTCTTTTTTTTTTATTGAGTCAGAAATATCCATTATTCCTTAAACCAGTTTCAATTTCTGATCCCCATACACTCTTAAGTGCACATCCAAGTACCTTTTAAATGTGGTGAGGATTTCTGCCTCTACCACCCTTTCAGGCAGTGAGTTCCAGACTCCCATCACCCTCTGGGTGAAGAGATCTTCTCCAAACCTATGCCCTCTGAAGGTTTTAACACTTTTCTCTGCTATATGCCTCCAATTTCATGTTTGAATTCCCACTAAACATTTTTTTTTTAAATTCCTTCCTGTTTTTTTAAAAAACTAGTCATCATAGCAACTAACTTCGACCCTTATCTCTTGCAGCACAAAAGCCCCTCTCCACATTCCATGCATCACTTTTGTCCGAGTTTGTTGCAGTTATAACAGATTTCGGGTTTTTCTATCACCCCCACTGTTTCTAATTAATGGGGGCTGCTGGCAGTTGTTTCTCTAAGGGGGGATTGTATGTCCCACCTGTGGTCTTGGTTGTACTCAGTTGCCTTTCTGCCTAAGACCCCCGCTTCCCCCCCCCCATTCTATATCGTTGTCCTTTTCGTGTCCCCTGACAGATGCTGTCACCGTCACACCTATTGGTTTATTTTGTTGCTTTCTCAGTCAATAGTCTAGTCTGTCTACTTAATTCATAATACACACGAGTGACTAAAACATGGGCTTTCTCCTTTTTTGTTTCTTTTCCGACTCCCACCATTTTCTTTGTTCAGCGGGTGGGTCATCTGGTTTCCAATTTTGTTCAATCATTATTTCAATTAGTTTTCAAATTTTTGTCTGCTAGGTACCATGTCAGAGACCCGAGTTTCTCACTTTCCATGGCTATTGGTTGTCAGTGGTATGTCCCTTACTCGCCCTGAGTGAGGCTAATACTTGCAACATATACCAATTATCAATTTGAAACGTTACACCGACACACTTCTCTCTAACTGATCGTAATTGTTTCACCTGGGATCTTCCGCTGACTACTTGCAGTCTCGGCCAGACCAGCAGACAGATTTCTGCCCTTGTCCTAACTGTGCGTGGTAATTAAAATGTACTCGCACCTTAGACATGGCTGCCATCTGCCGGTGTCCATCGTCCGCTTGAGATCCTGCCGACTACGCCAATTGTAGTGGAGTATTTAAAATAAACACTCGACCCCAGGTCTGGGTTCGAAGATTCAAATAGTCTTTATTTGCATTGGTGGGGAGACCCGCCTGCTCTGTCTGTAGTCAGGCTTCACCGATGATCCAAAGTTCCAAGCAATCTTTTATACACTTAATGATGCATGTCAGCCTCATGCACAATCCCTTGGCACAATTTGATTAGCCTAAAGCCCGCATACGCAGTGACTGGTTACTTCCCTTCCGCATCACATAATCACTCGCCTATGTTTCATACCAGATGGAGTTTCTCCAACGTGTTACTTCTGACCCCTAGTTCAGGCCAGATGGTATCCTGTTAACATTTCACTTCTGCCCCCATTGTTCTACTTTCCTGCCCTCCCTAGGCCCCCGTGGTTCAATCTCCAAGTCACACAGCTTACGTCCGTTGGTTATTGCAAAGTCAACATGTTATTCCTAGTGTTAACTCAACTGCCCATCAAGCCACCTAAAAAGCTGACCACTGCAAAAGCCTACTGGCTCATTTGAGTCCAGAGACCCATTCTTAACCCTTTAATTATAGCAGAGCCCGAAAGCCCCACTTCAACTGGATTGATTCCTGGGATGAGGGGGCTCTCATGATGAGATTGTGTAGAATGGGCCTATACTCTCTGGAGTTTAGAAGAATGAGGTGTGATCTCATTGAAACATACAAGATTCTGAAGGGGACTGACAGGGTTGATGCTGAGAAGTTGTTTCCACTGGCTGAAGTGTCTAGAACTAGGGGCACAGTCTCAGGATAAGGGGTAGACCATTTAAGACCGATGAGGAGGAATTTCTTCAATCCTCAAGGGTTGTGAATCTTTGGAATTCTCTGTCTCAGAGGGCTGTGAATGCTGAGTCTCTGAATATATTCAAGGCTGTGATGGATAGATTTTTGGAGTCTAGGGGAATCAAGGGATATGGAGATCGGACGGGAAAGTGGAGTTGAGGTTGATGGGCCGTAGGGCCTGCTCCTATTTCTTGTGTTCTTATTTTCATTTTGTGGGACTGTGATGTCCTGATGAGAATCAACCCTCATTGTAGTGTATTTGCTTCATGGGTTCTTTGCTTAAGGATTTATGGCTACACATTTGCTGTAAAGAACTAACTAGTTGATTAGCAACGGTTTAACGATCAAACTAAACTCCACCAGTTCATCCACCAGGCTCAACAGCGCATCTCATCGTGGAGAACCTGAACTCAATTAACTGGGGTTTCATCGCATTTTGTGAACATCACGTGACTGGCTAAGCGACTCACAGTGCAATAGCTCCACAGCTATTTTGCAGTCAAGTATCTCGCATTTGGGGACATAGCAGGCGTCAGCACACCCAAAGTGCAATGGGCTAGCCTCATCCTGGGAGAACGACTTTCTTGATCATGATTAATCAAAGTCTTTTTGGCCTGGGAGCATGCTGACAGGTGCATACATTACACCTCACAACCAGTTGCTTTGTGAAATGACCTTGCCCAGGCTGTCAGATGCCCATTGTTCCCTCTGTGTGCTTTTAAGACTGGATTGACAGACCAATATTTCCAAACTATATGTACTTGTGTTATGCAGAGGCATAAGCAGTCAATGTGCATATTTCACAAGCGTCCCCATTGTGTGTGGGTAAATATTTTATGACTCCAATAGAAAGAAATAGATTTGTAAGTTTGATAATGTTATGACGCTATCTCTGTATTTTGACAGCTCCACGATCATTCATTGTGTATCGGGCTTTAAAGAGACGGTCAGCAAAAGTTCAGGGGCAAGTTTATTTGCTTTTCCTAAGTGCAACCAATCAATAAATTTGACGGGCAGAAATGAAAATCAGCTGGTTTTTATAAGGGGTGGCTATCTAACACCTGTTTACACCTGGGTAATAGATTGAAATCCTACTCCCCTGAACTCTTGTACGTTGCAGAAGTGTATTTTAACATGAGTCCACATTTGTACCGTAGAGTTACCACTTGCAATGGGGATTAAACCCCCGGGGTTGAAATTCGATGCGGCCGTTTTTGAGGTGGTGATTTTAGCGGCAGGCGTTTGGTGCCGCCTCCAACTGCCAAATTGAGTTCTGACGCCCAAAGATGAGGGAACAACACTAAAAGGTGGCGTTACACACTCATCCTCTGCACCAATGGAGCGGGAGCTCAGGAAGCTGGCTCAATCTCTCAAAGGGAGGCTGCCGGCAAGCTCGGTGAAAAAACGGGAAGAAAAAAAACTAAAACTTCTCCGACCCCCCACACACACACACACACGCACACGCGCATTTCCCCACTATTGCAATTAAAGGAAAACATGCAGAAATAAATAAAGACAAAAACTTGCCTTGCTCTCTGGGCGATTGCGTCTAAGATCCGATATGTACTCGCCATTTACTTCAGGCAGTAAGAACGCCTGCTGGGTCGGCTGTTGTGCAGACCAAATATCGTGAGAGCAGCGCCAAGGGGGCTGTTGCACGCAGGATGACATCACCACGTGGATGGGGTTAGAGGGCACAGTGTTATCTCTTGGCGCCGCTACCAAAGACCCGACTGAATTTCTCCGGCGGCGTGGACGTCGCTTGCTGCTGGCGGTATGCATTTGCCGCCTCCCATCGGCGGTAACAGGCGGTGTAACCAATTTTGCTGCCCCCCTCCCCTCCCCCAGCATCTACTGCCTGACTGTCAGGAGAGTTCTAATAACAAATTGCTGCTCCAAAATGCCTCAGATATCAACACTAAAAGCTTTATTCCCTCATGATTCCCAAATTATGGGGCTATGAAAAAAAAATCACCGTTTAAATTGTTTTTTATTTGAGGCGTGTAAAGAATTAAAGGTTCAATTTCCGAGACTTTTCATCCATTTAAATTGTGGCTGGAAGATACCTGTCAATTGTAGAGAGCAGATAGTTATAATGTAATCGCACCAGTTGTTTGGAGTCAAATGCTTTCTACATATTTCAATTCAAATTTATGAGGGGGTATGGTAGCATAGAGGTTATGTTACTGGACTAGTAATCCAAAGGTCTGGACTGATGATCCAGAGACACTGTTCACATGTTCAAATCCTGCATGGCAGCTGGGGAATATAAATTTGGTTAATTTATCTGGAATAAAAAAAGCTAGTATCAGTAATGGTGACCATGAAACTACCGGATTGTCCTTTTTAGAGATGGAAATCTGTCGTCCTTACCCGATCTGGCCTATATATGACTCTGGACCCACAGCAATGTGGTTGCCTCTTAACTGCCCTCTGAATTGGCCGAGCAAACCAGTTGTACCAAAGCGCTGCCGATTGTGGCCCAGAGAGAGGCAGACTTGCATTTCTGTAGCGCCTCAGTATGTCCCAAAGCGCTTTACAGCCAATGAAGCACCAAAGTCAGTGTGGGAGTACCTTCACCATATGGACTGCAGCGGTTCAAGAAGGCGACACAACACCACCATCTTGAGAGCAATTCAGGATGGGCAATAAATGCCGGTCTTTCCAGCGACGGCCACATCCTGTGGACAAATAAATGTTTTAAAAATTGTTGCTTCATTACTGTGAAAGTGGGTTATTTTGATGGTAGGGGGAAAACGGGCTCTAAATGGGTGCAGTGCTAATAAGGCATGCCTGTTGAAAGTCTGGTTTTAAGATGCAGATTTGGTTCTAATTGCTGATTAGCATAGTTTTAACTCGCCTGGAGCTGCTAAAGCAGAATGAGAAGGGACTAATTAGCAATCTTGTGCGAGGCCCCTTGGGGAAAAGTGACCATGATATGGTAAAATTCCCTATTAAGATGGAGAGTGACAAAGTTAATTCGGAAACTAGGGTCCTGAACTTAAGGAAAGGTAACTTTGACGGTATGAGACGTGAATTGGCTAGAATAGACTGGCAAAGGATACTCAAAAGGTTGACGGTGGATAAGCAATGCCAACCATTTAAAGATCACATGGATGTACTTCAGCAATTGTACAACCCTGTCTGGAGTAAAAATAAAACTGGGAAGGTGACTCAACCATGGCTAACAAAGGAAATTAAGGATATGTTAAAGCCAAGGAAGAGGCATATAAATGGGCTAGAAAAAGCAACAAACCTGAGGACTGGGAGAAATTTAGAATTCAACAGAGGAGGATTAAGAGTTTAATTAAGAGGGGGAAAATAGAGTATGAGAGGAAGCTTGCAGGGAATATAAAAACTGACTGCAAAAGCTTCTATAAACATGTGAAGAGAAAAAGATTAGTAAAGACAAATGTAGGTCCCTTGCAGTTGGATTTAGGTGAATTTATAATGGGGAACAAAGAAATGGCAGACCAATTGAACCAATACTTCAGTTCTGTCTTCATGAAGGAAGATACAAATAACCACCTGGAAATATTAGGGGACAGTGGGTCTAGTGAGAAGGAGGAACTGAAGGATATCCTTATTGGTGGGAAATTGTGTTGGAGAAATTGATGGGATTGAAGTCTGATAAATCCCCGGGGCTTGATAGTCTGCATCCCAGTGTACTAAAGGAAGTGGCCCTAGAAATAGTGGATGCATTTCCAACATCATTTTCCAACAGTTTATCGACTCCAGATCAGTTCCGATGGACTGGAGGATAGCTATTGTAACACCACTTTTTAAAAAAGGAGGGCGAGAGAAAATGGGTAATTATAGACCGGTTCGCCTGACATCAGTAGTGGGGAAAATGTTGGAATCAATCATTAAGGATGAAATAGCAGCCCATTTGGAAAGCAGTGACAGGATCGGACCAAGTCAGCATGGATTTATGAAAGGGAAACCATGCTTGACGAATCTTCTGGAATTTTTTGAGGATGTAACTAGCAGAGTGGACAAGGGAGAACCAGTGGATGTGGTGTATTTGGACTTTCAAAAGGCTTTTGACAAGGTCCCGCACAAGAGATTGGTGTGCAAAATCAAAGCACATGGTATTGGGGGTAATATACTGACGTGGATAGGGAACTGGTTGGCAGACAGGAAGCAGAGAGTCTGGATAAACGGGTCCTTTTCAGAATGGCAGGCAGTGACTAGTGGAGTGCCACAGGGCTCAGTGCTGGGACCCCAGCTCTTTACAATATACATTAATGATTTAGATGAAGGAATTGAGTGTAATATCTCCAAGTTTGTGGATGACACGAAATTGGGTGGCGGTGTGAGCTGTGAGGAGGACGCTAAGAGGCTGCAGGGTGACTTGGACAGGTTAGGTGAGTGGGCAAATACATGGCAGATGCAATATAATATGGATAAATGTGAGGTTATCCATTTTGGGGACAAAAACACAAAGGCAGAATATTGTCTGAATGGCGGCAGACTAGGAAAAGGGGAGGTGCAACGAGACCTGGGTGTCATGGTTCATCAGTCACTGAAAGTGGGCACGCAGCTATAGCAGGTGGTAAAGAAGGCAAATGGTATGTTGGCCTTCATAGCTAGGGGATTTGAATATAGAAGCAGGGAGGTCTTAATGCAGCTGTACCGGGTCTTAGTGAGGCCTCACCTGGGATATTGTGTTCAGTTTTGGTCTCCTAGTCTGAGGAAGGACGTTCTTGCTATTGAGAGTGCGCAGCGAAGGTTCACCAGACTAATTTCAGGGATGGCTGGGCTGTCATATGAGGAGAGACTGGATCAACTGGGCCTTTATTCACTGGAGTTTAGAAGGATGAGAGGGGATCTCATAGAAACGTATAAGATTCTGACTGGACTGGACAGGATAGATGCAGGAAGAATGTTCCCGATGTTGGGGAAGTCCAGAACCAGGGGACATAGTCTTAGGATAAGGGGTAGGCCATTTAGGACTGAGATGAGGAGAAACTTCTTCACTCAGACTTGTTAACCTGTGGAATTCCCTGCCGCAGAGAGTTGTTGATGCCAGTTCATGGATATATTCAAGAGGGAGTTAGATATGGCCCTTATGGTTAAGGGGATCAAGGGGTATGGAGAGAAAGCAGGAAAGGGGTACTGAGGGAACGATCAGCCATGATCTTATTGCATGGCGGTGCAGGCTCGAAGGGCTGAATAGCCTACTCCTGCACCTATTTTCTATGTTGAGCACTCGAGCACTGATCAGACAGGAGTGAGCTGAGTGACACACAGCGGCAGATTTCAGGATGGTTCAGGAACTGAGCGAGTGGGCGCACAGGTTCTCGGACGAGGCACTGGAGGTCCTGGGGGAGGAGGTCCAGAGGAGGAGGGAGGTCCTGTACCCGCAGGGGTGGGGAGGGGGAGGAGTCCACCTCTCCCTTCTTTCCCTCTCTCCTGCAGCAGCTGGTGCTGCTCTGCCTTGTCTCATCTCCTCCTCCCATTCCTCCTGCAGACCAAGGGGGACCTCTAGCAAGATGCCCATGACCAAGTGGTGACTCCTATAAGGTGTCCAATAATCTAGGGTGGTGCAGCACTCACTCTTTTTAGGTGACGTCCTTAGAGAATTTCCAGAATAAATGTTGATGGTGTTTATGAAGTCTTGACAAAGTGTCCCTGAAAGTCTCCCGTTGCCTTTGAAAAGTCTTCTTTAAATCTCCAGTGGCAAGTGAACAGAGAAAGGTGATGTACCTTTTTAAGTAGCGCTCTAATTCCTCTGCAACGACTTGTTTGTTCCAATTCAGCTGGTCGCTGTTAGAGAGCATTGGGTCAAGGGTTATCCACCAAAATGCCGTGCAGCCTCTTTAATGTGCGCCGGCAGGCAATTTCATTGTCAATCTGCCCCTTAGCCATCCTCTGGGTGGCCATTTTTAGCACCAGCTTCTACTCCTTTACCATGATGGCGCCTTGCATTAAACATGGGCTTAAACCGGCGTATCAGCTCAAGACCCCAACTTGGCCATCTTGGAGGCTCTTGCATGCCTGAAGGATCTGTCGAAAATCACCCTGGCATATTTATCCTTCCTGGGCCATGTGACCTTTTCTGCATTCTGTTGAAAGGCTCTGCTCATTAACTGATAAGATGCAGAATTATTTTTTTTTTTTACAATGAAAATTCTAGTCAATTCTACACGTGTGAAATCTTAAGCAAATTCCTGTTTATTTTTAACCAACTTTCTTGCGTTCTGACTCGCTCCTGGCAGTCATTGCTGATCTCATTGTTCCTGTTAAAGAAGCACGGCCGTGGGCAATCTTATTATTACCCCATCTCTACCTCCAGCCTGTTGCATTGGAGAGGATTGCACTGTAATTGAGGCTTTAAGAAGGAAGAGACGCTTGGGGGCCAACATCCTATAAAATAAATGGGACTTGCCTTTGTCCTTATTTAATGAAGATCAACAACTTATTTTGTCCTTTTGCTCCACACAATATTCTTGTCTATCGTCTCGAAGGCTGAAGAGAGCACAATGACTTCCTGTGTCACAGATGGTGCTGGTTTCATAGCTTGGACGGTAACACTCCATAACTCTGTCACTTTGTTCCTCCCGCAGGTGGCAAGTATGTGCCTCGTGCCATTCTGGTGGACTTGGAACCGGGCACAATGGACTCGGTCAGATCTGGGACCTTTGGGCAGATATTTCGACCTGACAATTTTGTATTCGGTATGAATTCTTTTACACTTGTATCTAGAATTATTCTCTCCATCCTAAACAAAATGCCAATTCTAAAAAGTTTTTAAAAAATACTTATTGCTCAAGCCACTGCTAATCTGCAATAGCAAACGGGCCCAAATTAAGCTTTTGGCATTGCTTTAGGTGAAATGACCATCACAGTCAGTTACATTAAAAGTGCAATTTGAATGCCTGTTGGAACGTGTTCTTCCCTTGGTGGAGTGAGCGGTTCAGTGGGCTGGCAGAGTGTTTCACCTCCGAGATCTGTCTTCATTCCAGTCTCGACTGATGCGATGAAAATTTACCTCTGCCGGCTGGCTCCAAGTATCTCCTGTGAAGAGAGTTTGGCTTCCTTCATCGAAGCTAGATTGACAGTCTCGTCCATGGCTGGTGTGGTGAACTGAAAATACTCCACTAATAGTGCAAGGAAGGGGTACCCTTACAGAATAGGAGTTCAAGCGCTCGCTTAGAAATTCGATCATGCAGCACCTGCTTTTTTCGGCACTAAACGGCCTCCTAAGCTTCCTATATGTGGGCAGCAAGTGAATGCCCATTACACACTGGAAGTATGTCACTCGCCACTTTGATGTAGGCAATAAATAGATTTCCATGGCCCGTGTTTAACGCAGGCATTACACACTTTGCATAAGAAAATAAGGGCCCTGTTGCTTATTTGAGGCCCCCTCTCCAATATTGCATTGCCCTAAAACCAGGACTACATGGGGCCTTAAAGCAACAAGCTAAGTGTTTACGATGCAATTAACCTGAACATGAAGCTGGGAGGATCAGGGTCTCTCCTTCCAACCCCCACATCAACACTACACGGTTTGCCATTGGCTGCTGTGACCTCAACCGCCCCGCCCCTCGATCGCTGCTATCAACCCACCACAGCCCAATCACTAACTTCCCTCCCGATCGCCCCTGCCGTGACCTCAACTGCCCCGCCCCTCGATCATCGCCGCCAAGCCACCACAGCCCGATCTCTACCCTCCCGATTGCCCCCGCTGCCCCTCGATCATCGCTGCCAAGCCACCACAGCCCGATTGCTGCTACTCCCTCCCGATCACCCCCTCCCTCTCGGTCACCCTGCTTCCTCATCACCTCCCTCCCGGTTCCCTTTAAGGATTTGCCTGCGATGCCGGCATGGGCCTGATTTCCGAATCCACTTCTCGGGCGAGCTACCCGGGTCAGCCCATTGGGTGCCCGCAGCTCGCTGGTGCGATGATAAGGCCCCGATATTACCTGCGCCTCAGGCCTATCTGTTCGCACACTGGGGCCATTACCAGCATCCTCTGCACGTCCGTTGTTGGGCTCGCCTAACTTCTTGGCCAGCGTTGGGGAAGAGTGCCGAGTATTTTCTTCAGCTGGTGATGCTGCAGTTAATTTGGGTGCCCAAAATAAAAAGAAATTGCTTAATTTCCCCATTACAATATTCACCAACAAAGTCTATCTCCTGTGTCATTGCTGAGTGAGTTGGTGATGCACTGTTTTATGATGTGGGTCCTTTAAATCCTGACATCCATCCACCCGTCAGATCTCAGTTTTGTGATCCTTAAACCTCATTACATTAAAACATTTATTTGGAGGCTGCTAATGATCTCGTGCAGAAAACCAATGCCTTTCCGCTGCTTGTTCGTGCACCAGCACATTGGGTAATCAATTTTTTAATTATTGAATGGAAGAAAGATTGTTGTCTTTCTTGCACCTCAGAAATCAATGTTCCTCGGGTATAGGGAAGGGATCTCTGTCCCCTGGAGCATAGTAGGTGCAGTCCTCATGTCTTTCAGAGGAGACGTTAAACCGATGCCCCGTTTGCCCCCTCTGGTGGACGTAAAAGTTCCCATGGCACTATCTCAAAACAGATTATCTGGCCATTATCACATTGCTGTTTATTGTGGGCAAGTTGTGGACAACAGTGACCACTCCAAAAGTACTTCATTGGCTGTAAAGTGTTTTGAGACATCCGGTGCTCGTAAAAGGTGCTATATAAATGTAGCTCTTTTAATTATTTTACAGGCCAGAGCGGTGCCGGCAACAACTGGGCCAAAGGTCACTACACGGAAGGAGCTGAACTGGTTGACTCGGTCCTTGACGTAGTCAGAAAGGAGGCGGAGAGCTGTGACTGCCTACAGGGCTTCCAGCTGACCCATTCGCTGGGCGGGGGTACTGGCTCGGGCATGGGCACGCTCCTGATCAGCAAGATCCGGGAGGAGTACCCTGATCGCATCATGAACACCTTCAGCGTCATGCCCTCCCCCAAAGTCTCGGACACGGTGGTGGAACCCTACAACGCCACCCTCTCGGTGCACCAGCTGGTGGAAAACACCGACGAGACCTTCTGCATCGACAACGAGGCCTTGTACGACATCTGCTTCCGCACCTTGAAGCTCACCACCCCCACCTACGGCGACCTCAACCACCTGGTGTCGGCCATCATGAGCGGAGTCACCACCTGCCTGCGCTTCCCCGGCCAGCTCAACGCCGACCTGCGCAAGCTGGCCGTCAACATGGTGCCATTTCCCCGCTTGCACTTCTTCATCCCCGGCTTTGCCCCGCTGACCAGCCGGGGCAGCCAGCAGTTCCGGGCCCTGACCGTGCCCGAGCTGACCCAACAGATGTTCGACTCCAAGAACATGATGGCGGCCTGCGACCCCCGCCACGGCCGCTACCTGACTGTGGCGGCCATCTTCCGCGGCCGCATGTCCATGAAGGAGGTGGACGAGCAGATGCTCAGCATCCAGAACAAGAACAGCAGCTACTTCGTGGAGTGGATCCCCAACAACGTCAAGACTGCCGTCTGTGACGTCCCCCACCGGGGCCTCAAGATGTCCGCCACCTTCATCGGCAACAGCACCGCCATCCAGGAGATCTTCAAGCGTATCTCCGAGCAGTTCACCGCCATGTTCCGCCGCAAGGCCTTCCTGCATTGGTACACTGGCGAGGGCATGGACGAGATGGAGTTCACTGAGGCCGAGAGCAACATGAACGACCTGGTCTCCGAGTACCAACAGTATCAGGATGCCATTGCCGATGAGCAGGGCGAATTCGATGACGAAGGCGACGAGGAAGCTTAAAGTTCCTCCTCCGAAAGCTGGCACTGTTGTATTTTTGTTCTCTCGCTTGATCGCTTCACAAATTGTGGTTTTAACTTGTAAATCTGGTTAATGTGCAATACAGCATTTTAATAACAAGTGACGCTGTGGAAACCATGATGTAAATAGTTGACTCGTTCAAGTGATTACAAAAGTTTTTTTTTTACCAATTACTGAAAGTTTATGTTGAATAAAGTTAATGTTTTATTATTTTTCACGATCTGAAGTGAATGAAATATCAAACTGATAACTGTTTTCTCAAACATTTATTTGTACCTCAGGTGTATAGATAATTACAATATTTACACACAAATATTCCAGAGATAGCTTGCAACAAAATGTTCTTATGGACTTTGGTATAACAGTTTTCTGCCCTTTGCTGTGATCCCATCATATACTGACACTAGTAATTGGCAATAGGGTTAAAAATTTCAAACTGAGTGATCACTCTCCATTGAATCTTCAGTTTTATAAATGCCTCTCTCTATATGTCTGTCTCTCTCGCTATCTCCTTCTATCTCCTCATTGTTCTTTTAAGCTTCACACCTTGTTTCTCCGAAACTTCTAATTCATAATCTTGTGTTCTCTTCCTCCCTATGTATCAACTTGTGGCTCGGTGGGAGTTATCCCCGGTGTCCTGGCCAATATTTATCCCTCAATCAACATAACCAAAACAGATTATCTGCTCATTATCACATTGCTGTTTGTGGGAGCTTGCTGAGCGAAAATTAGCTGCCGCGTTTCCTATATTACACGATTCAGCCCATTGTGTCAGCCGGATGAAAGAACCACCCAGCCTAATCCCACTTTCCAGCTCTCGGTCCGTAGCACTGCAGGTTACGGCACTTCAAGTGCATATCCGAGTACTTTTTAAATGTGGTGAGGGTTTCTGCCTCTACCACCCTTTCAGGCAGCGAGTTCCAGACCCCCACCACCGTCTGGGTGAATAAATTCCCCCTGAAGTCCCCTCTAAACCTCCTACCAATTACTTTAAATCTATGTCCCCTGGTTGTTGACCTCTCTGCCAAGGGAAATAGATCTTATCCACCCTATCCAGGCCCCTCATAATTTTATACACCTCAATCATGTCACCCCCTCAGCCTCCTCTATTCCAAAGAAAACAACCTCCGCCTATCCAATCTTTCCTCATAGCTAAAATTCTCCAGTCCTAGCAACATCTTTGTAAATCTCCTCTGTACCCTCACTGGTGCAATCACACCTTTGCTGTAATATGGTGACCAGAACTGTGTGCTGTACTCTAGCTGTGGCCTAACTAGTGTTTTATATAGTTCGAGCATAACCTCCCTGCTCTTGTATTCTATGCGTCAGCTAATAAAAGAAAATATCCTGTATGCCTTCTTAACCACATTATCTACCTGTCCTACAGATATGTCCTTACTATACAATATAAATGCACACGAGGCCCATACTTGAGAGAAGGTCACTCTGTGACCAGTTACCTTTATTACCAAGACCTCAACTGATGAAGGTGGGTGGATATACCTCAAAAGTCCAGGTTAGGAGTATCTCCCACAAATTCACCCCCTTGTGGTCAATGTTCATAAGGTGTACAACTTAGGTCAGCTTATACATGGGTTACAATGCTGGTTGAATACATGACATCACCTCCCCCGCCCCCCAAAGTCTTATTGGGATCACAGGTTAAGTCTCTGGTGGTTTACGCTCCCTTGTACAGCGCCTGAGTTGGGGCTCCGGTTGTTGGGCGCTGGTCTGAGTGTCTGCTGTTTGTGGTGCCTCAGGCCTGTCTGGACTGCCCACAGTGACCGGGCTCTCCTCCCCTTGGTTCCGGTGTTCGGTCACCTGTGGTGGAGTAAACTCTACGTCGTGTTTTTGCTCTGCTTCTATGGGGTTGCTGAACCTTTTAGTTTGATCCATGTGTTTGTGGCAGATTTGTCCATTGGTAAGTTTACCTACCAAAACCCTATTCCCCTCTTTGACAACCACAGTGCCTGCAAGCCATTTGGGCCCTGCAGTGTAATTAAGGACAAAAACAGGGTCATTGACACCAATACATCGCGCCCTCGCATTCCTGTCATGGTGTCACATTGTGACTGATGCCTGCTCAACAATTTCTTTCATAGTGGGATGTATAAGTGATAACCTGGTTTTGAGCGTCCTTTTCATTAGCAGCTCTGCGGGTGGAACCCCTGTGAGCAAGTGTGGTTGGGATCTATTGGCTAATAGGAGACGTGATAAGCGGCTTTGTAGGGAACCCCCTTGGATTCTAAGCATCCCCTGTTTGATTATCTGCACTGCTCGTTCCGCCTGGCTGTTTGAGGCCGGCTTGAATGGTGCCATTCTGACATGGTTGATTCCATTGCCTGCCATGAAGTCCTGGAATTCAGTGCTTTGAAGCACAGGCCATTGTCGCTGACCAAGACATCAGCTAGACCATGGGCGCAAAACATTGCCCGTAGACTTTCTACCATGGCAGAGGATGTGCTTGAATTTAAAATGGCATACTCAATCCATTTGGAGCAGGCGTCTACTACAACCAAAAGCATTTTTCCCATGAAAGGACCTGCGTAGTCCACATGGATGCGTGACCATGGCTTGGTGGGCCAGGACCGGGGGCTTCCCTGTGTGTGTTGCCCAGCTGAGTACATGTGTTGCACCTGCGAACACAAAATTCCAGGTCTGCATCTATCCCTGGCCACCAAACATGTGACCTGGCAATCGCCTTCATCATGACAATGCCCAGGTGCTCATTGTGAAGTTCTCTAATAAACACCTCTCTGCCCAGCTGGGGCATGACTACTCGGTTTCCCCACAATAGGCAGTCGGCCTGAATCGAGGGTTCATCCTTGCGCCTATGAAACAGTTTAAATTCCTCAGGGCATGCCCCGTACGTGGCTGCCCAGTCCCCATTCAGGACACATTTCTTAACTAAAGACAGTAATGGTTCTTTATTTGCTCAGACTTTAATCTGACGGGCTGTCACAGGTGAGCCTTCGCTTTCGAAAGCTTCAACAGCCATGACCATCTCAGCATCATGCTCAGTTGCCCCCTCAGTGGTGGCTAGTGGGAGCCTGCTGAGTGCATCAGCGCAGTTTTCAGTGCTCGGTCTGTGCCGAATTGTGTAGTCATAGGCGGCTAAAGTGAGTGCCCAACTCTGTATGCGGGCCGATGCATTCACATTCCTGGCCTTGTCAGCCAAAAGGGACGTTAGGGATTTGTGATCTGTCCCCAGCTCAAATTTCCTGCCAAACAGGTACTGGTGCATTTTTTTTTACTGCATATACACATGCTAGCGCTTCCTTTTCTACCATCCCGTAGACCCTTTCTGCCTGGGACAGACTTCTGGGGGCATAAGCTACCGGCTGTAACTGACCATTGGCATTCACATGCTGCAACACACACCCGACCCCATAGGACGACGCATCGCACGTTAAAACAAATTTCTTACACTGGTCATATAACGTTAACAGTTTGTTGGAGCATAACAAATTGCGTGCTCTATCAAAAGCCCTTTCCTGGCTATCCCCCCAGACCTTTGCGTAGGAGCATGTGTAGTGGCTCTAACAGCGTGTTCAATTAAGGAAAAAGTTACCAAAATAGTTCAGGAGCCCCAGGAACGATCGCAGCTCCGTCGTGTTACGGGGTCTAGGTGCTCTCTGGATCGCTTTCGTTTTGGACGCAGTAGGTCTGATCCCGTCTGCTGCTACCCTCCTCCCCAGGAATTCTACCTCTGGAGCTAAGAAGATGCACTTCGCCTTTTTCAGTCGCAGCCCTACCCGGTCCAGTCTGCGTAGCACCTCCTCCAGGTTGTGGAGGTGTTCTTCAGTATCGCGACCCGTGATGGGGATGTTGTCTTGAAAAACCACTGTCCTTGGAATCGACTTGAGGAGCCTTTCCATATTTCGCTGAAAGATCGCAGCGGCCGAATGAATCCCGAACGGACATCTGTTGTACTCAAACAACCCCTTGTGTGTCATGATGGTGGTCAGCTTCTTCACCAGCTCCTGGGTCATGTAAGCTGAGGTTAGGTCCAATTTTGAAAAAAGGTTGCCACCGGATAGCGTCGCAAAGAGGTCCTCCGCTCTCGGTAGCGGGTACTGGTCTTGGAGTGACACCCAATTGATGGTGGCCTTGTAATCGCCACATATCCTGACCAACCCATCCGTCTTGAGCACCGGCACGATCGGGCTCGCCTGGCGAGATGATGCCTTCCCTCAGCAGGCGGTCCAATTCGCATTCTATCTTTACCCACATCACGTACGGCACCGCTCTGGCCTTGTGGTGTACTGGCCTGGCGTCCGGGTTTATGTAAATCACTACTTTAACCCCTATGAAAGTGCCGATGCCGGGTTGAAATAAGGAGTCAAATTTGTCCAGGACCTGTGAGCATGATACTCGCTCCATAGAAGAAATTGCATTGACATCGCCCTATTTCCAGTCCATGACAGCAAGACAACTCTTCCCCAGTAGTGCGGGACCGTCCCCCAGGGCAATCCAGAGTGGCAACCTGTTCTCCGAATCTTTGTGGGTCACGACTACCGTGCCGCTGCCTAGCACCGGAATGATCTCCTTTTATATGTCCGTAGCTGTGCGTCAATCAGTAATAATTTTGGCCTCCTGGCCTTGGACAACCACAACCTTTCAAACTGTTTAATACTGATCAGGGACTGGCTGGCCCCTGTGTCTAGCTCCATTGATACTGGGCTGCCATTGAGGAGCACTTTCATCATTATCGGTGGCGTCCTGGTGTATGAACTGTATATGTGCTCCACATGAACTCGCTGAACTTCAGCTTCCAGCGATTTCCCCCAGTATTCATTTGGCCTCGTAGGGCTTACATCGGACCTGTCCTCCTCATACATCAACCTGGCTGCAGGCTTCCTGCATATACGCGCCAAGTGACCGCTGACGTTGCAGTTTCTGCAGGTATATTGCTGATACCTGCAAGCTCTAGCTGGCTATTTGCCTCCACACCTCCAGCATGAGCTGGAGGCCCCGTTGTTGGAAACAAAAGGTCCATTACCAGTCGATCGTCTCTGACTGTCTCTGTAACTGTCCTTAAGTGCACCATTAATAGGTGTTGATGGCCCCATTACTGGCCGCATTGTCCATTGTGATGGTATGAATCGCCGTTCAGCTAGCCATGGTCTCTGTTGAATTCCCCCTTTGGGTTTGACTACATGCTGGGGCATGTCCGATTGCCCTTGTCTGCCTAGAGAACTGTGTGCCGCGTTAACAATGTTGACTCCCTGGTCGTTTGCCGGATTTGAGCCAAGATTTGTGTCATACATCATTCTGGTCTCTTCCTCCCCTGAGCTAAATGTCTGGGCTATCAGAGCCGCCGCTTCCAAGGTCAAGTCTTTGGTTTCAATCAGTTTCCTAAAAACCCCAGCGTGCCCGATACCCTCAATAAAAAAGTCTTGCAGCATCTCCTTAGTAACAAGACTTTGCTGTAGTCTCTCAATAAAGTCGGCCCAAACATCACCAACACAGTACCTCTCTTCTGTGCTGCTAGTGGCCATGCTCGCTGGTGGTTTAAATCCCAGTTTCTCGTCGGCAATGATATGTCCTTACTATACAATATAAATGCACACGAGGCCCATACTTGAGAGAGGGTCACTCTGTGACCAGTTACCTTTATTTCCAAGACCTCAAGTGATGAAGGTGGGTGGAGCTTCTCCTTTTGTACCTCAAAAGTCCAGGTTAGGAGTGTCTCCCACAAGTTCACCCCCTTGTGGTCAATATTCATAAGGTGTACAACTTAGGTCAGCTTATACATGGGTTACAATGATAGTTGAATACATGACAGTTACCTTCAGAGATCTGTGGACAAGCACTCCAAGGTCCCTTTGTTCCTCTACACTTCTAAGTATCCTACCATTTATTGTGTATTCTCCTGATTTTACTTGTCAATATCTTTTCATGCCCTCTCTTCGATTTCCTAATTTCCATTTAAATTTCACTGCTGCACTTTCTCTACTCCTAGGCTTTCTGCAGTATTAGCTCTCAATATCTGACATAAACTTCCCTTTTTTGCCTTGTCCTACCATGTATGCCCCTAGATATCCAGGGGGCTCTAGATTTGGGAGTCCCTCCCTTTTTCTTTGTGGCAGCAAATTTGCTCTGAACCCTCACTATCTCCTCCCTGAATGCCTCCCAAAAATGTTTATTCCTGGTCTATCTTTGTCCTGTTCCATAACTTCGCTAAATCTAACTGAATTATGATCACTACTACCAAAATGCTCTCCCACTGATACCCCTGCCCAGCTTCATTCCCTAAAACTAAGTCTACAACCATCCCCTCTCTTGTTGAGCTTGCTACATACTGGTTAAAAAGTTCTCAAATGCATTTTAAGAATTCTGTACCCTCTATACCTTTCATAGAAACATAGAAACATAGAAAATAGGTGCAGGAGCAGGCCATTCAGCCCTTCTAGCCTGCACCGCCATTCAACGAGTTCATGGCTGAACATGAAACTTCAGTACCCACTTCCTGCTTTCACGCCATACCCCTTGATCCCCCGAGTAGTAAGGACTTCATCTAAATCCCTTTTGAATATATTTAGTGAATTGGCCTCAACTACTTCCTGTGGTAGAGAATTCCACAGGTTCACCACTCTCTGGGTGAAGAAGTTCCTCCTTATCTCGGTCCTAAATGGCTTACCCCTTATCCTTAGACTGTGACCCCTGGTTCTGGACTTCCCCAACATTGGGAACATTCTTCCTGCATCCAACCTGTCCAAACCCGTCAGAATTTTAAACGTTTCTATGAGGTCCCCTCTCACTCTTCTGAACTCCAGTGAATACAAGCCCAGTTGATTCAGTCTTTCTTGATAGGTCAGTCCCACCATCCCGGGAATCAGTCTGGTGAATCTTCGCTGCACTCCCTCAACAGCAAGTATGTCCTTCCTCAAGTTAGGAGACCAAAACTGTACACAATACTCCAGGTGTGGCCTCACCAAGGCCCTGTACAACTGTAGCAACACCTCCCTGCCCCTGTACTCAAATCCCCTCGCTATGAAGGCCAACATGCCATTTGCTTTCTTAACCGCCTGCTGTACCTGCATGCCAACCTTCAATGACTGATGTACCATGACACCCAGGTCTCGTTGCACCTTCCCTTTTCCTAATCTGTCACCATTCAGATAATAGTCTGTCTCTCTGTTTTTACCACCAAAGTGGATAACCTCACATTTATCCACATTATACTTCATCTGCCACGCATTTGCCCACTCACTTAACCTATCCAAGTCACTCTGTAGCCTCATAGCATCCTCCTCGCAGCTCACACTGCCACCCAACTTAGTGTCATCCGCAAATTTGGAGATACTACATTTAATCCCCTCGTCTAAATCATTAATGTACAATGTAAACAGCTGGGGCCCCAGCACAGAACCCTGCGGTACCCCACTAGTCACTGCCTGCCATTCCGAAAAGTACCCATTTACTCCTACTCTTTGCTTCCTGTCTGACAACCAGTTCTCAATCCACGTCAGCACACTACCCCCAATCCCATGTGCTTTAACTTTGCACATTAATCTCCTGTGTGGGACCTTGTCGAAAGCCTTCTGAAAGTCCAAATATACCACATCAACTGGTACTCCTTTGTCCACTTTATTGGAAACATCCTCAAAAAATTCCAGAAGATTTGTCAAGCATGATCTCCCTTTTACAAATCCATGCTGACTTGGACCTATCATGTCACCATTTTCCAAATGCGCTGCTATGACATCCTTAATAATTGATTCCATCATTTTACCCACTACTGAGGTCAGGCTGACCGGTCTATAATTCCCTGCTTTCTCTCTCCCTCCTTTTTTAAAAAGTGGGGTTACATTGGCTACCCTCCACTCCATAGGAACTGATCCAGAGTCAATGGAATGTTGGAAAATGACTGTCAATGCATCCGCTATTTCCAAGGCCACCTCCTTAAGTACTCTGGGATGCAGTCCATCAGGCCCTGGGGATTTATCGGCCTTCAATCCCATCAATTTCCCCAACACAATTTCCCGACTAATAAAGATTTCCCTCAGTTCCTCCTCCTTAATAGACCCTCTGACCACTTTTATATCCGGAAGGTTGTTTGTGTCCTCCTTAGTGAATACTGAACCAAAGTACTTGTTCAATTGGTCTGCCATTTCTTTGTTCCCCGTTATGACTTCCCCTGATTCTGACTGCAGGGGACCTACGTTTGTCTTTACTAACCTCTTTCTCTTTACATACCTATAGAAACTTTTGCAATCCGCCTTAATGTTCCCTGCAAGCTTCTTCTCGTACTCCATTTTCCCTACCCTAATCAAACCCTTTGTCCTCCTCTGCTGAGTTCTAAATTTCTCCCAGTCCCCAGGTTCGCTGCTATTTCTGGCCAATTTGTATGCCACTTCCTTGGCTTTAATACTATCCCTGATTTCCCTAGATAGCCACGGTTGAGCCACCTTCCCTTTTTTATTTTTACGCCAGACAGGAATGTACAATTGTTGTAATTCATCCATGCGTTCTCTAAATGTCTGCCATTGCCCATCCACAGTCAACCCCTTAAGTATCATTAGCCAATCTATCTTAGCCAATTCATGCCTCATACCTTCAAAGTTACCCTTCTTTAAGTTCTGGACCATGGTCTCTGAATTAACTGTTTCATTCTCCATCCTAATGCAGAATTCCACCATATTATGGTCACTCTTCCCCAAGGGGCCTCGCACAATGAGATTGCTAATTAATCCTCTCTCATTACACAACACCCAGTCTAAGATGGCCTCCCCCCTAGTTGGTTCCTCGACATATTGGTCTAGAAAACCATCCCTTATGCATTCCAGGAAATCCTCCTCCACCGTATTGCTTCCAGTTTGGCTAGCCCAATCTATGTGCATATTAAAGTCACCCATTATAACTGCTGCACCTTTATTGCATGCACTCCTAATTTCCTGTTTGATGCCCTCCCCAACATCACTATCTTTCACACTGATTCTATCCCAGTTAATATTGGAGTAGTTGAAATCCCCTACTATTACTGTCCTATTGTTTGCACTTCTCAGAAATGTGTCTACATATTTGCTCTTTTATCTCCTTTGGATTGGGAGTCTATAGTACACTCCCAGTAGTGTTATCGCCCCTTTTTTGTTCTTCATTTCATCCCAAATAGCCTCATCTGATGATTCTTCTAACATATTATCCCTCCTCACAGCTGTAATTGTTTCTTTAACCAATATTGCAACCCTCCCTCCTTTTTTATCCCACTCTATCGCACCTGAAAACCCTGTAACCAGGAATGTTAAGCTACCAATTCTGTCCTTCTTTCAGCCATGTCTCAGTAATAGTTCTCGTATCATACTTCCATGTCTATCTGTGCCCTCAGCTCATCTGCCTTAACCACTCGACTCCTTGGGCTGGAGTTTCATTTCGCCCTACCATCAGTTTTCCGGTGGTATTTCGGTGCTATTTAAAAAGTTTTTTTTTTACCACCGAAATACCACTCTCTCAAAAGACGCTATTTTCAGCAATTAAAACTGGTGGTAGGGCTAACTATTTCATATTTTTCAATGTGCAACACAAAGTAAATTAGGTGATATTTTTACGCATGCGTCATCTGTGCCCGCCCACTCCTCCTCTCCCCCACATGGCCTTACCTTGGGCCAGCCGTTCCTACTCTCCCCACCTCCTCCAGTGTGCTGAGGCTGGGGTGGCGTGCTCTCCTGCCACTCCCACACCACCAGGTGCTTACGAAGCCCACCCGCTGGGTGCGTTGCTCCCCTTGCTGAGTCGGTCCATTTGGCCACCCAGCCCAGCAGTGTCCCTTGGGGGATGGGGGACGTGGGGCACTGTAGGGTCGTTCTCTTGAATAAACTACCTTCCAACTCTATTCTGCATCAGATAAGTAGTCAGCAATATTGGCAGAGATATTTTAGGCCCCATTCCTTTAAATGTTCTCAAAATGTCCTCCAAATTTCTTAAATATCCTTAAATGTCCTTCAATTTACTCAAATAGTCCACTAAAAGCCTCAAATAACATTAAAATCTGTCTGTGTAAAACTCTGCCTTCTCTCATGCGGAATGGAACGCAGTTCAGTTTTTAAAATGGTGTCCGTAGCACTGGATAAGACCAGATAAGGTTGCCCTTTTCTTGACGGTAATTTAGGTCAGTGGTAAAAATGGTGGTATTTCGGTGTTGCACACTTAATGTCATAAAAACAACAACAAAAAAATCGCTGGTATTTTTTTACCACCGGTGGTAAATCACCGATGAATTTAACACCGGAGGTATTTCGGTGCTAAATTATGAAATCAGTGGTATTCTGCGATGGATTTACCACTGGTGGTAAATGATCGAAAAAATGACGAAAATCTAGTCCATTTACCATTAAGCACTGCCAAACCCCTTATCTATTTTCTAGTTTTTCTCTCTGCCTTCCAAATTCACTTACTAATTCACGGCCTTCCATTTCCAGCTTTGTTTGTCTCCCTTCTGAATCTACACTCAGCTTCCCATCCCCCTGCCAAGCTAGTTGAAACCCTCCCCAACAGCACCAGCAAACCTCCCTGCGAGGAGATTGGTCCCGGCGCTGTTGAGGTGCAACCTGTCCGGCTTGTACAGGTCCCTCCTGCCCCACAACCGGTCCCAATGCCTCAGGAATCGAAAGCCCTCCCTCTTGCACCATCTCTCCAGCCACACATTCATCTGCTCTATCCTCCTATTTCTGTACTCACTAGCATGTGGCACTGGGAGTAGTTCGGAAATTACTAGCTTTGAGGTCCTGCTTATTAATCTCCAGTTCTCTAAAATCTGCAGGACCTCATCCCTCTTTCTGCCTATGTCATTGGTACCGATATGGACCACGACCTCTGCCTGTTCACCACCCCCCCCCCCCACTCCGGCACCTCAGAATTTCCTGCAGCCGCTCAGTGACAACCTTGACCCTGACCCCAGGGAGCCAACATACATATTTCATACTGAGGGCTTCTTAAAGGTGATATTTGTGTCTATTTCTCCAGAGAACTCTCATTGTGTCTTGCCTATATAGGAGGTATTGGTATGGGCTATTTGGTATTTTAGGGTGTTTACATACATACTTTCCTTGGAATCAGTCCTCCTTCCCATTCCCATAAGCAAACCTCATATCCCCTATGAAGCGGTGTGCGCCCAATATCTCGGTAAATGCAGGAATACCCGGGGGTCAAACCGAGACTCGTTCGCGCTGCATGCTGGCTTGCTGGAATGTATTGCGTATCGCCATGTGATCATCTTGGGCTGGATTTTTGGTTTGTTGGTGTATCTGTTAGCGCCCTGGAGAGGCGGTAGTGATGGCGGGAAGCATTTCTGGGCGGGAGGCCAGCTTCCGGTGCCCCGCCGGGACATTCGGTGCTGGTTTTGGTGGGGGTGCGGCGCATTACCACCTGGAAGAGGCGAGCTGGGCTGCAATGCCCCCGGCTGCGACACCGGCTCGAAATGTGGAGGTCACCCACTCGGTCGCAGCCCTAGTGGGGTCTCCTGTGAAAGCTTGTGGTTCCAGGGAAGGGATGTCTACCTAAGGTAGGTGCGATTGTTTTTGATTTTTGTGATTCATGTGGACGTGGCATCAGGAAAGTGTTGGGAATGTTTTTTGGTGGGGGTTTTTTTTCCAGGTTTTTTTTTTTTACACGGAAGCCTATCTTAGGGCACTCCGAGGCCGGCTGTTTAGCTCGGGATTTTCACTTGCTCAGCCGGCCTCGCGCCCTGACAGAGGTGTGGAACGCCTCCCTTAGCGCTCTGCGCTCCACACTCGGGGGGCCCAGCTGGTGAATTTTGCGGCTGGAGACGTAAACCATTTCCCGCCGCAAAATTTACCACCCGCAACAGAGGCACGACCGAACTTCCATTGAAATGTCTTCCTTTGTCTTTGGGAGCAGAGGAATAACGTTCTATTAGACCATAACTCAGGCTATAACCATTAGACAAACTGAACACAACAGGTTAAAAAAAATGTAAGAGAGTATCCTGGCTAATCTTCTGCCTGTAACCAGCACCACAAACCGATTATCTGTTACTTTATTCATGTCTGTAGACGCTTGGTGTGTACAAATTGACTATAGTGTAACCACAGTGTCCACACATTAAACATAATCCATTGGTCATTAAGCACTTTGAGACATCCTGACGAGATAAGGTGCGACATAAATGCAAATTCTTCCTTAGTAATTTCTCATTGGCTGTTTACTAGTCACTTGCCTTGCTTTTGATTGATATGTTCCTCATCTCTTCGGTTCCGATTTGAAAGAAAGACTTGCATTTATATAGCACCTTTCCCGACCACCGGACATTTCAAAGCACTTTACAGCCAATGAAGTACTTTTGAAGTGTAGTCACTGTTGTAATGTGGGAAACGTGGCAGCCAACTTGTGCACAGCAAGCTCCCACAAACAGTAATGGTGATAATGACCAGATAATCTGCTTTTGTTGTGTTGATTGAGGGATAAATATTGGCCTGGATTCCGGAGATAATTCCCCTGCTCTTCTTCAAAATAATGCCATGGGATCTTTTACATCCACCAGACAGGACCTCGGTTTAACATCTCATCCAAAAGACAGCACCTCTGACAGTGCAGCACTACACTCTAGTGTCAGCCTAGATTTATGCACTGAAGTTCCTGGAGTGGGATTTGAAGCCATTTACTATTCTGACTCAGAGGCAAGTGTGTTATCCACTGAGCCATAGCTAATACTTAATTTTTCAGCCGATCAACAAAGTGTGATTCAAAAATCGTGACACTAAACTTTAGGAAATGCACACTACACACTATACTTTTAATATAATTAGATATAGATATACATGTTTTTTTAATTATATAAAATTATTTAAAATTGAGAGCAATTTTAGTTGGCTGAAAATATCTGAATTCAATTTGACAAATTCCTGACATTGGTGTTTCTGAATGGATGGTGGACACATCCCTGAAATATGACCACATCCCCATCATTTCAAAATCAAATCAAGAAGAAAAGACACTGGCCAAGGAGCAGTTCATCTGGTTACCACCTCACCTGCAGTGTACTTATGAGGAGGTGGGTGTAATGTATGCACCTGTGAGGATGCTCACAGGTTTGTAGAGCTGTTGCCCACCGGTACGCTCGTGGCCTTCCGCGAGAGGTGGGCGCCGGCCAGAGGGACTGGAGAGCATCATCACCCCCACCCCCCGCAACCAAATTTAATTTGAACCATGTCTAAAGTTTCATTTGTTTAGGTTTGTCGGTTTGAGTGCCACCCACCCCCCACCTTTTAGCCAGGGGGCACTTGTATAATTTGTGTTTTGGTGCCCTCAAAAAAAACAAAAAACAAAAAAAACAAGGGGGCAGTTGAAAATTTTTGGAGTGTGCTCCCCCCACCCCCCACCCCTTTAATCAGGGGGCACTTGATTAATGTTTACAACAAAATAGTTGTAGAGCTGTTGCATTGTGAGTGGCTTAGCCAGTCATGTGATGTTCACAAGACTCAATAAAACCCCAGTCAGTTGGGTCTAGGTCATCCATGATGAGGTATGCAGTTGTGAGCCTAGTGGATGAACTGGTAATGTGTAGTGTGATTGTTAAGCCTTTGTTAATAAACCAACTAGTTCTTAAGCAAGAACCCACAAAGCAAATGCATTACAACGGGAGACAAAGAAAAAAACACAAAATACAGCAGGGTTGTTTAAAATCAAGTGCAAACTTTATTAGGCAGTCAACAGTTACACACAGAGAAAAATTGAAGTGTGCGGCAAAATAAAAGCTACTTAATAAGCAGAGCGCCTGGTCTAAAAGGAGAGCATTACAGTAGGAGGGAGAACCTTCAATAAACCTTTTAACTTAGCCGATATACCTTAGTTATTTCAGCTCTTCTAGTTTTATTTAAAGCAGACTTTGGCGGGCCTAACAGAAGGCCACTCAACCACAAGAAACAACAACAACTTGTATTTATTTAGCGCCTTTAACATAGTAAAACATCCCAAGGCGCTTCTCAGGAGCGACTACCAAACAAAATTGGACACCGAGCCACATAGAGAGATATTAGGACTGGTGACCAAATGCTTTGTCAAAGTGGTGGGTTTTAATGAGCATCTTAAAGGAAGAAAAAGAGGTAGAGAGGTTTAGGGAGGAAATTTCAGAGCTTGGGGCCCAAACAGCTGAAGGCACGGCCACCAATGGTGGAGCAAAGAAAATCGAGGAGCACAACATGCCAAAATTGGAGGAGCGCAGACATCTCAGAAGATAAGAAATAGGAGCAGGAATAGGCCATTCGGCCCTTCAAGCCTGCTCTGCCATTCAATAAGATTATGGCTGATTTCAGAGGGTTGTAAGGCTGGAGGAGGTTACAGAGATAGTGAGGGGGACAAGGCCATGGAGGGGTTTGAAAAAGAGGATGAGAATTTTAAAATCAATCCTTGCCAGACCGGGAGCCAATGTAGGTCAGCTGCCATCAATAACAGATTCAACTTCCATCATTTCTACTAATGAAACTAATATTTGAGGAACTTAGACGACTCAGTTGAATTTTGCAGTGACAGAATTATTTTTTAATGTGTATTTATTTAAATAGTTGACCTGTACAATTGCTCAGATGATAAATGCATTTTGGTTCAAGTGCATTCTGTACGCTGTGCAACTCTCAGTATCGGTGCCAGAAAGTTGCTTTCATCGACAAATGGGCCCGAACTTGGTGACCCTCCTGCCTGCTGCCGCCCAGATTCACGGCGTAAGTCGGTTTTTTACCGCTGGGCGGGCTTTCAAGGACTTTTTCTCGAAACTCCCGCCCAAAGTATCTCGGCGGTCCTTTGGGCAGAACTTGGCTTCCACCAAGTTCGGGCCCCACGTACCTGTCACAGAAACACAATTGTCTTCAGATGAAATGACCGCCCGAGCTCTTGCCCCCAGCAAACTCTCAGTCTGATGATATTAAGAATTCTTCCACAAGACAGTTAAATTCTTTAGCAAACCGCAAATGCAAGTTGTGTTTGCCTTCTGCCATCAGGTGCAGTCTGTAGACAGAGAAATGAAAAAACGAATCTCAGTTAGGAGACAAGTTTTAGAGGAGGTTCTGTAAAGTTCAGAGTAGAGTAGTAATTTAACACATTCATCGAACCAAATTTCTGATGTGCTCCGGGTAAGTGAAACTCTACAGTGGGTATGCAAATTGGTAAAGTTACACATTATAACCGCCACTGGTGCACAAGTCCTTTTCTACATTTAGAGGGGATAAGAAATATCAGGCAAATGTGACTTGTACAGTGATTATGCTGTAAATAATACCATCATCATCATCATCATCATAGGCAGTCCCTCGGAATCGAGGAAGACTTGCTTTCACTCTTAGCATGAGTTCTTAGGTGACTGTACAGTCCAATACGAGAACCACAGTCTCTGTCACATGTGGGACAGATAGTCGTTGAGGGAAAGGGTGGGTGGGAAGCCTGGTTTGTTACACACTCCTTCCGCTGTCTGCGCTTGATTTCTGCATGCTCTCGGCGACGCTACTCAAGGAGCTCAGCGCCCTCCCGAATGCACTTCCTCCACTTAGGGCAGTCTATGGTCTATGGCCCAGGTGTCAGTGGGGATGTCGCACTTTATCAGGGAAGCTTTGAGGGTGTCCTTGTAACGTTTCCTCTGCCCACCTTTGGCTCATTTGCCATGAAGGAGTTCCGAGTAGTGCGCTTGCTTTGGGAGTCTCGTGTCTGGCATGCGAACTATGTGGCCTGCCCAGCGGAGTTAATCAAGTGTGGTCAGTGCTTCAATGCTGCGGATGTTGGCCTGGATGAGGACGCTAATGTTTGTGCGTCTGTCCTCCCAGGGGATTTGCAGGATCTTGCAGAGACGTCGCTGGTGGAATTTCTCCAGCGACTTGAGGTGTCTACTGTACATGGTCCACGTCTCTGAGCCATACAGGAGGGCGGGTATTACTATGTCCCTGTAGACCATGAGCTTGGTGACAGTTTTAAGGACCTGGTCTTCAAACACTCTTTTCCTCAGGCGGCCGAAGGCTGCACTGGCGCACTGGAGGCGGTGTTGGATCTCGTCGTCAATGCCTGCTCTTGTTGATAGTCATACACAAAATCATAGACTCACACAGTCATATATGTATGTTTGGATTTAGTAGCCACCAGGTGGCGCTACTGTCGGAGGTCATTGGGCTGTGCCGCACATGTGTGCGGCCCAGGTATAAAAGGCCAGCCATCTTGTAATGTGATCAATTTGGGCCCTAATAAAGTAGAGCCAGGCTTGTACCTGTTCGGAGTTTACAGTATTCAGTCTATTGAGTTATTGCATACACAACACACACAGCACAGAAGGAGGCCATTTGGTCCATCGTGCCTGTGCCGGCTCTTCGAAAGAGCTATCCAATCAGTCTCACTCCCCCGCTCTACAAATTCTTCCTTTCAAAGTATTTAGCCAATTCCCCTTTGCAAGTTACTACTGATTCTGGTTCCTCCACCCTTTCACACATTGCATTCCAGATCATGACAACTCGCTGCGTAAAAAAATTCTCCTCATCACCCCCCTCCCGGTCCAATTGCCAAATATCTTCGATCTGTGTGCTCTGGGTACTGACCTATCTGCCACTGGGAACAGTTGAACAGTTTGCCCTTATTTACTGTATCATCATTTTGAGTGCTCTATTAAATCTCCCCTTAACCTTCTCTGCTCGAAGGAGAACAATCCCAGCTTCTTCCGTCTCTTTACATAACTGAAGCCCCGCATCCCTGGTACCATTCTGGTAAACCTCCTCTGCACCCTCTGTAAGGCCTTGACATCCTTCCTAAAGTGCGGTGCCCAGAATTGGCCACAGTACCCGAGCTGGGGCCTAACCAGTGTATAAAGGTTTAGCATAACTTGTCTTTGTACTCAACGGGGTGGAAATTCGGTCGCGCCTCAGTTGGGGCGGTGTCCCGAGCGGAAGGGTAAATTTTGTGTCTGGATTGCGTCTGCAGCTGCGAAACTCATCAGCTGGGCACTGAGTGTGGGGCGGAGCGTGAAGGGAGGCGTTCCACACCTCTCTTAGGGCAATAGGCCGGCTGAGCAACTGAAAATCCTGAGCTAAACAGCCGGCCTCGGAGCGCTCTGAGAGGCTTCGGGCGGGGGGGGGGGGGAACCTGAAAGAAAACCCCACCAAAACATTCCCAATAAATAACTCACTCCGCCACAACATAAACCGCAAAAAAAAAAAATCAATCACGCTTGCCTCTCGATGACATTATTTACCTCACTGCCACTGCTCCAGCTCAGAACGGCCGTTTTCACAGGCGTTCCCAGTAGGGGGCACTCTATGCCGCACTACGGGTCGGGCGCGATCCAAATATCAAGCCGCTGTCACAACCAGGGGCGTTGCACACCGGCTCGCCACTTCTTGCCGGTAAAGCTCCCCGCCCCCTCGAAACCGGCACCCAATGTTCCGGCGGGGCGCAGGAAGCTGGCCGTCCGGAAGTGCTTACCGCCGCCATTGCCACCTCTCCGGGAAGCTAACGGGGGCGGCAGAAGACCAGAAATCCAGCCCAATGCCTCTATTTATAAAGCCAAGGGCTTGTTTTAAACAGCTTCATCAACTTGTTCTGACACCTCCTGCCTATATGAACCCACAGGTTCCTGTACCCCCGTTAACATGGTACCGTTTAGTTTATATTGCTTCTCTTTATTCTTCCTCTCAAAATTCATCACTTCACACATCTTTGAATTAACTTTAATCTGCCGCGAACCTGCCCATTTCACCAGTCTGTCTATGTCCTCCTGAAAGCTGCTACTATCCTCCTTACTGATTAATACATTTCCAAGACTCATGCCATCTGCAAACTTTCAAATGGTAGAATTCCAGGCCATTAATAAATAATGAAAAAAGCAGTGGCCCTAAGACCAACCCCTGTGAGGTTACCACTGTACACCTCCCTCCAGTATGAAAAACAAACAGTCACCACTACTTTCTGTCTCTTAATCAGTTTTGTCTCCATACTGCCACTGCTCCTTTAATCCCATGGGCTTCAATTTTGCTAATAAGTCTATCAAATGCCTTTTGAGAGTCCATATACGCAACATTAACCGCTCTACCTTCATCAACCCTCTCCATTACTGCATCAAAGAACTCAATCAAGTTTTTCAGCCACAAATTGCCTTTAACAAATCCTTGTTGGCTGTCATTTATTAACCCATGATTTTCCAAGTGACAATGAATTTTGTCCCGGATTATGGTCTCTAGAAATGTCCCCAGCACGCGCATTAGATTGACTGGCCTGCAGTTACTGGATTGACTGGCCTGCAGTTACTGGGTTTATCCCTCTCCTCTTTTTTAAACAGGGGTGTAACATTTGGCCATCCTCTGGTCCTTCTGGCACCACTCCCATATCCAAGGAGGATTGAAAGATTGTGGCCAGAGCTTCTGCCATTTCCACCCTTACTTCCCTCACCAACCTAGGATGCATCTAATCTGGACCGGGTGACTTTTCTACATTGAGTGCTGTCAATGTTTTAAGTACACCCTCTTTATCTATTTTTATCCTATACAATTTCTCTATCCCCTCCTCCTTTAATGTGACATTGGCAGCATCCTTATATTTTGTGAAGACAGATGCAAAGTACTTATTTAGTACCTCAGCCATGCCCTCTGCTTCCACAAGAAGATCTCCTCTTTGTCTCTAATCACCCTTCCTTTATCATAAGCTTCATTTTTCTGGTTCATTTTAATCTCAATTTCTTTAGCCATCCAGAGGAACTCTAGTTTTGGAAGCACTGCCTCTCCCCCGTCATGGGAATGTGTTTACTCTGTACACAAACTATCTTTCCCTTGAAAGGCTCATTTATTATTTTACCTGCTGATCTTTGTTTCCAATCCACCTGGGCCAGGTCCCTTTCAACTCACTGAAATTATCCACCTTCCTGTTGAGTATCTTCACCTTTGATTGTTTCTTGTCCCTCCCTATAACTACTCTAAACCTAATGAGATTCTGATCACTATTTCCCAGATGCTCTCCGTCTGAAACATGCTTCATTTGCCAGAACTGGATCCAGCACTGCTTCCTTCCTCGTTGGATTGGAAGCATAATGATCAAGAAAGTTCTGCTGTACACTCTTCAGAAATTCCTCTCCCTCCTTGCCCCTTACAAAGCTTTTTTGTTCTCAGTCTATATTAGGATAATTGAAGTTCCCCCATATCCCACACAAGAGATTAGTGTGCAAAATTAAGGTACATGGGATTGGGGGTAATGTATTGATGTGGATAGAGAACTGGTTGGCAGACAGGAAGCAAAGAGTGGGAATAAACGGGTCCTTTTCAGAATGGCAGGCAGTGACTAGTGGGGTACTGCAAGGTTCAGTGCTGGGACCCTAGCTACTTACAATATATATTAATGATTTAGACAAAGGAATTGAATGTAATATCTCCAAGTTTGCAGATGACACTAAGCTGGGTGGCAGTGTGAGCTGTGAGGAGGATGCTAAGAGGCTGTAGGGTGACTTGGACAGGTTAGGTGAGTGGGCAAATGCATGGCAGATGCATTATAATGTGGATAAGTGTGAGGTTATCCACTTTGGTGGCAAAAACAGAAAGGCAGATTATTATCTGAATGGTGACAGATTAGTAAAAGGGGAGGTGCAACGAGACCTGGGAGTCATGGTACATTAGTCACTGAAAGTAGGCATGCAGGTACAGCAGGCAGTTAAGAAAGCAAATGGCATGTTGGCCTTCATAGCGAGAGGATTTGAAGCAGGGAGGTCTTGCTGCAGTCGTACAGAGCCTTGGTGAGACCACACCTTGAGTATTGTGTGCAGTTTTGGTCTCCTAATCTGAGGAAGGACATTCTTGCTATTGAGAGAGTGCAGCGAAGGTTCACCAGACTGATTCCTGGGATGGCAGGGCTGACATATGAAGAAAGAGTGGATCAACTAGGCTTATATTCACTGGAATTTAGAAGAAAGAGAGGGGATCTCATTGAAGCATATAAAATTCTGACGGGACGGGACAGGTTAGATGCAGGAAGAATGTTCCCGATGTTGGGGAAGTCCAGAACCAGGGGTCATAGTCTAAGGATAAAGGGTAAGCCATATAGGACCGAGATGAGGAGAAACTTTTTCACCCAGAGAATTGTGAACCTGTGGAACACAGAAAGTTGTTGGGGCCAGTTCGTTGGATATATTCAAAAGGGAGTTAGATGTGGCCCTTACGGTTAAATGGATCAGGGGGTATGGAGAGAAGGCAGGAGCGGGGTACTGAAGTTGCATGATCAGCCATGATCATATTGAATGGTGGTGCAGGCTCGAAGGGCCGAATGGCCTGCTCCTGCACCTATTTTCTATGTTTCTATCATTACTCGATTGTCTTTACATTTTTCAGAAACTTCCTTCCCACTATTTTGTGATCTATAGTGTATACCCAGCAGTGTTACAGCTTCTACTCTGCTCCTTAACTCTGATCAAATACTTTGAACCCTCTAGCACATCATCCTTTTCTCGGGGTGCAACAGCATCTTTGATCATTATTACTCCCACCCCACTTACTTTTTCCCTTCCTATCTCTCCAGAATACATTGTCGCCAGGAAAGTTCAGTTCCTGCTCCTTGCCTTGTTGGAGCCAGGTCTCCGTTATCGCCACTACATCATGACCTCATGTAGCAACTGGTGCCTGCAGTTCACCAGACTTATTTGTCACACAGAACAAGTTTGTGAGTTCCTTCAGTAATACTAACCCCTATGTGTTCAGGGCATGTAAACTGTTTAATCTGTAACGGCCATGTTCAATTCATCGGTTTATGATATTGGGGCGAATGAACATTTGGGGAAGAGAGGGAACTTTACTCTCCATCTTGCTGTATGTGATTAATGCCAACACTAACTATTACAAGTGAGAGCTGTTGCAGTCTCTGTTTTGCCCTTCCCACTTGACGTGGCACAAGTTGGGCTCAGAGCGGAGTGGCAGTCAAAACTCGTGCCTGTCTGCACATGGTGGCACTGGGGGTGATCTTCACCCGATGACAGCCCACCCGTTATACAACCCACCTCATTTTCATTTCCACCGGAGGTCAAAGTGATCCCCGTTGAGTTTTGACGTACATGTGCATTCTTGTTACAGAAGAAAGAGATTTTCCTGTCAATGGTTCTGGGTGTAACAAAGATACGGGTAGAAATTGCGTTGTGCCCTGTTTGTGGGCGGTAACATTCTGCGGCAGGCGCGGAAGTCCCAACCAACTCGATAAATTCGAGTTACCGCCCCCGAAAAGAAGTGAAGCATAAAATAACACGCTCTACTTCCTCTCTGGGGCGGTAGTGGGGCGGGCGTGTCGGGAGCGGGATGACGCACTACTCATTAAAGGGGAGGGCCCAAGCGGCAAACTCTGCAGTAATGGAAGGGTCTCACCTGGACCACTGGGGAGTGGGGTTGCCATGCCAACAGCCCGGCAACGTTTTTATTAACATGGCCGCCACCTCCTCTTTAAGTAGCGCCCCACGAGCGGCCTGCCGCCTGGTTCACGTCCCCTGACACTGTCGGTGGCATCTCCCAATGCAGCTTCAAGGGTGCTCCCCAATTATTGTTCCAGGACGAAAACAGGACGCTGCGCACGGTGATGACGTGGAATTTAGCGGGAGTCATTAGTGGCGCCGTGCCCGGGTGAGAAGTCCGGTGGGGGGGGGGGGGGGAGAGGAGGTAAACGACTCAGATTTCTAGTCCATAAAGTCAAACATTCCTGGACTTCCCCAGACTAGATCCTGCATTTGTCATGCACAAACTACATGCAGAAGACAATTTCCCTCCTGCAATGACACCACTCTGGGAATTTCTCACTGAGAAGCACATCCCTATCCAATGAAATCAACAGGACGCTGATCATCTCCCCACCTGGAGCCCCTGATGTGCTTGTGCAAGTAGTCTGGGTGATACCTCGGCACCATTGGGTCTTTCTCTCCATGAATGATGAGCGTCGGGCATTTGATTAGTGGAACAAGATCTTGACAAATATTTCCTGCAACACACATGAACAAAGTGGGTATGTGTCAGATGACGTGTCAGAATTTAAAAAATGCAGTGATGCTTTTTATGCTTAGAAAGTTTCTACCATATTTAAATTGTCAATCTTAGCTCCCCATCCTTTTTATTTTACAAACTTAGTCCTTCGCCCACACAGACATAGCTTTGAATAATTGATGAGTACAATCTCTATATAAAAACTGAAAATGTTGGACCTGTGCATCAGGTCAATCGGGATCGGAAAGGGAAATATTTATTGGGCCGGATCTTGCACAAAAAATAATGGCATGTTAATGACGCACGCCGATATTAATGCGCAAATTGGACAGCAAGTTCACAAGCTGAAGTCTCTCCTCATATCAAGCCTCTCCACATAACTATAGTTTCCCATGTCTGATATCATCCTGATATACCTCTGTTGTACTCTATCGGTGACTTTAATGTCCCTTCCTCTGGCTAGGGATTCCAGAACCATGGGTCACAGGCTCAGAATAAGGGGTCGGCCATTTAGGACTGAGAATTCTCGACCATCATCCATTTTGTCTCTCAAATCTCTCCTGTCTTCCACCCTATCACAGACCTTCCCTTTTGTTCTTTCCTCCCCTCCCCCCCTTTCAGTGCTCCTTAAGAATTTGTTCATTTCGAACATTTGCCAGTTCTGACAAAGGGTCACAGACCTAAAACATTAACTGTTTCTCTCCACAGATGCTGCCTGGCCCGCTGAGATTTCCAGTATTTTTTGATTTTATTTCAGATTCCAGCATCCGCAGTATTTTGCTTTTGTAATCTGTTTTTTGTGATGTTGATTGAGGGATAAATATTGGCCAAGACACCGGGGTTAACTCCCCTGCTCCTCTTAGAACTGAGATGAGGAGAAATTTCTTCTTTCAGAAGGTTGTGAATCTGTGGAGTTCGAGAGCTGTGGAAGCTGGGACATTAAATAAATTTAAGACAGAAATAGACAGTTTCTTAAACGGGGATAAGGGGTTATGGGAAGCGGGCGGGAAGTGGAGCTTAGTCCATGATCAGATCAGCCATGATCTTATTAAATGGCGGAGCAGGCTCGAGGGGCTAAATGGCCTACTCCTGCTCCTATTTCTTATAATGCCAATGGAATCTTTTATGTCCACCCGAGAGAGCAGACTCGGTTTAACATCTCATCTGAAAGACGGCACCTCCGACAGTGTAGTGCTCCCTCAGTACTGCACTGGGAGTGTCAGCCTAAATGTTTGTGCTCAAGTCCCTGGAGTGGAACTTGAACCCACAACCTTCTGACTCAGAGGCAAGAGTGCTACCTACTGAGCTACAGCTGACGCTGACTCAAATGGATCCTTGAGATCCCCCACCCACCCCTTGTCAAATCGACCTGCATCATCTTCATTTCCCTCACCCATCTTACCGGCTGCTCCTTTTTCAAATTCGCTGATGCCATCTACCCAGGCAGCCCAGGTCTTAGCGAAATATTCAGTCCCGTACATTTCCACCATAGGCTTTCTCATGTTTTCACTCCACCGTGAGACATCTCGAACAGCTGGAATCACACAGGGCTGGTGAGGAGCAATGTGCTGGAGACAGTGAGAAACAACACTACCACAAAATGGCGATTGGCAGAAGAACCAAAGGCGACACGAGGAATAACTTTTTTACACGGCGAGTGGTTAGGATCTGGAATGCACGGCCTGAAAGGGTGGCGGAGGCAGATTCAATCGTGGCCTTCAAAAGGGAATTGGAGAAGTACCTGAAGGAAAAATAAATAGCAGGGCTACAGGGAAAGGGTGGGGGAGTGGGGCGAGCTGAGGTGCTCTTGCAGAGAGCCGGCACGGGCACGACGGGCCGAATGGCCTCCTTCTGTGCTGCAACCATTCAATGGGCTGAATTTTCCCCAGTGATTTGCACCGTTCTTTTGGAGCAGGCTGCTTTTTTTGGCCTAAGTTTTTAAAAAAACACAGTTTCCCCAATCAATTTGCACCAGCGTAACTCAGTTAGTTACGATTTTTTTAGGTAACTTTTTTTTCAGCCAAAGGGTGAGTAACCTGCCACCCGCACCAATTCTGGCCAGTTAGGCAAGTTTGGCCAGCTGAGAGTTACTCCAGTTGTGCTTAGGCCGGCGTATGTGGCCTCTGCAGAGAAACCTTGCGGAGAGTTAAGGAAATCGGCGCAGGTAAGTGCAGCAGATGCCCAGACAGCAGCAGGAGGAAGAGAGAGAGGGGAAGGGGGGGGGGGGGGGGGAGAGGTGAGGGTGGGGGGAAGCCTTTCATGTGTAGTTAGGTGCAGGGACCGGGAGGGAGGAGACCACTCGGCCAGGGCTGGGGCGGGGGAGCAGGACCGGGAGACCACTCGGCCAGGGCTAGGGGCGGGGGAGCAGACCAGGATACCACTCGGCCAGGGCTAGGGACGGGGGAGCAGACCAGGAGACTACTCGGCCAGGGCTAGGGGCGGGGGAGCAGACCGGGAGACCACTCGGCCAGGGCTAGGGGCGGGGGAGCAGACCAGGAGACCACTCGGCCAGGGCTAGGGGCGGGGGAGCAGACCGGGAGACCACTCGGCCAGGGCTAGGGGCAGGGGAGCAGACCAGGAGACTACTCGGCCAGGGCTAGGGGCGGGGGAGCAGACCGGGAGACCACTCGGCCAGGGCTAGGGGCGGGGGAGCAGACCAGGAGACCACTCGGCCAGGGCTAGGGGCGGGGGAGCAGACCGGGAGACTACTCGGCCAGGGCTAGGAGCGGGGGAGCGGGACCGGGAGACCACTCGGCCAGGGCTAGGGGCGGGGGAGCAGACCGGTAGACTACTCGGCCAGGGCTAGGGGCGGGGGAGCGGGACCGGGAGACCACTCGGCCAGGGCTAGGGGCGGGGGAGCAGACCGGGAGACCACTCGGCCAGGGCTAGGGGCGGGGGAGCAGGACCGGGAGACTACTCGGCCAGGGCTAGGGGCGGGGGAGCAGACTGGGAGACCACTCGGCCAGGGCTAGGGGCGGGGGAGCAGACTGGGAGACCACTCGGCCAGGGCTAGGGGCGGGGGAGCAGACCTGGAGACCACTCGGCCAGGGCTAGGGGCGGGGAGCAGACCGGGAGACCACTCGGCCAGGGCTAGGGGCGGGGGAGCAGACCGGGAGACCACTCGGCCAGGGCTAGGGGCGGGGGAGCGGGACCGGGAGACTACTCGGCCAGGGCTAGGGGTGGGGGAGTGGAACCGGGAGACCACTCGGCCAGGGCTAGGGGCGGGGGAGCAGACCGGGAGACCACTCGGCCAGGGCTAGGGGCGGGGGAGCAGACCAGGAGACCACTCGGCCAGGGCTAGGGGCGGGGGAGCGGGACCGGGAGACCACTCGGCCAGGGCTAGGGGCGGGGGAGCAGACCGGGAGACCACTCGGCCAGGGCTAGGGGCGGGGGAGCAGACCGGGAGACCACTCGGCCAGGGCTAGGGGTGGGGGAGCAGACTGGGAGACCACTCGGCCAGGTCTAGGGGCGGGGGAGCGGGACCGGGAGACCACTCGGCCAGGGCTAGGGGCGGGGGAGCAGGACCGGGAGACCACTCGGCCAGGGCTAGGGGCGGGGGAGCAGACAGGGAGACCACTCGGCCAGGGCTAGGGGCAGGGGAGCAGACCAGGAGACCACTCGGCCAGGGCTAGGGGCGGGTGAGCAGACCGGGAAACCACTCGGCCAGGGCTAGGGGCGGGGGAGCAGACCGGGAGACCACTCGGCCAGGGCTAGGGGCGGGGGAGCAGACCGGGAGACCACTCGGCCAGGGCTAGGGGCGGGGGAGCGGGACCGGGAGACTACTCGGCCAGGGCTAGGGGCGGGGGAGTGGAACCGGGAGACCACTCGGCCAGGGCTAGGGGCGGGGGAGCAGACCGGGAGACCACTCGGCCAGGGCTAGGGGCGGGGGAGCAGACCAGGAGACCACTCGGCCAGGGCTAGGGGCGGGGGAGCGGGACCGGGAGACCACTCGGCCAGGGCTAGGGGCGGGGGAGCGGGACCGGGAGACCACTCGGCCAGGGCTAGGGGCGGGGGAGCAGACCGGGAGACCACTCGGCCAGGGCTAGGGGCGGGGGAGCAGACCGGGAGACCACTCGGCCAGGGCTAGGGGCGGGGGAGTAGGACCGGGAGACTACTCGGCCAGGGCTAGGGGCGGGGGAGCAGACTGGGAGACCACTCGGCCAGGTCTAGGGGCGGGGGAGCGGGACCGGGAGACCACTCGGCCAGGGCTAGGGGCGGGGGAGCAGGACCGGGAGACCACTCGGCCAGGGCTAGGGGCGGGGGAGCAGATCGGGAAACCACTCGGCCAGGGCTAGGGGCGGGGGAGCAGACCGGGAGACCACTCGGCCAGGGCTAGGGGCGGGGGAGCGGGACCGGGAGACTACTCGGCCAGGGCTAGGGGCGGGGGAGTGGGACCGGGAGACCACTCGGCCAGGGCTAGGAGCGGTGGAGCGGGCCGGCTTTAATAATTGGAGGTAAGTTGCTGCAATATATTTTCATGTGTTTTTAAGTTGATGCAATGTGTTTTTAAAGTGTTGGAAACTGGCTGTATGTTTCACCTTGCAGCCTCAACTCACATTATGTCCCTGGTTACCGTGGCAACCCGATCTTTTTGGCGCAGATCAAGGCTCCACCCACAAAAATAAAAGGACAGATTAGGCCACGCCTAAATGAAGAAATCCAACGGGGAAACTTAGAATATTTTTTTGGGGCGTACTTGGGCCCCCCAAAAAACGGGCGTAACTCTTCAAGTACGCCAGAAAAAAGCTTTGGGGAAAATTGAGCCCTATGCTCCTAAGTAAAAGGGAAATTCCAGGAGGTTTTCCCAGTCTCCCGTTGTAACCTCGGTGATAAACCAATGGAACCACCATAGAAACGGTGTAAAGGGCCGCTTTCGGGCACTCATGACGGGAGGTCTGGAAGACTGACCCCTGCAGAAGTTCATGGCCGAACAGTTTAGAGAATAAACCTGATATTCAGTCTTCCCAGTCAGAAAGGACAATGTCTTACCAGTCAGCAAGGTGAAGCCGTGGTATATTATGAGTGTCTTGTAATAGTAGATCAAGTTGTTGAGGCCAATTCACTAAATATATTCAAAAAGGAGTTAGATGTAGTCCTTACTACTAGGGGGATCAAGGGGTATGGAGAGAAAGCAGGAATGGGGTATTGAAGTTGCATGTTCAGCCATGAACTCATTGAATGGCGGTGCAGGCTAGAAGGGCCGAATGGCCTACTCCTGCACCTATTTTCTATGTTTCTATGTTTCTATTGGTCTGGGGTTGAGGAGAAATTGTGGCTTTCAGATTAGTGCAATGTAATAACATTTATGCAACATTTTTGAAAAGAACTTTTTATTCACCTGCTTTTACAGTGAAGTGCCGTAATATATTTTGGAGCCAGAGTAGCGAGGCTGAAACTCTACGTAGAAATCAACTGCGGTGGTGTGGAAAAGATTCAGGTTTGATCCCCCCCCGCCCCAGTGGAGTTCAGCTCCTGGTCTCATCTGCAGGGAGCAGACGCTGAACGAAGGAGTAAATCAGACACATCAGGTTGGATTTGCCTACAGTTGTGCCGCTGGAGATGGGTTGGGATCGGATATTTTCTGGCCAGCCCAAACCCGCCGTGACCCCGGGCTGGTTCTGTGGGTCAGGTCTAACTGAAGATGTGGTGGGAGGGTCCCAGTGATGGTCAGCAATATATGGTCGGGCGGCAGTGAGCCATCCGTTGCAGTGCCGTAAGGAGGAGGAGCCACGACGAAAGGTGTCCCGAAATTAATGGCCCTGAATTTGCGCCCCCCCCCCACGGGCACGTGCCCATCGGGGTCCCGCAAGGTCCGGGTTTAGCCATGACAAGCACATGCGCCTAAACCCAGAACTTGCAATCTGTCGAGAATCCTCTGAACACATCGCAAGCATCTGGAAGTAAAAGGTCCACCGTGAGTGGAGAGTTTGCCCAACTTCTGCCCAGCGAGTGCCCCTGAAATCCTTACGACTGATAAAAGCGTCAGGCCTGCTTTTATCAGTGTAAGATTTTTAAAGGAGAGAAAAATACCTTTTTTCAATAATTCAAACATTTCAAATCCTGTTAAATAAGGTAAGTTTATTTTTAGACCTGTTAAAATATATATTTTTTAAATCAAAAAAATGTAATTTTTGTTTTAAATAATTAATTAAATTCCATTTGGATTAATTTTAAGTATGTGATGTTATTTTTAAAAATTATTTTTGGTGCATTCCCATTCCAGTCAGTCATAGGCAGTCCCTCGAAGCGAGGATGACTTGTTTCCTCGCCAAAAAAGGATGAGTTCAAAGGTGTTTCAATGAAGGACCCGAACTACATGCTGAAGGGTGGAAGATGCCTGTGCGTGGATTTTTTTAACGTGTGGTGGCTGTTGCACACCAGCCACCACACGGGCTTGACAGAGCTAGGTCTTGGTTCAGTGTTATGTATGTATGTTAATGTATGTACTGTAACACTAGACCACTGAATGTACCTTCACCCTGTATATACCATACCTGTACCACCAGAGGGTGCTACTGCTAGAGACCTAAGGGTCACCTGCACACTGCAGGTAACCCAGTATAAAAGGGAGCTCACCTCTTGGTGTCCTCACTCTAGGAGCTGCAATAAAGGACTAAGGTCACTACAGTTCAATTACTATACCCTTACATAGAAACATAGAAAATAGGTGCAGGAGTAGGCCATTCGGCCCTTCGAGCCTGCACCGCCATTCAATGAGTTCATGGCTGAACATGCAACTTCAGTACCCCAATCCTGCTTTCTCACCATACCCCTTGATCCCCCTAGTAGTAAGGACTACATTTAACTCCTTTTTGAATATATTTAGTTAATTGGCCTCAACAACTTTCTGTGGTAGAGAATTCCACAGGTTCACCATTCTCTGGGTGAAGAAGTTTCTGCTCATCTCGGTCCTAAATGGCTTACCCCTTATCCTTAGACTGTGACCCCTGGTTCCGGACTTCCCCAACATTGGGAACATTCTTCTTGCATCTAACCTGTCGTAACCCGTCAGAATTTTAAATTTGCACACAAGCAAGCTCCCACAAACAGCAATGTGATAATGAGCAGATCATCTGTTTTTTTGTGATGTTGATTGAGGGGTAAATATTGGCCTGGACACCGGGGTAACTCCCCTGCTCTTCTTCGAGATAAAGCCACGGGATCTTTTACGCCCACCTGAGAGGGAAGACGGGATCTCGGTTTAACGTCTCATCCGAAAGACGGCACCTCCGACAGTGCAGCACTCCCTCAGTACTGCACTGAAGTGTCAGCCTTGATTTATTTGCTCATGTTAGCGTACAAATGTGTCTGTTTTCCATCCCCAAGTCGGCCATACGCAGGCTGTGCGTGCTCCAACACGGAAGCCCGAGGGACAGCTTGAAATTAGGCCTCAGGCCTCATTTCAACAGGTTCGATGAGCTGCTGGTTGCACCTCACAGGCAGTTCTCCCGTCTCGGAAAATGAACTTCCGACTCTCGGGTAAGTGCCGGAGCTGGAGGGGTGATGGGAAGGATAACCGTCAAAGTATTTCGGCGTTTCATACCAAACAACACCAAGAAACAAACCATACTCACCGTTATAAAGTTTTATGTCTTCCTGAGTAACAAAGGCGTTTGCACCCCACACAACCAATTTGTGAACAAGACTGGGATATTTGGAGGCAGCAATTAGAGCCGTTATTCCACCATCGCTCCAGCCCAGAAGAGAGAATTTCTTGAAGTCTAAAGCCTGGAATGAATGACAAGAGACTTCACCATAATATGATAATGGATATCTCGGACATGCCTTGTGATGCAGTACCTTGGAGTTCTTGACCAGCCAGGAGGCTGGTACAGAGGCATATATCATGTAGCAGCTGAGACCTGCCTCCCCCCTCCCCCTCCCCCATAGTCTCCGCAAAATCCTACAAATCCTCTGGGAGGACAGACGCACCAACGTTAGCGTCCTCGACCAGGCCAACATCACCAGCATTGAAGCACTGACCACACTTGATCAGCTCCGCTGGGCAGGCCACATAGTTCGCATGCCAGACACGAGACTCCCAAAGCAAGCGCTCTACTCGGAACTCCGTCACGGCAAACAAACCAAAGGTGGGCAGAGGAAATGTTACAAGGACACCCTCGAAGCCTCGCTGATAAAGTGCAACATCCCCACTGACACCTGGGAGTCCCTGGCCATAGACCGCTCTAAGTGGAGGATGAGCATCCGGGAGGGCGCTGAGCACCTCGAGTCTCGTCGCCGAGCGCATGCAGAAATCAAGCGCAGGCAGCGGAAAGAGCGTGCGGAAAACCTGTCCCACCCACCCCTTCCCTCAACGACTATCTGTCCCACCTGTGACAGGGACTGTGGTTCTCGTATTGGACTGTTCAGCCACCTAAGGACTCATTTTAAGAGTGGAAGCAAGTCTTCCTCGATTCCGAGGGACTGCCTGTGATGATGAGTGAACGTACGGGCTCTGCTCACCTCATCTGCAGGCATGTCCTCACTCAACCCAGTTGCTACGAAGCTGAACTACTTCAAGCTCCGTCATTCTCAAGAGACTAACTCGTTGTGCCTCCTTCCTCTCAGCACGCAACAGCAAGAGTCCAGAGCACTCAATGCCTTAATCACGCGGGGGAGATTCCGTGTGATCTGCAGACAAATGCAACACATCTTACAATCCTCCACAGAGGCGAGGTGGAGTCTGCTTGTGAAAGTCGCATTGCTCTGCCTCTAGTTCACCCTTTCTTCCCTTGAACAGAATACAGTGAAAAGACAGACGGAAGAAAATAATTGCAGAATACAGTCAGAGAATGCAGAGAAAAAATGAATCAAAACAAAGCCTCAAACTAAAGATACTTCTGACCTGAGTGGAATGAATGTATCAGTTTGCTACATCAACGTTTCAGAGCCCCGCCGAGTTCCCATCTACTTTCCAAATGAAAGGGGAAGAAAAGCCATTGGGGGGAGTAGTATTTGTTCAAAGAACTGCGCTGATGTCTATTTAATAAAAATATCTAAATATTCCTTGGTGTCATAAAAATGTTTCCCACCCAAACAGAAACCCACTATGCCTTTCAAATCCCTCCATAGCCCCTCCCACCCTATCTCTGTAGCCATGGCGATCTCTGCGCTGCTCCAATTCTGGCCTCTCGCGCACTCCCGGTTTTCATTCCTCTATCATAATTATAGCACCCAAAGAAATCTGGGGTTGGGTTTTCTGGTGCTGGCAGCCTCTGTTTTCGCCCCGGAGTGCCGGCAATGGCGGCGGCGAGCTCTTCCGGGCAGGCGGGCAGCTGCCCGCGCCCCACCGGGGTTTTCGGGGCCGGCTTCGGTGGGGCGCAGTGCATTACCGCCCGGAAGAATCGAGCCGGTGTTCAACAGCTCGGCTTGTGACACCAGATCGATTTTTGCCTCCTGCCTGACCCGTAGAGCGCGGTGCTGGGATCGCCTTGAAAGCGAACGGTCCAAGCTGTAGCGGCTGCAGAAGGTAAGTAATGTCCACCTCAGGTAAGGGTGATTGTTATTTATTGAATTGTTATTGCGGTTAATTGTGTGATGGCGTGGGCTGTATATTGGGAATGTTTTTGGTGGGGTTTTTTTAGGGTTTTTTTCCTCCCTCCCCTCAGGCCTCTCTTAAAGCGCTTCGAGGTCAGCTCTTTAGCTCGGGATATTCCCATGCTCAGCCGGCCTAGCACCCTAAGAGAGGAGTGCAACGCCCCCCATAGCGCACCGCCCCACTCATTTATTCATTCATTCATTCACGCTCTCATTCATTCACTCGCTCATTCATTCACTCGCTCATTCATCCATTCATTCATTCACTCATTCATTCATTCACTCTCTCATTCATTCATTCATTCATTCATACACTCATTCATTCACTCGCTCATTCATTCACTCGCTCATTCATTCATTCATTCACTCTCTCATTCATTCATTCACTCACTCATTCATTCATTCATTCACTCTCTCATTCATTCATTCACTCTCTCGTTCATTCAGTCATTTATTCATTCATTCACTCTCTCATTCATTCATTTACTCATTCATTCATTCATTCACTCTCTCATTCATTCATTCACTCTCTCGTTTATTCATTCATTCATTCACTCTCTCATTCATTCAGTCATTTATTCATTCATTCACTCATTCATTCATTCTCTCATTCATTCATTCATTCATTTACTCATTCACTCATTCATTCATTTACTCATTCATTCATTCATTCACTCATTCACTCTCTCATTCATTCATTCATTTATTCACTCACTCTTTCATTCATTCACTCTCATTCATTCATTCATTTATTCATTCATTCACTCTCTCATTCATTCATTTATTCATTCATTCACTCTCTCATTCATTCATTCATTTACTCATTCATTCATTCACTCATTCATTCATTTACTCATTCATTCATTCATTCACTCATTCACTCTCTCATTCATTCATTCATTTATTCACTCACTCTCTCATTCATTCATTCATTTATTCACTCACTCATTCATTCACTCTCTCATTCATTCATTCATTTATTCATTCATTCACTCTCTCATTCATTAATTCACTCTCTCATTCATTCATTTATTCATTCATTCACTCTCTCATTCATTCATTCACTCATTCACTCACTCACTCTCTCATTCATTCATTCATTTATTCACTCACTCTCTCATTCATTCATTCATTCATTCACTCATTCATTCATTCATTCATTCACTCTCTCATTCATTCATTCATTCATTCATTCATTCATTCATTCACTCATTCACTCTCTCATTCATTCATTCATTTATTCACTCACTCTCTCATTCATTCATTCGTTTATTCACTCACTCTCTCATTCATTCATTCGTTTATTCACTCACTCTCTCATTCATTCATTCATTTATTCACTCACTCTCTCATTCATTCATTCATTCATTCACTTATTCATTCATTCACTCTCTCATTCACTACCCAATTTTGCCGACTGAGGCGCAAACTTTTCCCAGGTGGTATCGGGACCGCCCGCCGTCATTAACGCCCCGAAATCTTAAAAGCCGAAAATCCAGCCCTGTGTCCCACTCCTCTCTTTGCCTCGGGTCCCAGAGCAATTCCATTCATTGCAACGGAGGATTCAATTGCAGGTGGACTTGCAATCTCAAAGTGTGCACTCTTGTCATTTGTGCCAAGCCGGATGTTAGCCTGACAAACCGCAGCAGGGGGGAGTTCAGGATCGTTTTTAGAATGTATTCACCTGCATTAAATCCACAGCATCTTTTGCATCCGTATGGAAAAAATCCAAAGGGAACTCGCGCTGTGGAGGGATGGAGTGTCCGTAGCCCCGAGGGTCCCAGGCAACCACTGTGAAACGTTCCTTGTTCAAAGACTTAAGCTGAGGTCCGAAGTCGGTCTGACTGCTTCCTGAAAGGAAAACACGGCAGAGTATAAATCCGCCCATTCTTACAAGTTACCCGCATGGTGCCAGCTTTGTTCATTAGTGCAGTGCACGCTATTCTACAGAACACACAGGAGCACTATATGGAACACCGCCACTTAGATGTGCACACTGTGCTTTTCAGCATTGGTTGAAATCGTTTTTTTATCCCTCTGCTTTTCTGTCAAGTTTTCTCCCCTCCTGAAGACCCTAAGAGCTTGCTGGGATATCATTACATGGACAGACAGAGGATCGGCAGTGGGGGGTTTCAGGACCGGCAGGGGATTGGGGAAAGGTCAGGGGAGGGGAGGGGGATCGTGGGGGAGGGGGTGTATCCAGCTGAGGCCTAAACAGTGTTTTATAAAGGTTTAGCACGACTAACTTGCTGTTGTACTCTCTTCCTCTATTAATAAAGCCAAGGATTCCGTATGCTTTTTTAACAGCCTTCTCAACTTTTCCTGTCACCTTCAAAGATTGGTGTACATACGACCTCATGAGGCCGAAGTTCAAGCCTCCTGATAGAGCCTGTTACCGCCGGAAAGTGGCGGCCACACGGCGCTGGTTTTCCCAGCGGTCCCCACTTCCGGCCCACTGCTGCCGAACCCTCCGAAACGCGTCATCAAGACACGCACCACCGATCTCCTGCCCCGCAAGCAAACTTCACCTGATAAAATCTTGCGGCCACCGTTTGGTGCCTCCGACAGTTTTTCCTGTCAGTGCACTGTGTGCTTGCAGTGTGCGCAAAATGGCAGTGCGGCCGCCATTAAAGGGGAGAGCGCACTGCCGCGGCCGCCATCTTATTTTTTTTTATTGCTGGCCGACAGTTATGCCCCCCCCCCCCGGGTTTCGGCTGGGCCGCCAACAGGGCAGCCTGGCAGCCCCTCTTGGGCTCCAGGCCGCTGGCCCGGCCGAAACCCTCCCTGGTGGCCCAGCGGCCCTAACTGAAAAAGATGCCGAGCTCGCGGCGGCCCTCCCCTTTAAGTGAAGGGGCGAGACGTGGTGACGCGACAGCGTGATGATGTCATCAGTGCTACGCTGATGACCGCCAGCGGCAGACACTGCGCCCGCCCCTACTTCCGCCCCCAGTTTGACCGACACTCCGTTCCCGCCCCCAGTTTGACCGACACTCCGTTCCCGCCCCCAGCTTGACCGACACTCCGTTCCCGCCCCCAGTTTGACCGACACTCCGTTCCCGCCCCCAGCTTGACCGACACTCCGTTCCCGCCCCCAGCTTGACCGACACTCCGTTCCCGCCCCCAGTTTGACCGACACTCCGTTCCCGCCCCCAGTTTGACCGACACTCCGTTCCCGCCCCCAGCTTGACCGACACTCCGTTCCCGCCCCCAGCTTGACCGACACTCCGTTCCCGCCCTCAGCTTGACCGACACTCCGTTCCCGCCCCCAGTTTGACCGACACTCCGTTCCCGCCCCCAGTTTGACCGACACTCCGTTCCCGCCCCCAGTTTGACCGACACTCCGTTCCCGCCCCCAGTTTGACCGACACTCCGTTCCCGCCCCCAGCTTGACCGACTTCTGCCCCGCCGCGAAGAAAAAGACCAAGAGCTGAATTTCACGCAAGAGGCCACCGCCTCCATGGCGACGGTAAAGACGGCCCCGTTTCCGGCGGGGGTGAATTTCGGCCCCCAGGTCTCTCTGTTCCTGCACCCTCTTTAAAATTGTGCCCTTTCGTTCATAATGTCGCTCCTCATTCCTCTACCAAAATGTATCACTTCACACTTCTCCGAGTTAAATTTAATCTGCCATGCGTCTGCCCAAACATAATCAAAAGTTTACTCCCCTTTCGGTTAATTTTTAAGTAAGTTGGAGCAATAATGGGGATCAAAAGCCACTGCTCATGCTCCAGATGGGACGGGAGTTACCAACTGCACAAGATCAGGGCCTGCTCCTGTAATCTGTTGTGCTGGGGGGAAGATTAGTGGGTGCGCACTGTGCAGGACCTGGAATGAAAACCTCACATTCCCAACACATGCAGCCCCCAGTCTCTCTCGTCGGCTACAGTAACTGACGTAACTGTGAGTGTGCCCTGATCAATGAGCTGCCTGTCGGAAGGGGTCAGGTTTCAGGAAGACACGAGCAGCCAGCTGTAGACCATTCAATTCAGGCACATTTAAAATGGTCGCCTACGCAGCAAAGCACCACGATACTCTGCTTGGGAGTTTAAAAAACAAAGTTGAATTATTGCTAGGCTCCCCGGTTTTTGTGGCTTATTTTTGTCAACTTTTTGGGTGTACTGTGTTTTTTTTTAAATCCCGAGGGCTTCCCACATTAGAAAAGTAAAAACCAGAGCAAATATTTTCATTTTGCTCGCTGACTTTGACCAGCTGTGATCTGTTCAAAGACAATGAAGGGGCAAAATTGCCCCTTTTAAAGCCCCGTTTGCATCTCAGGTGGCGCTAAAGGGACACAATGGCGTTTTCGCCTGGGGGGAGGGCGGCGCCAGGGAAATTGCACCTGAGATTTGGGGGGGGGGGGGGGGGGGGGCGGTGTTGTCCTGGTAGCGCCAGGCGCCACGATCATCGGCGTGTGCGGCGACCCCTCACCGCAATGCGCGACCCCTTTGCACCCTGCAGGGAAAATCGGCCCGCAGGCCACAAGGCTGGCACGGGCGCATGTCCAACACCAGCTGCGCGTGTGGCAAAGCTGCCGGATATCTGCCGCTGGGTCGCCCCTTAAAAGGGGATGCCTTTAGCGCCCTGGCATCGACCAGGCCACCGTCATGCAGCCCGGCACTCCGTCGTGCGTGCCGGATTGTCGGCCCGGTCGATGGCCTCCCTGGTGGCTCAGTGGCGATCCTCAAAGAACCTGCAGAGGGCGCAGCGGCCCTGACCTTTAATTGAAGGGGGGGGGGGGGCAGGGGGGGGGGGCGTTGTCGAGGGTCAGCGTCAGAGTATCCGCTCAGTGCCGTGCTGCCGCCCCGGGAGCGCCCCTCAAAGGAAGCAGAGCGCCAGAGACAGCGTCGGGGGCAGGACTTCTGGGCCTGGCACAGGAAGTCCCGCCCTTGGAAGGTTACCGCACCCAATCAGGTCAAAGGGCAATTTCAGGCCCTGATTGTCAGTCGTTAATACTGGTGCAAATAACAACCCTGTCCTCCCGTCGTCTTCGATAACGTGCTGGAGGGAGCCCCAAACATAACCTCGTATTATTAAAAGTTAAATTACACAAATCATTGTGAAATAGTCTAAAGTAAACACTCTATTTTTGGTGTTAAATAAAGCACCGATTTCAAATTCTTTTGATGCGGTGTGAGGGCATCATCTATCTTACTTGACAAACTAGGAAATGTCATTATAGACTTTTAAATAGTAGGTTGAAGATAGAAGAATCATAATACAGGTTGAGCGTCCAAAATACGGAGTTCCAGAATCCAGGGCGATCCGTGGCAGGGTCGTCCGGAATCCGTAAGATGTTCCGGAATCCGGAAATACCCGAACCTGGGCTCAGACACTCCCGGATTTCGGACGTTCCGAAGTCCGGTAAAACACGAAACCCGGCCCGGCCTCAGTCCCGAGTTTGTCGGATTCGGGGCGCTCAACTGTATTTGAAATGTTATCACTAACCTGAGCAGTTAAGGCAATCGGCTCTGTTAAATTCTCTTCGTACAGAGTACAAAATCAAATCACAAGGTGAACAACCTGCATACGTACCCAGTGCCCCAGGGAGCAGTAGTACTCCCCGGTCGCCCTTCCCCGTTTGTTGGTAATGGAGGTGAACCCCATTAATGTACTTTTTTGCAGAGCTTATTGTGCTGGAACAAAAAAGAAATGAGAAAATGAGTACGTTCTATTTTATATATATATATATATATATAAAATGTTTAGTAGAAACAGAGGCCCCATCTCCCCGCTTAGGTGGACGTAAAAGATCTCATAGCAACAATGTTCCCTCTACTTTTTTTTAAGTACATGGTCCCTTTAACTGGGTGTGCAGCCAATCCAAATTTTCACACATGCATTGTCCCTTCCCTGTAAAAGCCGGTGAGCAATCTGTGCAGGATCTCCAGACCACTGCGCAGCCGCTTAGCGAGAACCTTGCAAGGCACTATTCAAAGAGGAGAAGGGTGTTCTCCCCAGTGTCCCAGCCAACAATTATCTCTCAATCAACATCACTAAAAAACTGATTATCTGATCAGTATCTCACTGCTGTTTGGCGTGACCTTGCTGTGCGTAAGTTGGCCGCTGCGTTTCCTACGTGGAAGTGTGGTGGATGCAGAAACCCTCACCACATTTAAAAGGTGCTTGGATGGGCACTTGAAGTGCCGTACCCTGCAGGGTTACGGACCTGGAGCTAGTAAGTGGGATTAGACTGGATAAGCTCTTGTTGGCCAGCACAGATACGATGGTAAGTACTGCAGGGAATCGAATACGGCCAGGGTGATCTCCTGGACTAGTTTCGATCGCCTGGTCGGAGAGAAATTTTCCCATATTTTTTTCCCCTCAATTGGCCTGGGTTTTTATCTGGTTTTTGCCTGTCCCAGGAGATCGCATGGCTCCAATTGGGGTGGAGTGTAAAATGTTGTGATACATGGGGTGTCGCAGTTGTGTGAGGCGGACTGGTTAGGCTGGGTGCTCTTTACCTTTCCGCCATTGTTCATTGTTCATAGGTTTATTTGCAACCTTCAGGGCTGCTGACCAAGGGCCGTGTGGCTCTTTGTCGGCCGGCGCGGACACGATGGGCCAAAATGGCCTCCTTCTGCGCTGTGGATTTCTATGTTGCTATGACAACCGTGACTACACTTCAAAAAAGTACTTCACTGGCTGTAAAGCACTTTGGAATATCCTAAAGTCGTGAAAGGCACTATATAAATGCAAGTTCTTTCTTTCATTCATATATATAATATATATTCAATAAAAATCTTATGTCTGCCGGCATCCGTCTTACTTCTTAACAGCGGGAAAATTGCGGTCAGGGGCTTCTTTCAGACGAATGCCTCCGACCCGAAAAAAATCTAGGAAAATACCTGGTGGTCTCGGAGGAACGTAGGATTCTGGTCAGAGGCCTCCATTCACTGCGCAGCATATGGGGAGATGCCTTTCAGCCACATATACACTGGAGTCACATGGGCCTGGACCACCAATCACGATGTAGTATTCTCATTGATAATAATGGGAGCTCTGTTATGTGTGTAATGTACCTATGAATGACTCCACGAGTCAATATATTGTACTCAAACTGTAGTGATCTTGGTCCTTTATTCGTAACTCCAGAGTGAGGCAGCCGCATGGTGGCTGGCCTTTTATACAGCCCCTGCCACCAGGGCAGGAAACCCTGGTCTCCACCGGCTGCACCCTCTAGTGGTGCCAGCATGTATATACACAGTGTAAACCTTATTGATACATCAGGTAAACAAGTCTCCATCTTATGCAACTAGATAGTGACTACACAGAGAGTATATCTATAGTCTGCATATATAACATCCTCCTAAAACAAGAAACACAGCACAATAAATAAATAAAACACCTCACATATATAAAATTAATTGAAATTAAATGTTTTAGAAAAAAAAACATTTCTGAATTTAAAAAAAATGTGTTTTAATAGGGTTAAAAATAAACTTACCTTAATGGACAGGGTTTTTAATATAAAAATGAGTGATTAAATTTAATTTTTCTGTGTTTTAAAACTCTTACGCTGGTAAAAGTAGGCTATACACCTACTTTGCGTGTGATCTGTGAAAAGAAATGTTGACAGATCGGAATAACTGGTTCCCTGTGCGGAGAACCGGCATTTGCAAGGCTTCTTCGGCTGTGCGCGCACTTCGTACACACCCGGAGAGGCTGCAATTTTCGGCCCATTGTCTTATTTTTGTTACAATTGTCAATTTATCTGCGTTATGAATTCCTGTACCCACGTTTAGAATGGAAGCTGCCTCTGCAACCCAGTCACACAGCAAATACACTTTCCCACCAGAGATGGCAACGTAGTGACTCAGTTTTACTTCTCCCAGCCCCCGAACCTGCACTGTAGAGAACATTCTGAGCTCCAACCAACCCTAGTTCACTGCTTCCCAAATAGTTGTGAAGTTTTTCTATTCAACTCTCAATATTAACCAGCGGATCTCCTGCGGCCTTGCAAGTCAAGGTGAAGCAAATTCCCCTTCAGCGTGCATTAGTGACGCAGTGGCCAGAAGGATGGGGTCGATGGTTTCTGGCACGGATGGGGTCTATTTAATGGTTGAAGTGTGCAGCTGCAAACCTGAATGTGGGTCACAGACCAATGGGGCCCAAGGAAGGAGTGTGCAGCATTAATGGCAAATGTAATCTATTATAGATATGAAGTAAAAGTATTTAATATAAAATTGGGGCAGTTTACATGATGTTTAAATGGGAACCAAATATAGATGATATCAGAAAAGCGAGGGTATATATATCAGGAAAGGATGAACAGCCTGGGTCTCTTTTCTCTTGAAAAAAGGCGGCAGAGGGGAGACCCAGTAGAGGTCTTCAAAATTATGAAACATTTTGATAGAGTAGACATTGTGGGCCCAAGTTTCCACAAGAAAAAAAACGGGCGCCCCTCCGAGCTGGGCGACTGTTTTTCGCGCCTAAAACGGCGCCTAAAAAAATCCTCGGTATTCTCCACCTACCTGCAGGTCCTCTGGCCCTCGGCGCAGCCAGCACGAGCTGTGGGGGGGCGGAGCCAGGTCCCTGCGCTGAAAACAGTGCCGGGACCTCTGCACATGCGCGCTACAGTGGGCACGCAAGTGCAGTAGCTCCAGGCGCCGAACTGTGTGGGAGGGGCCCGAAGCACGCAGCCCCTAGCCCTGGCCCAATGGCCTCACTGGGGCTGCGTGAATGAGGCTCCTCCCACGGCCAGCTCCTGCTCCCCGCCCCCGACCAAACACAACACCCGCTCCCCCGCCCCGACCCGACCCGCGCTCCGACTGACCCGACCCGACCTCCCGCCCCGCCCCCCCCCCCCCCCCACTGGACCCGACTCCCGCTCCCGGACTGGATCCGATCCGACCTGACATCCCCCCTCCCTCCCTCTCCCTCCCCCCTCCCTCCCTCTCCCTTCCCCTCTCTCTCTCTGTCCCTCTCCCTCTCTCTCTCTCTCCCCCTCCCGCTCAGCGGCACGAACGGCTGCAGAATTCTCCGTGCCTGAAGCACTTTCACACAGGTAGGAAGATGGTTTATTTAATCTTTTCTTGGCTTATAAATGTTTATTCAGGTTGGATTTATTTGTATAATATTTGTATAAGTATAAATAAGGATTTATTGTAGAATTTAATGACTTCCCTTCCCCCCCCCCTCCCCCCCCACCTCGTTCTGGACGCCTAATTTGTAACCTGATCCTGATTTTTTAATGTGTAGAACAGGTTTTTTCAGTTCTACAAAAATCTTCACTGGCTCCATTCTACTTTAGTTTGGAGTACGTTTTCACTGTGGAAACTTTCAAATCAGGCGTCAGTGGCCGGACACGCCCCCTTTTGAAGAAAAAATTCTGTTCCAAAGTGAAACTGTTCTACCTGACTAGAACTGCAGAAAAAAAAATGTGGAGAATTGCGATTTCTAAGATAGTCCGTTCTCCACCAGTTGCTCCTAAAAATCAGGCGCAAATCATGTGGAAACTTGGGCCCATCGAGGGAATGTTTCCACTTGTGAGGAAGAGCAGAACTAGAGGCTATCAATATAAGATAGTCACTAAGAAATCAAATAGGGAATTCAAAAGAAACTTCTTTACCCAGAGAGTGGTGAGAATGTGGAACTCGCTACCACAGGGAGTGGTTGAGGCGAATAGTATCGATGTAAATAAGGGGAGGCTAGATAAACATATGAGGGAGAAGGGAATAGAGGGTTATGCTGATCGATTTAGATGAGGAAAGATGGGAGGAGGCTCGAGTGGAGCAAAAACACCGGCATGGACTGGTTGAACTGAATGCCTGTTTCTGTGCCGTATATCCTATATGTATATATTTTATATTATATATCTTAGTATAAATCCTATGTCATGCACCATGACCGATTAAGCCCGCCCTCTAATCCTGCTTCACCTGTCTTAAATAAAAACAGAAAATGCTGGAAATCTCAGCGGGTCAGGCAGCATCTGTGGAGAGAAAAACAGAGTTAACGTTTCAGGTCGATGACCCTTCGTCAGAACTTGTCTTGATTCTCTGTGCGCAACGGCACGGGAGGTTGACTAGTGAGTTACTGAAAGTGTTGTATTGGACTGTACAGCCTCCTAAGAACTCATGTTAAGAGTGGAAGCAAGTCTTCCTCGATTCCGAGGGACTGCCTACGGATGATGATGCATTGAGCATGTACTTCCTGTTTGTCACTCACTTTTGGCATCGCACTATGTTGATTCGGTCAAACAGCAGTAAATCGGAACTGAATAACAGAGAATATACAAATCAGAAGAGACAAAGTGGCTAGAAAGGTGCCGATGAGAAACTACTGATTCCGAAAGCACTGGCAAACATTCCAGAATGCCACGTAATAAAAGTGGAATCCGACTTATTCACTCGCTGTGACTCAGTGACCCTGCTAATTGTGTGAATATCCTCTGACTCACTATGCGGAACATCACAGGAAATCTGTCACTTTATATATAAAAGTCCTGCGTCTAGTGCGTGTATGACGCAATTCTCTTTTGAAAGTTACTATTGAATCTGCTTCAACCATTCTTTCAGACCTTGCATTCCAGATCACAAACTCGCTGTGTAAAAAAATGTTTCCTCATGTCGCCTTAAATCTGTGTCCTCTGGTTACCAACCCTTCTGCCACTGGAAGCAGTTTCTTCTTATTTACTTTATCAAGACCGTTCATAATTTTGAAGACATCAATTAAATCTCCCCTTAAATCTTCTCTGCTCCAAGGAGAACAACCCAATTTTCCACATTACAACAGTGACTACTCCAAAAGTACTTCATTGGCTGTAAAGCGCTTTGAGACCTCTGATGGTCACGAAAGGCGCTATAGAAATGCAAGACTTTCTTTTTCTCTCTCCACATAACTGAAGTCCTTCATCCCTGATGCCATTCCAGTAAATCTCCTCTGCACCCTCTCCGAGGCCTTGACGTCCTTCCTAAAGTGTGGTGCCCAGAACTGGACACAGTACTCCAGCTGGGGCCTAACCAGTGATTTATAAAGGTTTAGCAGAACTTCCTTGCTATTGTACTCTATGTCTCCATTAATAAAGCCAAGGGTCCCGTGTTTTTTTTAACCGCCTTCTCAACATGTCCTGCCATCTTCAAAGATTTGTGTCATACATCCCCAGGTCTCTCTGTTCCTGCACCCTCTTTAAAATGGTACCATTTATTTATTATTGCCTGTCCTCATCCTTCCCACCAGAATGTATCACTTTACGCTTCCCTGCATTAGATGTAATTTTATGTTTTTCCATTCGTCGGTATTTTTTATATATATTTTAAAACATTTTTGATTTCAGTAGCAGTGAATGATGTACCGGGAGAAAACTTTTCAGTTAGTTTTCATTTTTAAGCAAATTACTTCATATCAAATAAGGGAACTGAACAGTCTTATTGATTGTAGTCGGGACTGTAGACAGTAAATTTAAGATTGTACACACTCCTTCAAAAGGCTGCTCCCATGCCAAAGGATGGTGCAATTCTGGGATATCCCAGGGGCGTGCTGCGCTGGAAAATGCTGAATATTTAAATTAAAATGGTCCATTCTGGTTAATTTTAAACCTTTTTACTTCACAATTAATGGATTTCTTAATCTAAAAATCAGCAAAGTTTGAAATTTCAACAAACCAACCAGATCATCACTTCCCCAAAAGCTACCACAACAGTCACACACGCCTTTTACATTCACTTTCTGTCTCCAATCCCCTCGAAACGTTCAAGAGATACTTCCCCTCCAGCACTCCACCTAGTCTACCGCCATTCTCCCACTCCCACCCCAACATTTCATGCAAGCACTTTTCTCCCATTCCCACCTAATTTCACGCTGTCACTCTGCTACCTCCTGTCCAGTTAATGCTGGCGTGCTCAGCCCCTACCTTCCCGATCTGGGCTCCTGCCTCCTCTCCTTCACCTTTGTCTTTATTGCTCCCATTTTTTATTTCAGTAGCAGTGAATGATGTACCGGAAGAAAACTTTTCAGTTAATTTTCATTTTTAAGCAAATTACTGCATGTCAAATAAGGGAATTGGACAGTCTTATTGATTGTAGTCGGGACTGTAGACAGTAAATTTAAGATTGTACACACTCCTTCAAAAGGCTGCTCCCATGCCAAAGGATGGTGCAATTCTGGGATATCCCAGGGGCATGCTACGCTGGAAAATGCGGAATATTTTAATTAAAATGGTCCATTCTGGTTAATTTTAAACACCATTTTACTTCACAATTGATGGATTTCTTAATCTAAAAATCAGGATCAAAAATCCCCCGTCACATACTCTCCTCTGCTTCCCCCATTTGTCCTCTCCCTCCCGCCCCCGGCACACTCTTGCATTTTCCTCCCTCCTCCAGGATCACTCTCTCCTCCTGCACCATTTCTATCCCCTTCCCCAACGTGGTTCTCAGGCTTTCTCTCCCGTCAAAGCTCCAATAGAAAAGAAAGAAATCATTGCATTTATATAGTGCCATTCACAGCCTCAGGATATCCCAAGGCACTTTACAGCCGATTAGGTATTTTTTGAAGTTCAATCACTGTTGTGATGTAGGCAACGCGGAAGCTCCCACAAACGAACAGATATTTTAGTGATGTTGCTTGAGGGATAAGTATTGGCCAGCACACCAGGGAGAATTCTCCTGCTCTTCTTTGATAAAGTGTCATGGGCTCTTTTACGTTCACCTGAGAGGGCAGTCAGGGCCTCATTTTAACATTTCATCGGGAATGCACCCAATGGGGGAAATCTTCTAATCCCGTGAGAGTTCCTGCTAACAATCTGAGGGGGAGTCAAATTCTGAGCAGTGATAGGCGGTAGGAGTCCCAGAGCAGTGCTAATTTTCATCTGCAAACATGGACTTGTGGCCACACTTCCTAAAGCACTTGACTGTTCATCTCTTCCATTTCTGGTTATACATTATGTCAACCAAGTTTGCCTTTGGTCATCTGGGGGAGAAAGACCTCCTTGTGGATCTGCTCTTGGGCTTGGCACAGATCCAGGATGTTTAAGATCGCTGGGAGGGCCTCTCCAACTGCTTGTCCATGTTTTGATCTCTGGCGCACGAGCGAGTGACTACAAAACGTGAACACGTGGGTGTCCCTCAAAGAACATGGTATTCGCTCAATAAGCTTTTCACAATCAGTCAACATGGGATATTGACTGCTTTATAGGGCTGAACTTCCAAATTAGGCAATCATTTTTTTTTTTATTCATCAGCAATTTTCTTTTCACTTTGGACAGGGTTTTAAAAATAATTCTAAAGGGCTGTTCGTGGATCTCCCAGTGGCATTGCGATTACCCAGCACCATTCTATTAGACTTCTCCCCCTCCCCGCCTCTCTGCCCCCCCCCCCCCCCCGCGTCCTAGCCCTCCCCCAATGTGCTGCTAGCCCTCCCCCAATGTGCTGCTCTTGGGCTACATCTCTGTCGCTACTTTGGTGCTTCGGCCTCCTGTCACTACTGCTACAATAGAAAAGAAAGACTTGCATTTATATAGCGCCTTTCACAACCTCAGGACGTCCCAAAGCGCTTTACAACCTATTAGGTACTTTTTGATGTGTAATCACTGTTGTAACGTAGGAAACGCGGCAGCCAATTTGTGCACAGCAAGCTCCCACAAACAGCAATGACATAATGACCAGATATTTTAGTGATGTAGACTGAGGGATAAAAGGTGGCTAGGATACCGCGGGGGGAACTCCCCCGCTCTTTGTTGATAAAGTGTCATGGGATCTCTTGCATTCACCTGAGGGGGCAGACAGGCCCTTGGTTTAACGTCTCATCTTTGAATGCACATTGAAAGAAAAGACTTGGATTTATATCGCACCTTTCACGGCCACCAGACGTCTCAAAGCGCTTTACAGCCAATGAAGTACTTTTGGAGTGGAGTCACTGTTGTATATGTAGGAAACGCGGCAGCCAACTGGTGCACAGCAAGCAAGCTCCCACAAACAGCAGTCGTGATAATGACCAGATAATTTGTTTTAGTGATGTTGATTGAGGGATAAATATTGGTCAGGGCACCCGGGGATAACTCCCCTGCTCTTCTTCGAAATAGTGGCCGTGGGGATCTTTTACGCCCACCTGAGAGAGCGGACGGGGCCTCGGTTTAACGTCTCGCCCGAAAGACGGCACCTCCGACAGTGCAGCGCTCCCTCACCACTGCACTGGAGTGTCAGCCTAGATTTATGTGCTGAGCGAACAAGAGATATTCAACCATGGGTTGCAACAATCATTCGTGGGCTTCTGGAGTCAAACCAGATGCCGGGTCATTTCCCACGCAAGACTTTTAGATATAGATGGATATTTATTTTTGAAATGGACAATGGTCAAGATCCCTTTTACGAAGGGGGCGAGGGGGTTGGTTTTGCTTTAAGCTCAGGCCTGTTTGAGCCCAGCGGTCCCGTTTAGCACAAGCAGCCCTGAAGCCGCTTTAAACAGTAAGTTACCGACAACTCGAGCCATGCACACAGCCAAAGCTGGCCCGAACATGCACTTTATTCCTCCTCCAGCATGCTGGGCCTAGAGCGTTAGCGTTGCAAGAGGGCCGGAGGAAGAGGGTTTCTGAAAGCGAAAGCTTTGTGCCAACCATTTGATCTTTACCTGCAAGGAGCGCTCGGCGGCCGAAGCTGCAGCGCTTGGGGCAGCAACCTGGCGCAGCAGCGAGCCGCCAGCGACATGTCTGCAGCAAGTGTCGGACCGGCTCCAGCCCCGGGGCTCCAAACAGCGACACTTTACAGGTTGCCAACCCTCCCGGATTGACCGGGAGGCTCCCGAAAGAGAAGATCAAAGGACGCCCACTGCCAGCAACCCAGGAGGGAGGAGGGAGAGGGAAATCATTCCAGACAAACTGTAGACTCTTGCAGGACCGAAGGAGGCCATGCGGCCCGTCGTGTCCCTGCCGGCTCTTTGCAAGGCACATCCAATTGGCCCCCACTCCCCAGAACCCCGCGTAAATCATGCGTTTTGTTTCTCTTTTCTTTCAACAGCTTTTTATGAGTTATAGAAATAGTAGGAAAGTGGGCGGGGATAGGCTGTTTTCATAAAAAAATAGGTGCAGGGGCAGGCCATTCGACCCTTCGAGCCTGCACCACCATTCAATATGATCATGGCTGATCATGCAACTTTAGTATCCCATTCCAGCCTTCTCTCCATACCCCTTGATCCCTTGAACCGCAAGGGCCACATCTAATTCCCTTTTGAATATATCTAATGAACTGGCCTCAACAACTTTCAGTGGTAGAGAATTCCACAGGTTCTTAATTCCCTGAGTGAAGAAGTTTCTCCTCATCTCGGTCCTAAATGGCTTACCCCTTATTCTTAGACTGTGCCCTCTGGTTCCGGACTTCCCCAACATCGGGAACATTCTTCCTGAATCTAACCTGGCCAATCCCATCAGAATTTTATATGTTTGTATGAGATCCCCTCTCATTCTTCTAAATTCCAGTGAATATAAGCCTAGTCGATCCAGTCTTCATATGTCAGTCCTGCCATCCCGGGAATCAGTCTGGTGAACCTTCACTGCACTCCCTCATTCAAAAAGGAGTTAGATGTAATCCTTACTACTAGGGGGATCAAGGGGTATGGCGAGAAAGCAGGAATGGGGTACTGAAGTTGCATGTTCAGCCATGAACTCATTGAATGGCGGTGCAGGCTCGAAGGGCCGAATGGCCTACTCCTGCACCTATTTTCTATGTTTCTATGTTTCAATAGCAAGCATGTCCTTCCTCAGATTAGGAGACCAAAACCGAACGCAGTATTCTGGGTGAGGCCTCACCAAGTCCCTGTACAACTGCAGTAAGACCTCCCTGCTCAATTCCTCTCGCTATGAAGGCCAACATGCCATTTGCCTTCTTCACCGCCCGCTGTACCTGCATGCCAACTTTCAATGACTGATGTACCATGACACCCAGGTTTCGTTGCACCTCCCCTTTTCCTAATCTGCCGCCATTCAGATAATATTCTGCCTTCCCGTTTTTGCCACCAAAGTGGATAATCTCACATTTCTCCACATTATACTGCATTTGCCATGCATTTGCTCACTCACCTAACCTGTCCAATTCACCCTGCAGCCTCTAAGCATCCTCCTCACAGCTCACACTGCCACCCAGCTTAGTGTCATCAGCAAACTTGGAGATATTACATTCAATTCCTTCATTCAACTACTTTATACACAACGCCATCCTGTGCGGGGTGCTTAGAGGTGGGAGGTCTTGTGAGGAAATCTCCAGGAATACCTCCCAACCAGAGTTGGACATATCCTCAAGTCTCCTAGTAATCATTCACCGAACGTTGCTAATTAACAGTGGCTTGCTCTGTTACGGTGCTCTGTACGGGGGAAGTCTCAAGTACAAACAACGTGAACAGAATTTGCTGTGTCTTGTGGTAACGGTGTGGAAAGAATAGACAGTGCCACTAGGGTTGTCAATAGGGTGGACCTTGATCTGGAGGTTTCATCCCATGACGCCCTGTATCCAACCACCCTGCCCAGGCAAACCGCCTTTTAAGAACATAACATATGAGCATAAGAATTAGGATCAGGAGTTGGCAATAAGGCCCCATAAGCTTCCTCCGCCATTCAATAACTTCATGGATGATCTTTGACCTCAACTCCACTTTCCAGCCCGATTCCCGTATCCCTCGATTTCCCCTTGAGTCCAAAAATCTATCTCGGCCTTGAATATACTCAGAGACTCAGCATCCACAGCCCTTTGGGATAGAGAATCCCAAAGATTCACCACCCTCTGAGTGAAGAAATTTCTCCTTATCTCTGTCTTAAATGGTCGACCTCTTATCCTGAGACTGTGGCCCCTGGTTATAGACTCTCCAGCCAGGGGTAACAGCCTCTCAGCATCTACCCTGTCAATCCCCCTCAGAATCTTATGTTTTTAACCAGCTCGAAAACAAAAGTGTTCAAAAAGCAATGAAAATTCACACCATTTTTAAAATATCCCTCTGGATTTTTCTCCCCCCGCGGTTGCTCACAGCAGTGTCCAGATGATGAATCCTTCGTTCCTGGAGACTCCAGGACAATCCTGGAGGGTTGACAAACCTCGGTGACACTTGACATTGCTGGAAAAATGCTGGGAAGGAAAGTTGCGAATGACTAGTGGAGGCAGAGGACATGACTGAGGCACTGGATGAGTACTTTACATCTTGTCTTCACAAAAGAAGAGGATGAAGTTAATGTTGTAGTAGAGGACGGGGGAGGAGAGATTGACTTCATTGGGCGTGTCTATTTATGCTAATTAGACATTGTGGCCTTAAAAGGACGTACTACTTTACACACAACGCCACCCGTGTGCATTTCCTGATATAACTCCCCTGCCTTTCGGAAACGGCATTTCATCTCACCGTAAGCATCATCAGAAGAGATCCAATTGCATTTAAAGAAGCATCTGATGCCCAGTGCACTGAATTTTTTTAAAGTCTCAGACTTGGAATATACACCTGTATGTAAACCACTCTGTTGACATAATCTAAACACTGGCGTTTGATTGTTTGGCCAACAATAGTGTGTTCCGCCTGTGCAGTTGCTTATTGTAGAACAGTTCCCACGTTAAACACTTTGCAGTTGAGCCATGCATGCAGCCATTCTCTTCAGTTAACTGCAACCTGTTCATATGTTTAACTCTTACTTTTAGAACTCACAATATTTGTTTTAATATTAGCAATGTTATTTTAATTTTAATGATTGAGCTAATGGCATTTGGACACTGTAATGTATTTGCTTCATGGTCCTTTGCTTAAGAATTCATAGCAACACATTGCTATTAAGAACTAGTTGGTTTATTAACAAGAGTTTAACAATCACACGACACATTACCAGTTCATCCACTAGGCTCACAACTGCATACCTCATCGTGGATAACCTAGACCCAACTGACTGGGGTTTTATTGAGTCTTGTGAACATCACGTGATTGGCTAAGCCACTCACAATGCAGTAACTCTACAACTATTTTGAGTTGTACCTGTAAAACAAGAAATCGTTAAACAAGTGCCCCCTGATTAAAAGGGGGAGGAGGAGGGATTAAAACCGACAAACTTAAACAAATTAACCTTTACCTATTACGTGGTTCAAATTAAAATTTGGTTGCCGGGGGTGATGATGCACCCCAGTCCCTCCGGCGCCCACCTCTCGCGGAAGGGCGCGAGCGTATTGGTGGACACCGCATGCTCCATCTCCAGGGACACCCTTGCTCAGATGTAACCACGGAAGAGAGGCAGGCAGTCGACCACCCGCTGCCTGGACCAGTTGATGGCCATCTTGGCCATGCCCAGCAGCAGTCCTACGAGGAGGCCTTCCGACTTGCCCGCTCCCCTCCGCACAAGGTGCCCAAAGATCAGGAGTGCGGGACTGAAGTGCAACCAGAATTTGGGGAACAGCCCCTTCAAATATTGAAAGAGGAGCTGCAACCTCACACATTCAATAAAAACGTGGAACACGGACTCCTCCAGACCGCAGAAATTACAGGCGGCCTGGGAGCCCATGAACCGACTCAAAAACTTATTGCACGGGACTGCTCCATGCAACACCCTCCAGGCCAAGTCCCCAATAATTAGAGGGAGGACTCCCGTGTAGGGAGCACTCCATTGGGGACCACGCCTCCTCTGGACAGCAAGATGGTGCGCACTGTTGTGTCTGGATGGCAGACGAGGATGGCAATGTGGAGAGTGTGCAAGAGCAGCCCGTACAGGAATCCCCTCCGTGCAGAACTGAAAGGCACGGAGGGAATTTCCCGGAGGAGGCTCAAGTTTTGAGGGGCTGGCTCCCGAGGGAGGTTTCAGGGCTTGGCGTCGATGAGGAATTTTAGTTCGGATAGGGGTCAGTTCAGACGGGATCTTCCCACGTGCTTGAGCCTCCTCGACACACCTAACGGAGTCAGGGCCCAGTGCTGTTTTTAGCGACTCGATGGCATCGGCCGCGCACCGGACATCGGCCCATGATAGGCGCAGTGCCAGCTCCTCTGGCGCCATCCAGCCCGCTCCTCCGCCATCGAGCAGGTCCCTGACCCTGGTCACCTTGCCAGACACAGCCCTCTCATCCGCCTGCCACCTAAAACCGCGCTCGTGGAGGTACGGATTCCTGAGCAGCGGCTCCCGAAAGACAGCCACCATTCCAGATGGGGGAGAACTGCGCCTGGCGGCGACTCTGTTCCAGACCCTGATGAGTTCCTGGCAAAAGACAGGCAGACCCCGCATGGCGGTCCAGGTTCACAAACAGGAGCTCAGCAACTCTACAAACCTGTGAGCATACTCACGGGTGCATACATGACAGACACGGACAGGCGGAGCTCTGCATGCCAGTTTGCTTTTCTCGAATGTAGAGCCAGCAGTATAACTACTGGCCAAGGTGGTCATCGACAGCTCCAGACGGTCGAGGGGATCTTTCGGCCCGTCTGCCTGCCTCTCTTCCACGGCTACATTCGCGTCTGGGTGTCCCTGGAGATAGAGCACGCAGTGTCCACTGGTACGCCCGAGACCTTCCGCGACCGGTGGGCACCAGAGGGACTGGAGTGCATCATCACCCCTGGCAACCAAATTTTAGTTTAATTTGTTAAGGTTGCTTTAAAATGTTTTTTAAATTTGGTCTTTATTGGTTGTGCTCCTTCAAAAAGGGGGCACATGCTTGACTTTTATTTGCCAACATTTCAAAGAGTCCACAATATAACTGAGTCCCGCTGACTTTCAAAGCTGATTCTGATCTTAAATGATACCGATGCATAACGGTAGCATCATTCTGGTAAGCAGGAAAGTTAGAATCGTTTGACACTTTGACATTTATTTAGCAATTTGGTTTTCTTGCAGCGGATCCCAGCCGAGATCAGTATATTGACTCATTCACAGCTAGACCACTTCTGCGCTCCTGAAGACCAGCGAGCATTTCATGACCAATAACTGTGATTGAGGTAAAGCAGAATTTATTCTTTGAGGCATACAAAATGACTGTTTCCCATGTGAACAGAACCATCCGTTATTGCATTGTGACAGCAGTACGACATTGTCTAGTGCTTGAGCCAGGCCTCCGTATTGATATGAGCTGCACCTCCATGTGAAAAACCTCCGCACAATACATGGTACAGGTTAAACCTCCCTTATCCGGAACCCTCAGGACCTGGTCTGTTCTGGATAAGGGATTTTTCCGGACGAGGGGTGGTCACATTTAATTGGATGATACAGGTACTGAGCAAGGGGATATCGGGGTTGGCTGGCTTGGGGCTGGGAGTGCAGCAGAGAGATAATGGGGGTGGGAGGGGTGGATCGCGGGGTCAGGCCAGCGATTGCGGGAGTTGGCAGCGAGGAAGGACTTCAATTTGTTCATGTCGGAGTTCTGCGCATGTGCCACCTGGTGGCCGGGAATGGTTCTGGACAAGGGGTGGTTCCGGATAATGGAGTTCTGGATAAGGGAGGTTAAACCTGTACCAACAAGCTCCAAGTCAATGTCTTATGCCAGCTGATGAACTTAAAAACCAGCAGTCCCAGCATTAAGCATGGTGGAAGATTTATTCCAGTTACAATCATTATTAAATAGATGGGACGACACCATTGAATTAATACTTGTGGTGCACACTGTTAGAAATGTGCTGCATTATTCCCACAGGATCACACTTTGACAGAGCAACATTGGCTGATTTTTCCTTGGCAAAAAAAATACTCAGTAAATATTTATGAAAAGAAATGGAATATATCACAGTTGAACACAACATAATACTTCCATTCATGAGGCAATCCTAATTTACTCAGGAAATGAACACATGTGACTTATCTGCTTATACTCACTTATCAAATGTCAAAAACTGCCCAAATGTTGCCTTGTTCTTTGTAGTATTTTGCCTGCTATCTATGCTTCAGTAAATATGCTTTAAGTGGAAGTAAAGACCTTAGTGAGTTTAGTCAATACCAGACTGGTCCTGAATATAATATTCCTGTCATTAAATGGGCCGAAAATGCACTTGGAATTCTACTTAAATTGGTAGATATTTGTTGCTGTGTATTTCCAGCATCTTCTGTTATTTCCAACTGCCAGTTTATTCCTTATTATTGGACACTTTACTATAGTTGGTTTAATTGTTAGGCCCTGGTTACATTAATTCTGCAAGGATGGAATTAATCAGCACAGTTCCTGAGGGCAAGGATTGATCTTTGATCACAAGAAGCACTATATGAAGAGAATCATATTTTAAAAATCCAAGCCACAACAAGTGCCCATTAAAACCTAAGCACGAGACCAAAGAGGTCTCAGAAGATCAGCCTTTGCACTCAAAAGTTCGGGGGTAGGTGGGTGTGATTATTGATGTTGAATTGTTACGGGTCATTTTGGAGTAACTAGCTGTATTTCTTGCTTCTGAACAAGCTAGCTCTTCCCTTACGAAGATCGTGTTTAAAAATCATTGGAAACTTTGGGATGTTGTGTATTAAGTCAAACTTTGCAAGCATAAATGAATGATTCAATGCCATGGCACCAGTTTCTTGCAGACATCAGCATATGTTTGTACTGATGGATTCCTGCTTCCTAATCAGCGCAAACACATGTCAACATATAGGGCCGAAATGTACAGTCGGAGACGTTCCTCCAGAGTGCGCCTCCAACACGGAAATAAATCCGACTGTACCTGGTGGCTCCAGAGCCTTGGAGTCTTTGGGGCCTACGCTTATGTAAAGGCCTACCGATCCCAGGGATGCAGGCAGTTCGGAAACATCCCTGGGGTCACATGGGCTAGGCCAACCAATTAGAGAGGGGGATTCCCAAGATGCTGGTTCCAGGGATGAGGGACTTCAGTTACGTGAACAGACGGGAGAAGCTGGGGTTGTTCTCCTTAGAGCAAAGAAGGCTGACAGGAGATTTGATAGAGGTGTTCAAAATCATGAGGGGTCCAGACAGAGTAGATCGAGAGAAACTGTTCCCATTGGTGGAAGGGTCGAGAACCAGAGGACACAGATTTAAGGTGATTGGCAAAAGGACCAAAGGCGACATAAGAAAAAACATTTTTATGAAACGAGTGGTTAGGAACTGGAGTGCACTGCCTGAAAGGGGGGTGGAGGCAGATTTAATCACGGCTTTCAAAAGTGAGTTGGACAAGTACCTGAAAGAACATTTTTTGCAGAGCTGCGGGGAAAGGGCGGGGGAGTGGAACTAGCTGAGGTGATCTTGCAGAGAGCCCACACGGGCTCAACGGGCCAAATGGCCTCCTTCTGTTCTGTAACCATTCTATGATTCAATGATGCCTATAGGGATTCCATTTACAAATGAGAAAGCCCCAAATAAATAAATAATGAACACAATTCTAATAAAAAATAAATATTCCCATGTTCAAAATTAATTAAAAATACCTTCGAGTAAGCATTTAAATAAAAAATAATTTTTTTGAACAATAATTTTAAAAACATTTTATTCTGGCTGCAAAATCTACATGAACTAATTTTAAATGTTTTAGTATGTTTTAGTCATTTAAAACATTTTAATTTAACATTTATTTTAACCCTTACGCAGGTCCTGTGCAGGTTTTGTGGGCATTTGCTGGGCCGTAGTTGGGCAAATAGCTGCTTACTTCACACCAAAGGCATGTTGAACGTTTGAAAACTAGCCTTTTTCCTTTCTCCTAACTTATGAAAAACGAGTTGGAATGATTAACTCTGGTGTAAATGCTACTGTTATGTACATTATGATTTACGTTCCATTCAATACAGAAGCCACAAAGTAAACATGTGTCAGTCGGGTAGAATTTGCTCAGCTAGGGTTTGTTCAAAGAAATTGTTCAGAAATGCTAGAGAAGTTATTGATGTCATCATCATCATAGACTTGCTTCCACTCTAAAAGTGAGTTGTCAGGTGACTGAACAGTCCAATACGGGAATTACAGTCTCTGTCACAGGTGGGACAGACAGTCGTTGAAGGAAAGGGTGGGTGGGGAGTCTGGTTTGCCGCACGCTCCTTCCGCTGCCTGTGCTTGTTTTCTGCATGCTCTCGGCGACGAGACTCGAGGTGCTCAGCGCCTTCTCGGATGCTCTTCCTCCACTTAGGGCGATCTTTGGTCAGAGACTCCCAGGTGTCGGTGGGGATGTTGCATTTTATCAAGGCGGCTTGGAGGGTGTCCTTGAAACGTTTCCTCTGCCCACCTGGGGCTCGCTTGCCGTGTAGGAGTTCTGAGTAGAGCGCTTGCTTTAGGAGTCTTGTGTCGGGTGTTGGGCATGCGAACAATGTGGCCCACCCAACAGAGCTGGTCGAGTGTGGTCAGTGCTTCGATACTGCGGATGTTGGCCTGATCGAGGACGCTAACATTGGTGCGTCTGTCCTCCCAGGGAATTTGCAGGATCTTGCGGAGACATCGTTGGTGGTATTTCTCCAGCGATTTGAGGTGTCTCTGAGCCATACAGGAGAGCGGGTATCACTACAGACCCTGTAGACCATGAGCTTGGTGCCAGATTTGAGGGCCTGATCCTCAAACACTCTTCCTCAGGCAGCCGAAGGCTGTGCTGGCGCACTGGAGGCGGTGTTGAACCTCGTCATCGATGTCTGCCCTTGCTGATAATAGGCTCTCGAGGTATGGAGAGTGGTCCACGTTGTCCAGGGCTGCGCCGTGGATCTTGATGACTGGGGGGCAGTGCTGTGTGGCGGGGTCAGGTTGGTGGAGAACCTTTGTCTTACAGATGTTTAGTGTAAGGCCCATGCTTTCGTACACCTCAGTGAAGATGTTGACTGTCTTGGAGTTCAGTCTCTGAATGTGTGCAGATGCAAGTGTTGTCCGTGTACTGTAGTTCGATGACAGAGGTTGGGACAATCTTGGATCTGGTCTGGAGACGACGCCACCACCATCTCAGCAAAATCCCAGCCCTGCACGAGGTGGAAAAGGCCATCCGCCAGCTCAAGAACAATAAGGCAAGGGGAGCGGATGGAATCCCCGCTGAGGCACTAAAGTATGGCAGAGACGCACTATTGGCACAAATGCATGACCTCATCTCTCTCATCTGGAAGGAGGAGAGCATGCCGGGAGATCTCAGAGATGCAGTAATCGTGACCATCTTTAAAAAAGGGCACACGTCCGATTGCAACAACTACAGAGGAATCGCCCTGTTATCAGCCACTGGGAAAGTCATCGCTAGAATCCTCCTCAACCGTCTTCTCCTTGTGGCTGAGGAGCTCCTCCCGGAGTCACAGTGCGGATTTCGTCCACTACGGGGCACAACGGACATGATGTTTACGGCGCGACAACTGTAAGAGAAATGCAGGGTACAGCACCAACCCTTGTGCATGGCCTTCTTTGACCTCACAAAGGCCTTTGACACTGTCAACCGCGAGGGACTATGGAGCGTCCTCATCTGTTTCGGCTGCCCCCAAAAGTTTGTCGCCATCCTTCGCCTGCTCTACGACGACATGCAAGGCCGTGATCCTGACCAACGGATCCACCACAGACCCAATCCACGTCCGGACCGGGGTCAAGCAGGGCTGCATCATCGCGCCAACCCTCTTCTCGATCTTCCTCGCTGCCATGCTCCACCTCACGCTCAACAAGCTCCCTGCTGGAGTGGAACTAAACTACAGAACCAGTGGGAACCTGTTGATATGAGTAAGTAGCCAATGACTGACATTACTCACCATCAGCTACATTTGGTTATTGTACTCTTTTAGCATTGTCCAATTCATTTATGCATCATTCTTTCAGTGTGACTATAAATAAATACATCAGTTATTGTAGGCAGTAAACGTTTGGTGCTGCATTTAATATTTCAAGAATCTGAAGTAAAGTTGCTCTGTTCTGAAACTCATTTCAAGGCAGATTCTGGATTTAACTCAGCTGGGGATTGCTATAAGGTGCTGAAATTGGCCTTGGCTCTCTGCTCTGGGGAGAGGAACATCTTGTGGGGTTCCCACTGCTGAATGCTATCAGTCGTGGCTCAGTGGGTAGCACTCTCTCGCCTTTGATGTCAGAAGGTTGTGGTTTCATAGTCCCACCCCAGAGACTTGAGCACACAAATCTAGGCTGACACTCCAATTCTGTGCTGAGGGAGCACTGCACTGTCAGAGGTGCCGTCTTTCGGATGAGACGTTAAACCGGCAAAGTGATTATCTGCTTTCGTGCCCCTCTGCGCATGCGCGCGGTTGGCCCCGTCACTTTTTCGCGCAGGCGCGCCCGATCCCCTTCTGCGCATGCGCACTGCCACCGAGGTCCGGCCGCGCATACGCAGTATCCCCACAGTTGCGGCGCAGTGCAGTGCGGGCCACGCTTTCCTCAGCTCTGTGGAACAAGGCCTGTCAGCAATCAGGGCTTGTCGTCTAATGGAACCAATCAGAGCTTTAGGTGTTGCAAATAAACACTTCCTTAAACTGTGACCCTGTCTGCTCTCTCAGATGAATCTAAAAGATCCCATGGCCCTATTGCGAAAAAGAGCAGGGGAGTTATCCCCAGTGTCCCGGCCAATATTTATCCCTCAACCAAACATAACAAAAAAGATTATTTGGTCAATATTTAATTGTTGTTTGTGGGAGCTTGCTATGCACAACTTTGCTGCCACATTTCCCAGGTTACAACAGTGACTACACTTGAAAAAGTATTTCATTGGTTGTAAAGCACTTTGGAATGTCCGGTGGTTGTGAAAAGTGCTATATAAATGCAGTCTTTTTCTTTCTATCCAGTGATACCAGCTAGGAACAATGGCTTACACAAGCCGCAACAGTGAGGTATTCCTGCTACTTCGTAAATCATTGGTGCGACCACACTTAGACTACAGCGTACAGTTCTGATCACCACAATAAAAAAGGATATTGAAAGGATACAAAATATATGAGGGGATGGAGGGATTGAATTAAAGAAATAAAGACTTGGATTTATAAAGCGCCTTTCATGACCACCGGACTTCTCAAAGCGCTTTACAGCCAATTAAATACTTTTGGAGTGTAGTCACTGTTGTAATGTGGGAAACGCGACGGCCAATTTGCGCACAGCAAGCTCCCACAAACCATCAACATCATAGGCAGTCCCTCGAAATCGAGGAAGACTTGCTTCCACACTCAAAGTGAGTTCTTAGGTGGCTGAACAGTCCAATATGGGAATTACAGTCTCTGTCACAGATGGTTGAAGGAAAGGGTGGGTGGGACTGGTTTGCTGTACGCTCCTTCCGCTGCCTGCGCTTGCTTTCTGCATGCTCTTGGCGACGAGACTCGCCATGCTCAGCACCCTCCCGGATGCTTTTCCTCCACTTCGAGCGGCCATGGGCCAGGGATTCCCAGGTGCCGGTAGGGATATTGCACTTCATCAAGGAGGCTTTGAGGTTGACCTTGAAGCGTTTCCTCTGCCCACCTGGGGCTCGCTTGCCGTGTAGGAGTTCCGAGTAGAGTGCTTGCTTAGGGAGTCTCGTGTCGGGCATGTGGACGATGTGGCCCGCCCAACGGAGCTGGTTGAGCGTGGTCAGTGCTTTGATGCTGGTCTGAGCGAGAACACTGACGTTGGTACGTCTTCCTCCCAGTGGATTTGCAGGATCTTGCGGAGGCACAAACAGCAATGTGATAATGACCAGATAATCTGTTATGTTGATTGAGAGATAAATATTGGCCAGGACACCAGGGATAACTCCCCTGCTCTTCTTCAAAATAGTGCCAGGGGAACTTTTACGTCCACCTGAGAGAGCAGACAGGGTTTGGGTTTAATATCGTATCTGAAAGACAGCACCTGGAGTGTTAGCCTAGATTTTTGTGCTCAAGTTCCTGGAGCCAGACTTGAACCCACAACCTTCTAACTCAGAGACAAGAGTGCGACCCACTGAGCCACAGCTAGCACTGAGGAACAGCTATGTAAATTGGCCATATTCTCACTGGATAAGAGACGGTTGAGAGGTGGTATGATTGCTGTTTTTAGGGTTCTAAAGGGTCTGGATAATGTAGACCATGAAAAAGATTGCCCCTTGTCCAGAACTGCAGTACCAGAGGACACAGCCTGCGCTTGAAGGGGGTAAATTTTAAATCATCTGTGGAAACAATATTTCAACGAGACAGCGATCAATCTATGGAACAGGTTCCCTGGGGAGATGGTTGAGGCATTCATGATCCATTCAAATGCAAATTAGACAGTTTCTGAAAGAAATCTAACGTTTTGGGATATAGTATATGAGTAATTTGAACCATGACATGGTAAGTGTCGTATGTGTGGGAGAAAAAAGGTGACTTTGAAGCTATGGTTCCCAAAGCTCTCCACCATTGAGGTTTCCACCCTGACATTTCTAGGTCTATTGTAGACAAATGGGGCTGAATTTTAATGCTGGGGGCCGGTTGGAGGCGGGGGTCTCCGAGAGGGGGCTGGACAGCTGAGAGGACAGGTTTCCTGCAGGCCCTGGCCACTTTAACGACAGGGTCTGATTTCAATGGAAAGCTTCTGTTTCCCACCCGTAGGCAGCCAGATTGAGAGGCGGGCTGGCTCAGGTAGGCCTGAGGCACTAGGCTGCACCGAGGAGAGAGGGAGAAATTGCGTAGGGGTCGTGCCGGGAGAAGATTGGCGGTGGGGGGGGGTGGGGTTGGGGGCCAGTGGAAGATCTGAGTGAGGGGGATGGTCGGGAGCGGCAAGAAGATCAGGAGCCGGAGGAGCTTGGGGGTGGAGGAGAGTCCAAAGAGAATCAGAAGGCAGAAGAGCAGCACAGGGAGGGCCTGGGCTGGGGGAGGCCTCGTGGAGGAAGCTGAGGTCGTGGGTGGGGCGGGGGATCAGAGGTTCCATGGGGAGGGTCTCTGATCATGGGGGATGGGTTCGGCAGGGACCCTGGGTCCAGGAGGTTAATGTAAAGGCACCAATCTCCTGGATGCAGCAGTCCTCGCCTTGCTGTAGCTGTCGGGTTTTACAAAGTGTGCAAAACCCGACCAGCTACAGTTAAACCCAAAACGGAGGTTAAAGAAGAGGCCTCCAGCCTCATTATCATATTTAAATACCCAGCCCACCTCCTTGTAGCGGATTGGCTGCCCTCTCCCATCCTGCCTCCGTTAAAACCGGAAGTGGGCAGATTGGAGGCGAGTTCAGGTCGGGATTCCGATTTTTAACACTTTAGCTACCCCCCACGCCCCCAACCCAGGTTTCAGGTTAAAATTCCCCCCATTGATAGAGCTTGACTGCTACGACGAATTAGTGACAGTAACTCAATTATTGTATCATACAACCACCGGGTTGGCAGCAGGCGAAGTAGATGGGCCTTGGTCTTTTATCATCTAGCAATTCTTATGTGAGGAAAGGACTGGGCTTGGCCATGTGTGGCTCTCCCCCCTCCTCCCTCTGTGACCAAGTACCTTGCCAAAATGTCCTGGCAACTCCATTTCTATACTCTGAAGCTTGGCAACCAGTGTAACATGCTTTCTGGTCTCTGTACCAATGAATTGTAAAAACCCCTGGTAGGTACTTGTTCATTCCAATACAGCAACTAGTAATATTCTTCTATGGCCTATCATTGATCTATTACCATCAACTTTTCTGGACAGTAACACCTTTGAATAGTGTGTCCACACAATTTCATTTATCACATCACATCATTTTTATCAGCATAATCAACCTCATCTCCTCTCTCTTTGCCTGTGCTAGTTCAAGGATCTTCTCCTTGTTCATTCTTTTTATCCAACTAATTTTCAACAAATTGTGTGTACAACTTGCATTGATATAGCTACTTTCACGTAGTAAAATGTTCTAAGGTGCTTCATAGGAGCGTTATCAAACAAAATTTGAGACCAAGTCCCATAAAGAGATATTAGGGCAGGTGGCCAAAACCTTGATCAAAGAGTTAGGTTTTAAGGAGCATCTTAAAGGAGAAGAGAGAGAGAGAGACAGAGCGGTTTAGGGAGGCAGCTGAAAGCACGGCCACCAATGATGGAGCTATTAAAATAGGGATGCTCAAGGGCCAGAATTGGAGGAGTGCAGACATCTCGGCGGGTTGTAGGGCTGGAGGAAATTACAAAGATGGGGACGGGCGAGGCCATGGAGGGATTTGAAAACAACGATGAGAACAAGCTGTAGCACCATAATCCAAACACCCTCTCCGCCCCCACCCATTATCTGACAAGTGCTCAAGGCCTGGTGTTCAAATCTATAGAGTAGTGCAAACCACATCCTCACACTTATGCGCTATACTTGACATTTATGGTTGCTCAAACAATGCAGGGTGTTGCAATTGCTTTTCACAGTTCAACCTCTTCGTTGCTTCTACCATCTGATGTTATTAGCACACCCCCAGTATTGTGCTTGATCTCTTCTAACCTCGTTTCTTATCTCACTCTCATGGGTGAGTCCCAGTTCCTGATATCCATTGAGATTCTCTGTCCTCACTTGTGATCTGGTAAGCTTTCAGTTTGGTGCCCCGGAAATGAACATCAAACTATGTGTGGTAATTGCCACTGGATTATTGCAGGTTTCGCCAAACATCTCGCTCTGCTTGTCAAAAGTGGATCGGTAGCATAGTGGTTATCTTACTGGACAGCAACCCCAACTGTCCCATCCTACTCTCTCACCAACCTTCCCGCCCAGCGCACCTGCTGGGGGCTAATCTTACCAATCTCCTCCCATCCAACTCTTCCCCGCAGCGCTGACCCTGTGGATGCTGGCAGTGGATCAGCCATCACCAACCCTCTCCGCATCTCCCTCCTGAATGCCCATTCACTTGCGAACAAGGCCCTTGCCGTCCATGAGCTTACCGTGGCTGATTGTATCGACACCATGGCCCTGACGGAAATTTGGCTGAGGAGCAATGACACCTTATCCTTAAATGAAGCCCCCCGCCTGACTATACCTTCCACCACTTGCCCCGCTCAGACCAAATCACACCTTGGTCTGTCCCCCTACTCCTCCAGAACTTTCTCCTCCTTTGAACATCTCACCATATTCCATCCCTCTCACCTCTCATTTAAAATTCTCATTCTCTACCGCCCACCCAAGTACCATAAAAATGTAATGACGGGTATTTCATCACTACTTTCCTCCCTCAGCCTCTGCACCGAATGAATTCTCATGCTCAGCGATTTCAAACTGCATCTCAGTTCATCATGCTCTCCCTTCTCCAGGTTCACTAGCCTCCTATCCTCCCTTAAGCTCTCCCTCCATGTAAACTCCCCAACCCATATTCACGGCCACCCCCTCGGCCTTGCCATCTCTCATGGCCTCGCTACTCCCATCGAGTCAATTGCAGATAAGGCCATCTCTGACCATTTCCTCATATTGCTCTCCACCCACATCCTCCGTCCAACCCCCCCTCCCCCCACAACCCTACTTCCTTCTGTGTCCGCCCCTAGAAAAAACTCTCTCCCAACTCTCTTACAACTGCACTTATGAACTCCCAACTGTCTCAGCCTTTGGCCCTTCATTCATCACAGCATTTCTGCAGCCATCGATCTGCTCAACACACCCTCACTATCACCTTTGATGCCCTTATCTCTATTAAAACAATTACTCTCTCTCACCCTGGCTGTTACCCCTGGTACGGCCCTCACTCCCTCAAGTCCAAGGGGCATAGACTTGAACAGATATAGCGGACAATTGGTTTAGCCATTCACCGCCAGATCTGACTGGACCACATAAAGGATTATCGGGTCCTGCTCTCGTCTGCCAAAATCGCACATTATCGGCTTCTTTTCTCCACTGCTAACTGTCTCCTTAAGCCCCTCTCCCCTGTCTCCACCACCCTCCCTGCCGACAACAAGTGTGAGGAGCTCATGGACTTCTTTGTCTCTAAGATTGAGACTATCCATTCAGCTGCCTCTGCCACTTCCCTTCCTACCCCTAGCCCACTGGGCCAAACGTCCTTTAAGGATCACCCCTGCCCTAGTCCTGAACTCACATCCTTCTCCAATTTCTCTCCGATCTCCCCTCATGAGCTCTCCGAGCTCATTCTGTCCATGAGACCCGCATCTTGCTCCCTTGGCCCTATTCCCACTAAACTGCTGACCACCCAACTTCCTTTTCTTGCTCCCATGTTAGCTGACATTCTTAATGGTTCTCTCTCTGTAAGTTCTGTCCTACCCTCCCTCAAATCTGCCGTCATCACCCCTCTCCTCAAAAAAAACCCTTGACCCCACTGTGCTTGCAAACTACCGCCCCATCTCAACCTCCCTTTCCTCTCCAAAGTCCTTGAATGTGTTGTCGCCTCCCAAATCCATGCCCATCTTTTCCGGAATTCCATGTTTGAATCCCTTCAATCAGGTTTCCACCCCTGCCACAGTACCGAAACGGTTCTCATCAAAGTCACAAATGACATCCTTTCTGACTGTGACAAAGGTAAACGATCTCTCCTCGTCCTTCTTGCCCTGTCTGCAGCCTTTGACACGGTTGACCACTCCATCCTTCCCCAATGCCTCTCCACCGTCATCCAGCTGGGTGGGACTGCACTCGCCTGCTTCCATTCTTACCTATCGAATCGTAGCCAGAGAATCACCTGCAATGGCTTCTCTTCCCGTTCTCGCATCGTTACCTCTGGTGTCCCCCAAGGATCTATCTTTGGCCCCACTATTTCTCATATGTTGCCCCTTGGCTCAACCATTGGTGGCCATGCCTTCTGTGGCCTAGGCCCCAAGCTCTGGAACTCCCTACCTAAACCTCTCCACCTCTCTACCTCTCTTTCCTCCTTTAATATAGTCTTTAAAACCTACTGCTTTAACCAAGCTTTTGGTCACCTGCCCTAATTTCTCTTTATGTGGCTCGGCGTCAAATCTTTTGTCTTATAACACTCCAGTGAAACGTCTTGGGACATTTTACTACGTTAAAGGACTATATAAATACAAGTTGTTGTTGTTGTTGTTGTTGTTGGACTAGTAATCCAGAGACCTGGACTAATGAGTTCAAATCCAACTATGGCAGCTGGGGAATTTAAATTTAATGAATTAAATAAATCTGGATAAATAGCTAGTGTCAGTAATGGTGACCATGAAACTACCGGATTGTCGTAAAAACCCATCTGGTTCACTAATGTCCTTTAGGGAAGGAAATCCGTCGTCCTCACTTGGTCTGGCCTACATGTGACTCTCGACCCACAGCAATGTGATTGACTATTAACTGCCCTCTGAAATAGCCTGGGAAGCCACTCAGTTGTATTCAAGAAGACGGCTCACCACCTCCTTCTCGTGGGCGATTGGGGATGGGCAATAAATGCTGGCCTTGCCAGTGACGCCCACATCCCGTTAATTAATTTATAAATAGTGAAAGGTTGCCATATTAGAACTTATTTTAAGTTTAAAATATCTGTTATGTCTTTAATACTCTTATGAATGACTCCATGAGGTCTAGTATTGTACTTGAGCTGTTGTGACTTTAGTCCCATTTATTGTAACTCCAGAGTGAGGCACAAGCATGGTGGGCAGCCATTTATACTGGGCCTTGCGCACCTATGCAGATGACCCTCAGGTCTCCCACCACAGTGCCCTCTGGTGGCACACCTTATGTGACTATACCGTTAGTATACATGGTCTACATACATGACAATATCAAAATAATTTAACTTACATACACGGAAGTAACAGTTATATAATGCACGAGACATTCTTCCACCGAAATCCTCAAATGGACAAAATAGTTCACAGCTCTAAGCACCAAGTTAACTCTTTATATATAACTTCTAAATAATGCAGATTTTGTTTCCTTGAATTTCTCACCATTGTGGGATCCCAATTAATCTAAACCAGTTTTTCCCTCATTGAGGAACTTCAAACTGACTGGTTCTTTTCAAACGGGCTCCGATTATCACTCACGAGCCGCCCGCCCCACACATGGCTTGGTGGAAACTGGTTTGCGAGGGGGCAGTTAAAATGAGACCAGTGAGGTTACCCACTCTGCTCCTACTGCCTTCCCGTCGTGTCCTGATATTAACCTGCTCGGGGTGCGGAGCGGTTCCAGGAAGTCAGTGGAGTGTTTCTTTAAATATGCAGGTTGGTCCTGATAATGTCATGCAAACAACCAGATACAAAATGTAACTAACCAGCCTCAGACAGCCAGGGCCCTCATCGTTGGTGGCAACTTAGACCCTCGGAAACAAACATTTACAACAAGCAAGGAGGAAAGGTTGAACCAAATACTCCACCCCGAGCAGGGAACAGAACAGTCATCCAGGCGTGGTCAAAAGTGAAAGAAGCCAAGAGCTTCTTATCTCCCATCTTCATTACAACTATTTTTGTTGCAAAACAATAAATCAAGTGCCCCCTGATTAAAGGGGAGGGACACACCAAACATTGCATTCATGTAATTTCATTAAGCACTAAAATAACCAGCAGTTAGGTTTGCAGCACGTCCAGTACAATATTTAACATTTTATCTGAACGGCTTGGGACGACGTAATTCATTTATTCATCTGCCTTAATGAATTCCCGCATGTGGTCCGTCCACTTTAACAAGAGACGGATGTTCCCAGATCGGGCGTTGCCCAAAGTTAGGAAAAGCTGATACAGCCCGGCCATACGAATAAATCACTGCTGGATCTCTGGCTGAGAACTCAGTCTGCCTGATAGGAACATAGGCACAGGGGTCGGCCATTTAGCCCCCCGAATCCTGTTGCACCGTTCAGTTAGCTGATGGCTGATCTTAACTCTAATTTATTTCTTACTCCTCTTCACTAACAAAAAATGTCAGAAAAGAATAGCAGTGGCAGCAGTAACAATTTATATTTCACTGTAATATGAATATAAGAACATAAGAATTAGGAACAGGAGTAGGCCATCTAGCCCCTCGAGCCTTCTCCGCCATTCAGCAAGATCATGGCTGATCTGGCCGTGGACTCAGCTCCACTTACCCGCCCGCTCCCCATAACCCTTAATTCCCTTATTGGTTAAAAATCTATTTATCTGTGATTTGAATACATTCAATGAGCTAGCCTCAACTGCTTCCTTGGGCAGAGAATTTCACAGATTCACAACCCTCTGGGAGAAGTAATTCCTTCTCAACTTAGTTTTAAATTGGCTCCCCCGTATTTTGAGGCTGTGCCCCCTAGTTCTAGTCTCCCCGACCAGTGGAAACAATCTCTCTGCCTCTATCTTGTCTATCCCTTTCATTATTTTAAATGTTTCTATAAGATCGCCCCTCATCCTTCTGAACTCCAAGGAGTAAAGACCCAGTCTACTCAATCTATCATCATAAGGTAACCCCCTCATCTCCGGAATCAGCCTAGTGAATCGTCTCTGTACCCCCTCCAAAGCTAGTATATCCTTCCTTAAGTAAGGTGACCAAAACTGCACACAGTACTCCAGGTGCAGCCTCACCAATACCCTGTACAGTTGCAGCAGGACCTCCCTGCTTTTGTACTCCATCCCTCTCGCAATGAAGGCCAACATTCCATTCGCCTTCCTGATTACCTGCTGCACCTGCAAACTAACTTTTTGGGATTCATGCATAAGGACCCCCAGGTCCCTCTGCACCGCAGCATGTTGTAATTTCTCCCCATTCAAATAATATTCCCTTTTACTGTTTTTTTTTCCAAGGTGGATGATCTCACATTTTTCAACATTGTATTCCATCTGCCAAACCTTAGCCCATTCGTTTAACCTATCTAAATCTCTTTGCAGCCTCACTGTGTCCTCTACACAACCCACTTTCCCACTAATCTTTGTGTCATCTGCAAATTTTGTTACACTACGCTCTATCCCCTCTTCCAGGTCATCTATGTATATTGTAAACAGTTGTGGTCCCAGCACCGATCCCTGTGGCACACCACTAACCACCGATTTCCAACCCAAAAAGGACCCATTTATCTCGACTCTTCTGCTTTCTGTTAGCCAGCCAATTCTCGATCCATGCTAATACATTTCCTCTGACTCCGCGTACCTTTATCTTCTGCAGTAACCTTTTGTGTGGCACCTTATCGAATGCCTTTTGGAAATCTAAATACACCACATCCATCGGTACACCTCTATCCACCATGCTCGTTATATCCTCAAAGAATTCCAGTAAATTAGTTAAACATGATCTCCCCTTCATGAATCCATGTTGCGTCTGCTTGATTGCACTATTCCTATCTAGATGTCCCGCTATTTCTTCCTTAATGATAGTTTCAAGCATTTTCCCCACTACAGATGTTAAACTAACCGGCCTATAGTTACCAGCCTTTTGTCTGCCCCCTTTTTTTAAACAGAGGCGTGAATAACGTCGTATCACAGTTTCTATCAATTATGATTTTAATTATGCTTCTTTAAAATAGGTTTCAGTTGATTTGGGGGGGAGGTGTCGTGGTCTTGAGTTATGAATTTGGAATTCTAGGGGCATTTTTTTAAACCTAGCATCCTGCTTTGGTCAAAGTGTTACTTTCATTTTTAATTCGCGTGATTTATATGACAGCACGGTTCTGTGTCTGTATGAGAAGCGGCTCTAACTGAACGCGAGGATCTCTAACACAAACAAGCACCGCCTGAATAGGGTACGTGGTTTTATTTTTAAGTTGATAAACTGGGTTGTTGCTATCTATTTTTGTAAGCGTTTTGGCTGTGTAGTAAAACTCCGTTGTTATCTCATTTGCGATCATCCACGGCGACAAGTCACGATGGCTTTAGAGCGCTTGCTAGCAGACCTGTAGGCATTTCTCACCTCAAGCAAGACGGAAGCTGAAGGAAAGTAGTTCTGTAATAAGGTAGTTCCTGTGGTACTTAATTTGCCCGGAATGTACTGAATGAACCCTGCCCTTTGAAATCACGGTGCACGCTCCTCCACACAGCTCCCAGGGGGGTTGCAATGTGCAAGCATGTTGCTGTTCGAGCCATTGCTCCCTGTTCCTCTTTCCTGTGGGCTGTCAGGCTCACAACGTTCCTCCTTCCAACTGCACGTCCGCAGTGTACCAAGGCTGTAGCCAGAGGCTTTACTTGGCTCTGAGCTCCCGAAAGAGACCCCAATGCAAAAGCAAAATACGGCGGACGCTGGAATTTGAAATAAAAACAGGAAATGCTGGAAATCTCAGCGGGTCAGGCAGCATCTGTGGAGAGAAAGCAGAGTTAGCCCAGGTCGCTGACCCTTCGTCAGAACTGGAGACTGTTTGAAAACAACAGGTTCTTAAGGAGCACTGAAAGAGGAGGGGAAGAAAGAACAAAAGGGAAGGTCAGTGATCGGTGGAAGACAGGAGAGATTAGAGAGATAAAAGGGATGATGGGCCGACTTGAGATGGTAATGGCTGAAGTTAGAAAAAGGTTTGTCTAGATAGGGTATGAATGGCGGAATAATGACCAGCTGCCGTGAGAGACAAAGAGAAAACAGTTACATAAGATCGTGGGGAAGGGCACAGATTATGGTCTGAAATTGTTGAACTCGATGTTGAGTCCAGAAGGCTATAAAGTGCCTAAACGAAAGATGAGGTGCTGTTCCTCGAGCTTGTGTTGAGCTTCATTGGAACAATGCAGGAGTCCGAGGACGGAGAGGTCAGAGTGGGAGTGGAGTGGAGAATTAAAGTTAGTTTGCAGGTGCAGCAGGTAATCAGGAAGGCGAATGGAATGTTGGCCTTCATTGTGAGAGGGATGGAGTACAAAAGCAGGGAGATCCTGCTGCAACTGTACAGGGTATTGGTGAGGCCGCACCTGGAGTACTGCGTGCAGTTTTGGTCACCTTACTTAAGGAAGGATATACTAGCTTTGGAGGGGGTACAGAGACGATTCATTAGACTGATTCCGGAGATGAGGGTGTTACCATATGATGATAGATTGAGTAGACTGGGACTTTACTCGTTGGAGTTCAGAAGGATGAGGGGTGATCTTATAGAAACATTTAAAATCATGAAAGGGATAGACAAGATAGAGGCAGAGAGATTGTTTCCACTGGTTGGGGAGACTAGAACTAGGGGGCACAGCCTCAAAATACGGGGAGCCAATTTAAAACCGAGTTGAGAAGGAATTTCTTCTCCCAGAGGGTTGTGAATCTGTGAAATTCTCTGCCCAAGGAAGCAGTTGAGGCTAGCTCATTGAATGTATTCAAATCACAGATAGATAGATTTTTAACCAATAAGGGAACTAAGGGTTACGGGGAGCGGGCGGGTAAGTGGAGCTGAGTCCATGGCCAGATCAGCCATGATCTTGTTGAATGGCGGAGCAGGCTCAAGGGGCTAGCTGGCCTATTCCTGTTCCTAATTCTTATGTTCTTATGTTCTTATGACAGGCGACCGGAAGCTCAGGGTCATACTTACAGACTGAACGGAGGTGTTCCGCAAAGCGGTCACCCACTCTTTGTTTCATTGCCCCAGTGTAGAGGTGACCACATTGTGAGCAGCGAATACAGTATACTAAATTGAAAGAAGTACTTTTTTTTCTTCTGCCTCTTTTGTTTCTGCCTTGCCTCTTTCCTCCCCTCACCCCCCTTCCTATTCACTAGCTAGTCCTCAGGGAACTAGCGAGTGTGGGTGTGAACCCTCGCCAGGTAGACAGCAGCCAGTAGGAAAGCCCCCCACACGAGCAGCATGGTGAACTGCACAACTCCATAAAAAATCTGAGTGCATTTCCACCTTCCTCCTGATCATAGCACGGACAATCACCATATCCCATTGAACGACGATTGTAAAGTCGGGGGTGCAGAGTGTCATTAGCGGCTGTTTGCAATCCTGCCTTAGACCCAAATCCACAATATAGAAAGAAAGGAAAGACTTGCATTTATATAGTGACTGTCAATAAAGTACTTTTGGACTGTAGTCACTGTTGTAATGTGGGCAACGAGGCAACCAATTTGCACACAACAAGCTCCCACAAACAGCAATGTGACAATGATCAGATAATCTGTTTTACTGATGTTGCTTGAAGGATAAATATTGGCCAGGACACCGGGGATAATTCCCCTGCTCTTCTTTGAAATAGTGCCATGGGATCTCTTGCATCCTCCAGAGAGAGCAGACAGGGCCTCGTTTTAACGTCACATCCGAAAGACGGCATCTCCGACAGTGCAGCACTCCCTCAGCACTGCACTGGAGTGTCAGCCTGGATTTATGTGCTCAATTCCTGAAGTGTGATATGAATGTGAGTTTCCCTACCCAGTCTCCAGGTAATGGTTTCCAGGAGCTGGCATGCCAGAGGGGAACTTTGCCAGCCAGCTGGTGAGTTTAGTAGGTTAAAAGCAAAACACTGCAGTTTCTGGAAATCCGAAATAAAAACAGAAAATGCTGAAACAATCAGCAGGTCAGGCAGCGTCTGTGGAGAGAGAGAAACAGAGTTAACGTTTCAGGTCGATGGCCTTTTGTCAGAACTGGAAGATGTTCGCAATGAACAACTTTTAAGCAAGTACAGAGCCAGGCTCGAGTGGAGTAGGTAACGAACAAAAGGGAAAAATCTGTGTAAGAGTGTAGTGCAGGAGTCATCATCATCATAGGCAGTCCCTCGGAATTGAGGAAGACTTGCATCCACTCTTAAAATGAGTCCTTGGATGGCTGAACAGTCCAATACAAGAGCCACAGTCCCTGTCATAGGTGGGACAGTTAGTTGTTGAGGGTAAGGGAGGGTGGGACTGGTTTGCCGCACGCACTTTCCGCTGCCTGCGCTTGATTTCTGCACGCTCTCGGCGATGAGACTCGAGGTGCTCAGCGTCCTCCCAGATGCACTTCCTTCACTTAGGGCAGTCTTTGGCCAGGGACTGCCAGGTGTCAGTGGGGATGTTGCACTGTATCAGGGAGGCTTTGAGAGTGTCCTTGTAACGTTTCCTCTGCCCACCTTTGGCTCGTTTGCCGTGAAGGAGCTCCGAGTAGAGCGCTTGCTTTGGGAGTTCGTGTCCGGCATGTGAACAATGTGGCCTGCCCAGCGGAGCTGATCAAGTGTGGTCAGTGCTTCGATGCTGTGGATGTTGGCCTGGTCGAGGACGCTAATGTTGGTGCGTCTGGCCTCCCAGGGTATTTGTAGGATCTTGCGGAGACATCGTTGGTAGAATTTCTCCAGCGACTTGAGGTGTCTAGTGTACATGGTCCATGTCTCTGAGCAATACAGGAGGGTGGGTTACTGCAGCCTTGTAGACCATGAGCTTGGTGGTGGATTTGAGGGCAGGAGTGATTAAATGACATAAGAGCTGAAGGTGCAAGGCAGAGGGAGGTGATAATTGGACAAGTATAGAGACACACGATGTTCCCTGAGAAGGTGTTACAGACTGTCCAAGAGGAAATGGGAGCGGTGGTTAAGATCTAAAGTTGTTAAACTAATTGTTAAGGCCAGAAGGCTAGCATACAACGTGCCTAGAAACATAGAAACATAGAAAATAGGTGCAGGAGTAGGCCATTCGGCCCTTCTAGCCTGCACCGCCATTCAATGAGTTCATGGCTGAACATGCAACTTCAGTACCCCATTCCTGCTTTCTCACCATACCCCTTGATTCCCCTAGTAGTAAGGACTTCATCTAACTCCTTTTTGAATATATTTAGTGAATTGGCCTCAACAACTTTCTGTGGTAGAGAATTCCACAGGTTCACCACTCTCTGGGTGAAGAAATTCCTCCTCATCTCGGTCCTAAATGGCTTCCCCCTTATCCTTAGACTGTGTCCCCTGGTTCTGGACTTCCCCAACATTGGGAACATTCTTCCTGCATCTAACCTGTCCAAACCCCGTCAGAATTTTAAACGTTTCTATGAGGTCCCCTCTCATTCTTCTGAACTCCAGTGAATACAAGCCCAGTTGATCCAGTCTTTCTTGATAGGTCAGTCCCGCCATCCCGGGAATCAGTCTGGTGAACCTTCGCTGCACTCCCTCAATAGCAAGAATGTCCTTCCTCAGGTTAGGAGACCAAAACTGTACACAATACTCCAGGTGTGGCCTCACCAAGGCCCTGTACAACTGTAGCAACACCTCCCTGCCCCTGTACTCAAATCCCCTCGCTATGAAGGCCAACATGCCATTTGCTTTCTTAACCGCCTGCTGTACCTGCATGCCAACCTTCAATGACTGATGTACCATGACACCCAGGTCTCTTTGCACCTGCCCTTTTCCTAATCTGTCACCATTCAGATAATAGTCTGTCTCTCTGTTTTTACCACCAAAGTGGATAACCTCACATTTATCCACATTATACTTCATCTGCCATGCATTTGCCCACTCACCTAACCTATCCAAGTCACTCTGCAGCCTCATAGCATCCTCCTCGCAGCTCACACTGCCACCCAACTTAGTGTCATCCGCAAATTTGGAGATACTACATTTAATCCCCTCGTCCAAATCATTAATGTACAATGTAAACAGCTGGGGCCCCAGCACAAAACCCTGCGGTACCCCACTAGTCACTGCCTGCCATTCTGAAAAGTCCCCATTTACTCCTAGTCGAAAGATGAGCTGCTGTTCCTCGAGCTTGCGCTGTATTTCGGTGGAACAGTGTCGAAGGTCGAGGCCAGAGAGATCAGAGTGGGATGGTGAATTAAAGTGGCCAGTCCCGTTCTGATGAAAGGTTATTGACCTGAAACATTGGCCTCGACATTTACGGGAAGGCGGAGAGTCTTGGGGACGGTCCCTGGCAATCGGCGCTTGGTTGGTGTGTGGGGGGGGGGGGAAAGGTGGCGGGAATGGCGGGAGGTGGGGGGGCTGCGATTGGGGCCAGTGGGGAGATTGGCAATCGGGGATAGAGGGCGGCTGGCAGTTGGGGCTGGGGGAGGCCAAAGGTTTCCATGATTTTCAGGAATTTTCCCAGATTTTTTCCCCTAAATTGGTCTGGGTTTTTATCTGGTTTTTGCCTCTCCCAGGAGATCACATGGCTCCGGTTGGGATGGGAGTGTAGAATGTTTCGGTGTAAGGGGTGTCGTGGTTGTGTGGGGCGGACTGGTTGGGCTGGGTGCTCTTTACCCTTCTGCCATTGTTCATAGGTTTATAAATAACCTTCAGGACTGCTGACCGAGGGCTGTACAACTCTTTGTCGGCCGGCGCAGACACGACGGACCGAAATGGCCTCCTTCTGCGCTGTAGATTTCTATGGGTGACCTGAGGGGTGGGGGGGGAACTCCTCTTCCTCTTGGCCCACCAAGAGTGCTGAAAGAGGCACTTGCCTTAGGGGCGGGGTGAAGGGGGTGTAACGTCGTGTCCCCTCAGTACAGATTCACACGAGGTATGTAGTGAAGTCAAGGTCACTCTGGACCTGCACCTTTATTTCACAGCTCTGGAATGCTGCACTTGCCTGAGACCTGTCCTTATATACCTGTCTCTTGCAAGTGCACCCCTGGTTGTAAGGTATGCTGGTGGTTCCAGGTCATATCTTATTACAGTCATGTATAGCATGTTAGGATACAGTTATATATAATAATGTAAGATACATGACAGGGGGGATGCAACACACTCCCTTTCACTGCCGAGTTTCCTGACTCCCTGGTAAATCCTCACAGTACCAGCTCATTTCCATTCCGGCTCCCAATTGCAGCAGGAGCCTGATTTAAATATGTTCATGAAATGTCCCGGTGGGACTCGCGTCACTGGAAAAAAAAAGTGGTGCATACACGCGCGATGGGTTAGGGTCACATTCCACACACGTCCCCGTCTCCCCCCCCCCCCCCACACCAGTCCTTCTCAGGCTAAGCGGCCTCCGGCCTGCGAGCCCAATCGGAGCAGGCCGGGGAGCGGAAGGAGCAGCGTGGCGGTGTACCACTCCAGGGAGCAGCACGTGCTGGAGCAGCAGGGCAACGGCAGCGAAGAGTGACGTCACCAAGATCCAGGTCAGTGATTGGAGCGTGGGCAGGTACAGCAGGAGCGGCGAGGTCGGGACGAAGGAGCGGCGGGAGATTGTAGAGGGACGTGATCGGGGCCCTGGAGAGGCGCGAGTTCGGGGCCAGGGGCCCAGGGGCAGCACGGGCCCAGCCCACACTGCGATACGCGCGCGCACTAGGTCCGTGCAGCAGAGCTGGTCTCCAGTCATCTTGGGTAATCCTTGCCACTGGACCAAGACCTAGCTCTGTCAAGCCCGTGTGGTGGCTGGTGTGGAAGCAAGTCATCCTCGACTCGAGGGACTGCCTGTGATGATGATCTCCCCCCAGGAGGCTCAATATCAAGGCCTTTAATTCTGTTTCTCGCTCCACAGACGCTGCCCGAACTGTTGAGAGTTTCCAGCATTTTCTCTCTTTACTGGAGTTCTTAACTCAACAGTCACCCTGTATCCCACAAAGCTGCGATAGCAAACCCAGTGGCATCACTAAGACATGTGAATGTCCGACGAACTGTAACGGGTATCACAGGATATGGATCAGATGAACATACATGCGGCAGACTCCCTGATCTATCCAGTCTGTCCCACACAGGTGTGGTAGCTTGGATGCTTGCTCAGAAGCAGCATGGCACGGTTTACAGTGGCACCGCAGAAAAGGCGGCTTGCCACCAACGTTCAGCCGGCAGCTTATCCAGATTGTCACCAAGATCCCGCCAATCCACATCTGCACACCCTGGCACGTACCTGGTATTGAGCATGGTGTCATTCCACCACATTGTCCCCATCGGCCATCATCAGAACATAGTTGCAAGGATGTCCTAACCTGCACCAAGTCCCGCTCACCCATCACCCCTGCGCTCGCTGACCTACATTGGCTCCCGGTTAAGCAATGCCTCGATTTTAAAATTATCATCCTTGTTTACAAATCCCTCCATGGCTTCGCCCCTCCCTATCTCTGTTACCTCCTCCAGCCTCACAACTCCCAAGATGTCTATGCTCCTCTAATTCTGCCCACCTGAGCATCCCTGATTATAATCGCTCAGCCACTGGTGGCCGTGCCTTCAGCTGCCTGGGCCCCAAGCTCTGGAACTCCCTGCCTAAACTTCTCCGCCTCTCTTTCCTCCTTCACAACGCTCCTTAAAACCTACCTCTTTGACCACGTTTTTGGTCACCTGCGCTAATTTCTACTTATGCGGCTCGGTGTCAAATTTTTTGCCCCATAATATTCCTGTGAAGCGCCTTGGGACGTTTGACTATGTTAAAGGTGCTATATGAATACACGTTGTTGTTGTTGTTGTTGTCTTCAGAGCCAGATCAGCAGAGAGGCAGGTTACAGAACTGAACCAACTGCTGCACGGATATCTAAAACTAGCATGCAACTTAGAGCTAATGAATCCACTGATCGTGACAGTCAGTTGTGACCAGAAACTTTGCTACACTTCCGTGCAACTCTGCTGTGGTGATGACCTATGGGGACAATGTGGTGGAATAACTCAGAAAGCCACCTTCCATGTGACCACCTCGGGGCCCCATCACCTCCGCCCCCTCCATATCTCGAGAGGCTCTTTTCATACCACCAGCCTCTGCTTTTCTTGCCTTTCAACTCAAATGTGGTTCGTCCTTTCCAAACCTTTTGCTGTTCTGTCTGTGCTACAACTGCACTGTCCTTATACACTCTATCTCCTCGCCACATCCTTGCCCTGTTGAAGTTGAGATCGTAAGGAACGGTGAGGTTTAAATTTAAAAGTGCCCACAACACCCGCTCACACTGGGAAGCCCAAGACCGGCTCGACCTTGGGCCTTGTTACTGTTAATTGGGCGAGCTGCTGGTCGTTTGTTGCAATTCCAGGGGCAGCTCGTTCATTTGCTAAAAATTAATTTCAGGTTGTTTCCCTCGCTGGCAGCATCTCGAAAACATCCCAGGAGGGCGGGAGGCAATTGATATATTATGGGGGGAGCGGGGGACTCCAGCCCCTCCGAGCTCCATGCCGATTAATTTTTTGTACTCTTTTTAAAGCACCTTTTGGCGGCAATCTGCGGCGACTGCTTACGCAGAGCAGGGTCGGCGCCTGTTTTCGGGAAAACCCCACCGATCCAGTATTGGGGTCAGATGGCCCCCGCAATTGGCCCTTGTTGCACCTGTTTTAGGCGACCGCCAGCAACGCCTGAAAATACCCCCATCTCAAAATCAGCTCTGTTGTCTTTTCGGGCATCCTTTGGGTACAGGATGTTGGTCGCCAGAACCGGCCGCCATTGCGGCCATTTTATAGCCGTTAAACGGGCGGGGCAAGGTCCACTTTCTGGCCTTGTGCGTTGCTCGAACTCGTTTTCTCCCAGCTCCTGAAAACTGTGGGCTGCTGTACGTTCCCTCGGTCTTTCCTTCCTCCTACAACCTCAAGGAATGCACTGCCTCTGCGAGGGTGGTGGAGGCAGATTCGATCGCGGCTTTCAAAGGGGAGTTGGAGAAGTACCTGAAGGAAACAAATGTGCAGGGCTACGGGGAAAGGGTGGGGGAGTGGGACTCGCTGAAAGGCTCTTGCAGAGAGCCGGCACGGGCTCGATGGGCCGAATGGCCGCCTTCCGCACTGTAACCATTCTATGATTCGAAGGCTCTTAAAACTTAAAGCTTTGTGTCGCCCAACCGTCCTGTTCTGACTTTATATATCCCCATTCCAACCTTGCTGGAACCTGCGCGATCGGTATTGGTGTTGATTTCTCATTAAAATCATCTTTTAAAGGTTGAAAAGAGATCGAGGGCACTTTTCAACGGCACTGCCTGTGTGGTGGACGGGCAGAGCTGGTCACCTGCCTGTTGCCATTGATTTGAATGGCACGAAAATCGAGCGAGTTGGCCCACGAGCAGGCAATCCGCTGGGTCAGGTTACCACTCTGGCAGTAAAGTTGAAAATTGCTCCCATTTTGTACTTCAAATTGTACAGGTTCCTAGTCTTGAGTGTCAGTGCTGAGTTACTGTCGGAGCACTGGTCTGAGCTGCAAGGGTAAATTTCGCTTTCTTTTTCTTTCTAGAATATAAATTATTTAGCGATGGGTCGTCTGACTGAAGCCAATAATATCTTTGCCCTGGACCTCTACAAGAAGCTCGGTGAAGAGAATAGAATGGAGAATATCTTCTTTTCTCCATTAAGTGTAGCAGCTGCTCTGGCCGTGGTGTATCTTGGTGCTGGAGGAAGCACAGCGGCACAGATGGCTAAGGTAGGTGCAGCGTGTATCCTTTCTGTCATTCTGAACAAATGCAGTGGGAAGTTAGCCTTTGCCAGCCCAGAGAGCTCAAGCAGTTCAGTGCTTCACTCGCCAAATGTCTTTCTCTATCCGTCTCCACCTCGATTTCTCATGCAATTCCTCCAGTCCCTCAACCAACTATCCATTTTTCATCTGTGAGTCTACATAGTTAGTTTGGCAGGCTGTTCAACCTCATGGGATGTTACAGGTGAGGGTAACGCTTTCCCTGCCCGATCAATGCACAAGTGCGCACTTTTCAAAAGGGGTCACCGGGGAGCAATCAGGAGTGGGAACCCTGGCAGATTTTTCCCTCCCTCGGGCCAAGGGCCATGGAACCAATTGTTAGTGTCATTTGGCTTCGGGTAGCCAAATGTCCTAAGGGCTCATCATCATCATAGGCAGTCCCTCGGAATCGAGGAAGACTTGCTTCCACTCTTAAAATGAGACCTTAGGTGGCTGAACAGTCCAATACGAGAGCCACAGACTCTGTCACAGGTGGGACAGATAGTTGTTGAGGGTAATGGAGGGTGGGACTGGTTTGCCGCACGCTCTTTCCGCTGCCTGCGCTTGATTTCTGCACGCTCTCGGCGACGAGACGCGAGGTGCTCAGCGCGCTCCCGGATGCACTTCCTCCACCAAGGGCGGACTTTGGCCAGGGACTCCCAGGTGTCAATGGGGATGTTGCACTTTATCAGGGAGGCTTTGAAGGTGTCCTTGTAACGTTTCCTCTGCCCACCTTTGGCTTGTTTGCCGTGAAGGAGCTCCGAGTAGAGCGCTTGCTTTGGGAGTCTCGTGTCTGGCACGTGGACAATATGGCCTGCCCAGCGGAGCTGATCAGGTGTGGTCAGTGCTTCAATGCTGGGGATGTTGGCCTGGTCGAGGACGCTAATGTTGGTGCATCTGTCCTCCCAGGGGATTTGCAGGATCTTGCTGAGACTTCATTGGTGGTATTTCTCCAGCGACTTGAGGTGTCTACTGTTCATGGAACATGCCCCTGAGTCATACAGGAGGGCGGGTATTACTACAGCCCTGTAGACCATGAGCTTGGTCGCAGATGGGAAAGTCGTCGCGAGAGCCCTCCTCAACCGTCTTCTCCCTGTGGCCGAGAAGCTCCTCCCGGAGTCGCAGTGCGGATTTCGTCCCCTACGGGGCACAACGGACATGATTTTTACAGTGCGACAGCTGCAGGAAAAATGCAGGGAACAGCAGCAGCCCTTATACATGGCCTTCTTCAACCTTACAAAGGCCTTTGACACTGACAACCGTGAGGGTCTATGGTGCGCCCTCCTCCATTTCGGCTGCCCGCAAAAGTTCGTCAACATCCTCCGCCTGCTCCACGCCGACATGCAGGCCGTGATCCTTACCTAAAGGGTAGGATAGGCCCAGCTGCACAAACATTAGGGAGCTTATCAGTGCTCTGTACTGGTAAACTGTATAATTTAGACCCGTGTGTATATTTGGGGGGTTCGTAAATCTAGGCGGTGGGTGTGGCTGCAAACCTGTGTAAGCATTCCCATTGCAAATCAGTTAGTAATGCCACTATTACAGATCTCACTCACGCTGACCTGCGTAAAGAATGATACTCTACTTCTGACTCATTAGCAGAAAGCTTCGGGGAAAAAAACTTGAGCCTGTCTGACATTTTAAAGACCTCGATTAGATCACCTTACACCTTCTAACCTCACCCCAGAGGAAGACGTGGCACTCAGAGAGAGAGAGAGAGAGAGGGGAATAGGCAGCAACTATGGAAGGAGAGGGGGGGCTGGTGGGGGAGAGAGAGAGAGTCACTGGATGGCAATAAGCATACGTCAGAAATATTAATTTTCCTGTTCTTCCTAGCCCTTGGACAGTGGATCCAATTGTATCGCTTAGTCCGTCCCTCTGAGTGAGATCACTTAATTCAGCACAGATCCGGGACCTTTTATGTTTAGTTGATTTAATACTACACCATGTTGTGTTTTTATATACTGAGCCATCAGTGAAGTGAGGAGGTGCTGTTTTATAAGGTTTTGAATTGAAGTATATTGGCACACAGAGGGAACATTTCTCCGCATCATTGTTCCACCATTGGCGGCCCGGCCTTCAGCTGCCCAGGCCCTAAGCTCTGTAATTCCATCTCTCCACCTCTCTCTCCTCTTAAGATACGCCTTAAAATCTACCTCTTTGATCGCTTTTGGTCACCTGCCCTAATATCTCCTTATATGGCTTGGTGTCATTTATTTTTCTGATTACACTGCCGTGAAGCGCCTTGGGACGTTTTACTACATTAAAGGTGCTATATAAATATAAGTTGTTGTTGCTGTTCGGTACCTGAGTGCACAGTGAAAAAATATCCAATTCCACAACATCGATATCATTCACCTTGTCAAAAAAAAATTACATTTTAAAAAGTTTATGAAATGTCTGGTTTAAAAAAAATTCTCAGGACCTACTTTCAGAAATTAATTTTCTGCCTGTTCATGGTTTTAGGTGCTACATTTTGGGAGAGTTGAAAACACCCATTCTGAATTCCAGAGACTACAGTCGGCCCTGAATAAACTCGGCAGTTCCTATCTACTGAAGATGGCAAATGGACTCTACAGGGAAAAGGCTTTCGACTTTCACTCTGTAAGATGCAATAAAGCATCATTAAATAAGCAATGTGTTCTGTTATTCTACTAAGTCTGGTTTTGAAGGGTGGGGGGGGGGGAGGGGAGGAGAGGGTATGGTGGAAAGGAACAGAATGAACTCCTTCTACAGCTGTATCTATTGTGCGTACTGTAGCTTTGAGCCCACTTTACTGATCAGCCATGACCTTTGGCCTACTTCTGCTCCTACTGCTTATGTTTACCTGATAAATGTGCAGCCTATTTAAGTAACTGAAATCCTCATCTGCACAAATTCTTTTCAGAGAATTGCCCAGATAAATTAGTAAATGATGCTAATTTGCCTAAACAGACTCATCTGTGTTTGCCAGCATTCAGATTACTGCCAGGGGTGCTGCCAAAATGCTCGTCACGTGGTAGACTTGTTGGGAGGAATAATTTATTGTTGCCTGCTGTAAAGCACTGCAGTAAATAAACTGTTGCTTGTTTTCTTACTTGCAAAGACCGTGGATCCAGCCGCGAGATTAGAGAATGGTTTGCTCAGCACACTGTTGGTCATCAGATGGTCTCACGCCTTGCTGGGAATAGGAGTGGGATACTTGGATCAGCAGGACTTCAATTTGATGTATATTGCCAGCTTCAAATTAGAAGTTGAAGCCTCTTTTTGTGCCGGAAACACAAACACTCAATCCTTCTCATATATTCATGGGGCTGGGACACAGTCATCATCCTAGGCGGTTCCTCGAACGAGGATGACTTGCTTCCACGAGTTCACAGATGTTTCAATGAAGGACCCGATGTTCCAGTCCTGAACTCCAATTGAAGGGGGTGGAAGATGCCTGCGCGTAGATTTTTATTAACGTGTGGTGACCGTTGCACATCAGCCACCACACGGGCTTGACAGAGCTCGGCCTTTATCCAGTGGCAAGGGTTAACCAGGATGACTGGAGACCTGCTCTGTGCATGGACCTAGCGTGCACACATATCGCAGTGTGGGCTGGCCCGTGCTGCCCCTGGGCCCTCGGCTCTTCTGGGCCCCGTATGAAATATACAGCTGGCCGAACCCAGTCCTGCCCCAGAATTGTCCAAAGTTTCTACTGTTTTCATCAGCAAGCTTCAAGTTGTATCTCGTGGCTTCGAGATGGTCTCCATTGGGAATGAAAGGGGCAACCGGATTACAGACGTTCCGTTTGGCTCATTTCACACGGTTCCTGAGCCAAGCCAGTTGGACCTGGTACCTACCTGTTTCTAAGATCAGTCTGAGCACCCTTTCTGGACTCGCTTATCTTGAAGCATTCCTGTCTTTTTGTACCTCTTCAGTATCTTAAGCCATCAAAAATGTCAATTTTAAGAAAATAAATCCATTTTTGACAAGACAGATTTATCGTCCAAGGCTCATTAACTTTTTACAGCTGAAGGTATTTTTGACGGGGGACGGATTGTGTTAAGATTTACCCGTCTGTCACCCCCACACATAATGAAGTTATCCTCACCCCAATTCGTTTCAGAACCCGAAAGCACATATTGTAACTTTGGCAAAAATAGCATATTTGAAAAACATTTCTCAACTAAACTGGTTTATTTACTAATGCAAATGAAATTAAGCAAGTTTGCTTAATTTGTTTAAGAGTAGTGGGAAAAAAAGCATTGAAATTCAGATTCAGTTTGTCTCCAATTTTTAATATCCAAAATATAAATTAAAATTACAGTTGCCACAAGTGAACTGAAGGAGATAAATCAATAATATGTCTGAATTGCACATATCGGTTAGCCTTTAATATCCGAGCTTTATTTTGTGGAAATATGTTTAGCTGGAATCTAAAAATGGGGCATTTAGCTTATCCAGTACAATTGGTCATTATGGGTCCTGACACAGAACCTAGATGACAATGTTTAATCTTTTACTTTTCCTGAATCCGTAACTCTGCTCGGTGAGGTTTTGATTTTGCAAAGCTTTTTCCTGTCAGTTTTTGTTCTGCATTTCAATGTATTCCTTGTGTGTTGGTTTTGCAGGACTATCTTCAATCCATATCAAAATTCTATCAGGCAGAACTTACTACTGTTAACTTTGCAGAAGGACCAGAGGAGGCCAGAATCCAGATCAACACTTGGGTGGAGGGACAGACCGAGGGTAAAATGACTATTAAGAAAGACTTGCATTTATATAGCGCCTTTCACGACCACCAGACGCCTCAAAGTGTTTTGCAGTCAATGAAGTACTTTTGGAGTGTAGCCACTGTTGTAATGTGGGAAACGCAGCAGCCAATATACGCACAGCAAGCTCCCACAAACAGCAATGTGATAATGATCAGACAATCTGTTTTTGTTATGTTGATTGAGAGACAAATACTGGGCAGGACACTGGCGATAACTCCCCTGCGCTTCGAAATAGTGCCATAGGTTATTTTACGTCCACCTGAGAGAGTAGACAGGGCCTCCAACAGTGTAGTGCTCTCTCAGCACTGCAGTGGAGTGTCAGCCGAGATTTCTGTGCTCAAGGCCCTGAATGAAATGAGATTGTCACCAGCTAATGATCGTGCCAGTCTATCAATGAACTATAGCTAGACAGGCTCTTAAATCTTACATTTAATTAATTTATGAAAAAAAATTTTGTCAATCATTTTCTTTTAAGAATAGGCAATTCATTTTGGTAGGAAGAATAAGGAGACCACATACCCCTTGGAAAATAAGTGTCTAAATGGGGTAAAGGAACAGAGGGATCGGGGGGTACAGATACACAAATCACAAAGTAACAACGGAGGTTAGTAAGGCCATAAAAAAAAGCAAACCAAGCATTGGGGTTCATTTCTAGAGGGGTAGAATTGAAAAGCAGAGAAGTTAAGTTAAACTTGTATAGAACCTTGGTTAGACCACACTTAGATGCACTGTGAACAGTTCTGGTCTCCAGATTATAAAAAAGGATTTGGAAGCACTGGAGAAGGTGCATAAACGATTTACTGGAATGATACCAGAACTGAGAGCTTACACCGATCAGGAAAGATCGAACAAGCTGCTGGGGCGCTTTTCTTGAGAAAAAAGACATGACACAGGGGTGACCCGAAACAGGTCTATGAAAGGTTTATAGGGTAAACATAGAGACGATGTCTTCACTTGCGGGGGAGCCCAGAACTAGGGGCCATCAATATAAGATAGTCACTAATAAATCCAATAGGGAATTCAGGAGAAACCTCTTTACCCAGAGAGTGGTGAGAATGTGGAACTCGCTACCACAGGGAGTAGTTGAGATGAATAGTATAGATGCATTCAAGCATTAGCCAGAGGGAGAAAGGAATAGAAGGATATGTTGATGGGGTGAGATGGAGAATGGTGGGAGGAATCTTGTGTGTAGCATAAAGACCGGCATGGGCCTGTTGGGGCCAAATGGGCTTGTTTGTGTGCTATAAATACTTTGTAAAAATGTTTTAAAATTAATAAATCTTTGTGCATAATTTAATTTTAGGTAAGATCCAGAACTTGTTAGCTCAAGGTACAATTGATGAACAGTCAAAACTTGTCCTTGTGAATGCCATCTACTTTAAAGGGAACTGGGAGATGAAATTTGATGAAGAGGATACAGAGGAAAGGCCATTCAGATTGACAGAGGTACTGTAATCTGGCAGAAAAATGTTTAAGAAAAGTTTTTAATTTTGTTATAGGTAATTACTAATGGAAGTTTAAAAACAAAATGATTTTCCCAGGATGAATCTAAGCCAGTGAAAATGATGTACCAGAAAGGAACATTTAACACAACTTATATCGAGGATCTTGCAACTAATATCCTGGAGCTCCCTTACATTCAGAACGAGCTGAGTATGCTCATCCTACTACCCAATGAAATCAGTGGACTGGAAGAGGTAATAAAAAAGAAAGACTCGCATTTATATAGCGTCTTTCATGACCGCCGGATGTCCCAAAGTGCTTTACAGCCAATGAAGTACCTTTGAGGTGTAGTTACTGTTGTAATGTGGAAAACGCAGCAGCCAATTTGTGCACAGCAAGCTCCCACAAACCGCAGTGTGATAATGGCCAGATAATCTGTTTTTGTTATGTTGGTTGAGGGACAAATATTGGCCAGGACACCGGGGATAACTCCCCTGCTCTTCTTCAGAATAGTGTCATAAGAGCTTTCATGTCCACCTGAGAGAGCAGACAGGGCCTCGGTTTAACGTCTCATCAGACAGGTGGCACCTGACAGTGCAGCACTGGAGTGTCAGCCTAGATTTATGTGCTCAAGTCCCTGGAGCGGGACTTGAACCCACAACCTTCTGACTCAGAGGCAAGAGTTTTACCTACTGAGCCACAGCTGACATCAATACTAGTTTAATTTATTATAATTTAGTAGTTGTGACATCAAAGCAAAGTTGAACTAGTTAAAACAAGGCAAAACATGTTAGTTTGACAAAATTCTGATGTTCATCATAGAGTTGTAGCAAAAAGATGTGTGTTAACTAAATGGGGGAAGGACTTTATATTCAAAGTGTCATTTCCCTAAACCCTTCAATGTCCCTCTTTAAGGAATAGTAGAATAATGTAACTTTGAGAACATGTCATCACTGGAAATATAATGAAGGGAGAGAATAAATGAATTTCAACCTGTGATTCTATACCAACACAGCAATCTTTAATATTTTAGTGGTCAGGGAACAAGAACATAACATAAGAATTAGGAGTAGGCCATTTGGCCCCTCGAGCCTGCTCCGCCATTCAATAAGATCATGGCTGATCTGGCCGTGGACTCAGCTCCACTTACCCGCCCACTCCCCGTAACCCTTAATTCCCTTATTGGTTAAAAATCTATCTATCTGTGATTTGAATACAAACAATGAGCCAGCCTTAACTGCTTCCTTGGGCAGAGAATACCACAGATTCACAACCCTCTGGGAGAAGAAATTCCTTCTCAACTCGGTTTTAAATTGGCTCCCCCGTATTTTGAGGCTGTGCCCCCTAGTTCTAATCTCCCCGACCAGTGGAAACAACCTCTCTGCCTCTATCTTGTCTATCCCTTTCATTATTTTAAATGTTTCTATAAGATCACCCCTCATCTTTCTGAACTCCAACGAGTAAAGACCCAGTCTACTCAATCTATCATCATAAGGTAACCCCCTCATCTCCGGAATCAGCTTAGTGAATCGTCTCTGATCCCCCTCCAAAGCTAGTACATCCTTCCTTAAGTAAGGTGACCAAAACTGCACGCAGTACTCCAGGTGCGGCCTCACCAATACCCTATACAGTTGCAGCAGGACCTCCCTGCTTTTGTGCTCCATCCCTCTCGCAATGAAGGCCAACATGTCACACAGTGCCGGACAGTCTCAGAGCTGAAAGAATAGGAGAGGTGAGATTAATCAAGTAGTTAGGCAACACCAAGTTTTGTTTTGTATGTAGGGAAGAACAGCGGATCCATCGCTTTGAGTTCCTGGAAAAAAGAGTTATTTGTTTCATATAGCGTCGATCTGTTTTCCATTTTAGCTCGAGAAGCAACTGACGTACGACAAACTATTGAAATGGACCAGCGCAGAGAAGCTAGATCCGTCGGAAATAGTGGTTTATCTGCCCAGATTCAAGCTGGAAGCATCTTATGACCTGGAGTCCACACTTGCCACCATGGGCATGTCAGAAGCCTTTGATGCTACAAGTGCCGACTTCTCGGGAATGACAGGAGCAAGCGAGCTGTCCTTGTCCAAACTAGTTCACAAGTCCTTTGTGGAAGTGAATGAAGAAGGGACTGAAGCAGCAGGCAGCACGGAGGCTACCATGACGTTTCGTTGCCTCAGTTTCGCCGAGGAATTTATTGCAGACCATCCCTTCCTATTTTTCATCAGGCACAATAAAACTCAAAGCATCTTGTTCTTTGGACGACTCTCTTGCCCTTAGACAGAACTTTGACTTATTTCACAATAAGCTCCCATCATGTGATTGCCTAATATTGCATGTAACAATCGCGGCATTAATATTAGACCTTGTGTCGGACATTTCAAAGCAGTTCACACAATGAAATAATTTAGAAGTGTGGTGACTGGTAACAGTGTTACTTAACTTTAGTGTTAGATTCCACATAATCCTAGTTATTACATTGTCATAGACGTATTCATTAAGACTCTTTTGGCAGAAATTGAAGTTTAACATGCATTTCAACGCACATATTAATTCAATTATTGCATTCAATTTACAGCATAGGCAGTCAATCATTGCACTGGCTCTCTGAAAGAGCTATATACTTAATCCCATTCCCTGACCTTTCCCCAAACCTTTTTACATTTCTCTTTTTAGTTCATTGATTAGCATAAAGAGTCAAATGGAATATTAATTGCGATGCAAATTAAACAGTGTAAACGTTTAGTTATGAACTGGTCTGGTGTTGAAACCTACTTCATGCTAGAGAAAGTTAGAGCAAAATGTCTAAAAGTCCCTCTAAGGCAATAGTCACTTTTCAAGAAAGAGAAGCTTCATATTTCAGTAAAGATTCATAAAAATAATTTATGTAGCGCCTTTCACGATCACCGGATGTCTCAAAGTGCTTTGCAGCCAATGAAGTGCTTTTGGAGTGTAGTCACTGTTGTAATGTAGGAAACGCGGCAGCCAATTTGCACATAGCAAGCTCCCACAAACAGCAATGTGATAATGATCAGATAATCTAATTTTTTGTTATGTTGATTGAGGGATGAATATTGGCCAGAACACCAGGATAACTCCCCGGCTCTTCTTCAAAATACTGCCATGGGATCTTTTATGTTCACCTGAGAGAGCAGATGGGGCCTCGGTTTAACACCTCATCCGAAAGACGGCACCTCCGACAGTGTAGCAGTGCACTGGAGTGTCAGCCTAGATTTTTGTGCTCAAGTCCCTGGAGTGGGACTTGAACCCACAACCTTCTGACTCAGAAGCAAGTGTGCTACCCACTGAGCCATAGCTGTTACTGGCACATAGAAAGAAATAACAGGGTCAGTAAACTATTTGCAAACTGGAATTCGGCTTCAAGATGCCCGAGCAGCAGAGAGTCACTTTCTCTGGTTGGGAAGTCAGTGAGGGGGGGGCTCATCAATGTTAAATTGTTTAGAACGCAGGCAGTTGTTAAGAGCACGGGACAGGAATTGAGGCAGTGACCATTGCATCTTTTAAGGGAAGAGTAGATAAAGATTCAAAGCAGAGGAAGAAGCAGGGTGAAGGGCAGAGGGATTAGTTTTGCATTGCCCTAGCAAAGAACCGCCAGAGATGGGCCGAATGGCCACCTGCTATGCTGCAACCTTCTATGGTTTCTCCAAAAACAAAATCAAACCCGAGAACAGAGGGCTGTGCGAAAGGGTTTAATGAACAGGGTGTCAATGGTAATTACAATCAATAAGGTGGTCAGCTCAACAACATAGATTGGAGGTTTAACACAAACAAATTCTGGCTGCCAAGCGAAACTCTTCAACCACTTGAGCAAGAATAAGAATGCATCTTCCAATAGCTCAAATTGTTAATCTTACAAACTATATGATGGATTATTACATCACTGTATAAATCAGTAACCATGTGTAATGAAAACCAGTACTAAAATGTATCACTTTAAAACATCTTAAAGCACTTCAAACAATGAATTACTTTTGAGAAAAAATGCTTCCTGAAATACTGTTGAAGACAAGAAAGAATTGATGATACATATTGATGATAATATATAAAAATACAGGGTTGTGGCTGTCCATGTGCATCCTGTACAATTTTGTAATCAAAAATATATTTGTGACCCTGGTTCCTCCTAAGTGACACTTCAGTGGAAGGAGCAATTGTGCTGATGGCCAGATATGCCTACCTGTTTTCATCGATTGATTTTAAAGGGAAAGGATCGGTGTGTGTTCGGGTCTGTTCCATGCGATTGGTGGGGTGTCACAGGTTAGCTGGCCTATCAGTAGTGCTGGTTTTCGACTGATGGCTACGTGCACCCTGTTCCTTTCATCAATGGGATGGAATACGAGTGAACATCAATGAGAAGACAATATTGCACCCAGTGTGTATTAGAAATTAGGGGTCCCTAAAATATTTGTGGTTACATCAATTAAATCGTGACGTGAAAAATACTGCATTTAGATGATTGTAGAAGAGCTTGAGATAGTGTCTTCAGACTAGTATTAGAACAGCTGGATAGATGCTTACAATTTACCTATGTTTTTGGTTCCCTGCGGATGTTACAGCAGTCTGCACTGTGGCAGTCACATATGACCTTGCTCCCCAGGCTAGCTGTCTGCTGAATGTGTGCTAAGAAGGTTGTTGACTATCTTTGATTTGGCCAACCGAAGCCCAACATCTAATAACCATATAATAATGCTAAGTTCGAATTTTGACTTTGTTTAAGAAAACTGCTTGCTAAAATACGTAAGTTAACCAATGTGTATGAATAGAATGGAGGATATCTTTTGAGAATTTAATGATTAATTCCATGGTACAATAGTCTGATAATGGAATGAAAGAGTTAGTGAACGACTTGAACATAAATAACGGATAACAAGCAGCTACATCTAAAAGCCGAGAATTGCATGTCTGACTCCAAACTTAGGAGGACAGGGCCAGATGAGATAAGGGGAAAAACAGTTATCACCATGCTGGAAGATCAGGATATTCTACCCAACCAGATCCAACAACAACTTGTATTTAGATACAGGCAACTCTCGATTATTCGGGTCCCTCGGGGATTGGGTTATGCCGGGTAAACGATTTCTCCGTTAGAGCGAGTTGACATTATAGTTAATGCTTATAGTCCTGCAGGTGTGCTCTAACCAATAGCTGTAGCGTATCTTCTAATCCTTGAATTCTCGTCCTCTAGATCTAAAAGACCATTAGGCTTGTTGATTATTTCCTGTAACTGTTCGTGGCATTTTAATGAATTATGAGAGGCAGTGGGCCTGTGTGCGAGCAGCAGCGGGAGCTGAGGCAAGGCAGAGTGCTTAAAAGCAAGGCTCAACAGGCAACATTCGAAAGGAACATCAGAGTTTCAAAGTGACGTCACACACACGGAATTTCCTGTTGCATCCGTGTGCGGATAATCGAGAGTTGCCTGTAGCAATTTTAACATAGTAAAACATCCCAAGACACTTCACAGGAGTGTTTTAAGACCAAACAAATAAATTTGAAACCAAGCCACATAAGAAGAAATGACAGCAGATGACTAAAAGCTGGGTCAAAAGGGTAGGTTTTAAGGAGCGTCTTAAAAGGAGGAAAGAGAGGTGGAAAGGTTTAGGGAGGGAGTTCCAGAGCTTAGGGCCCAGGCAGCTGAAGACACAGCCACTAATGATTGAGCAGTTTTTGTAAACAAGGATGAGAATTTTGAATTTCGAGGAGCTTCTTAACCGGAAGCCATTGTAGGTCGGCGAGCACAGGGGTGATGGGTGAGTGGGACTTGGTGCGAGTTAGGACAGGGGCTGACGAGTTTTGGATGACCTCAAGTTTACGTAGGGTAGATGTGGGAGGCCAGTCGGGAGTGCGTTGGAGTAGTCAAGTCTAGAGGTAACAAAGGCATGGATGAAGGTTTCAGGTGCAGATGAGTTGAGGCAGGGACAGAGACAGGCGATGTTAGAGGTGGAAATAAGTTTTAGTTATGCCACGGATATGTGGCTGGAAGCTCATTTAAGGGTCAAATATGACACTAGGTTGCGAATATACATCAATGATTTAGATGAAAGAATTGAATGTAATATCTCCAAGTTTGCAGATGACACTAAGCTGGGTGGCGGTGTGAGCTGTAAGGAGGATGGTAAGAGACTGCAGGGTGACTTGGACAGGTTAGGTGAGTGGGCAAATGCATGGCAGCTGCAGTATAATGTGGATAAATGTGAGGTTATCAACTTTGGTGGCAAAAACAGGAAGACAGATTATTATCTGAATGGTGACAGATTGGGGAAAGGGGAGGTGCAACGAGACCTGGGTGTTATGGTACATCAGTCATTGAAGTTTGGCATGCAGGTACAGCAGGCAGTGAAGAAGGCAAATGGCATGTTGGCCTTCATAGCTAGAGGATTTGAGTATAGAAGCAGGGAGGTCTTACTGCAGTTCTACAGACCCTTGGTGAGGCCACACCTGGAATATTGTGTACAGTTTTGCTCCCCTAATCTGAGGAAGGACGTTCTTGCTATTGAGGGAGTACAGCGAAGGTTCACCAGATTGATTCTTGGGATGGCAGGACTGACATATGAGGAGATACTGGATCAACTGGGCTTGTATCCACTGGAGTTTAGAAGAATGAGAGGGGATCTCATAGAAACATTTAAAATTCTGACGGGATTGGACAGGTTAGATGCAGGAAGAATGATCCCTTTGCTGGGGAGCTCCAGAACCAGGGGTCACAGTCTAAGAATAAGGGGCAAGCTATTTAGGACCGAGACGAGGAGAAGCTTCTTCACTCAGCGTGGTTAACCTGTGAATTCTCTACCGCAGAGAGTTGTTGAGGCCAGTTCGTTAGATATACTCAAAAGAGAGTTAGATATGGCCCTTACGGCCAAAGAGATCAAGGGGTATGGAGGGAAAGCAGGAAAGGGATACTGAGGTTGAATGATCAGCCATGATCTTTTTGAATGGCGGTGCAGGCTCGAAGGGCCAAATGGCCTACTCCTGCACCTAATTTCTATGTTTCTATGAACAGTCTGGTTCAGCCTAAGATAGATGCTGATAGGGATGGAGTCAGTGGCTAGGGGATGGAGTCGGTGGCTAGGGAACGCAGTTTGTGGTGGGGACCAAAGACAATGGCTTTGGTCTTCCCAATATTTAATTGGAGAAAATTTCTGCTCATCCAGAACTGGATGTTGTTGGACAAGCAGTCTGGCAATTTAGAGACTGTGGAGGGGATGAGAAACAGAAACATAGAAAATAGGTGCAGGAGCAGGCCATTCAGCCCTTCGAGCCTGCACCGCCATTCAATATGATTATGGCTGATCATGCAACTTCAGTAACCCACTCCTGCCTTCTCGCCATACTCCCTGATCCCTTTAGCCGTAAGGGCCACATCTAACTCCCTTTTGAATATATCTAACGAACTGGACTCAACAACTTTCTGTGGTAGAGAATTCCACAGGTTCACAATTCTCAGTGAAAAAGTTTCTCCTCATCTCGGTCCTAAATGGCTTACCCCTTACCCTTAGACTGTGACCCCTGGTTCTGGACTTCCCCAACATCGGGAACATTCTTCCTGCATCTAACCTGTCCAGTCCCGTCAGAATTTTATATGCTTCTATGAGATCCCCTCTCATTCTTCTAAATTCCAGTGAGTAGAAGCCTAGTCGATCCAGTCTTTCTTCATATGTCAGTCCTGCCATCCCGGAAATCAGTCTGGTGAACCTTCGCTGCACTCCCTCAATAGCAAGAATAGAGAGAAGTGGAGCTCCACCCCTAACAAAGGGTATAAAAGAAAGATCTGAAAAGCCTCCAGGGCAAGCGGTGGAGTGAGTGCCCGAGGGTGGATCTAATGCTGACTTCGGTCCAACACTCTTGGGTAGTTCAGGGAGAGCGAGAGAAGAAGAGGAGCTATTTGTGCACGCCAGCGTCTGTCTGATCGGGGACCAGTAGCAGCTGCTGGTCATGGTCGTATGTATTTGCTGTATAATTAGTGTGTTGTATTCCGTCCTAAGCTCCAATTAAACACAACATACCCATCATACTGCTTTGCACTCGATCCTAATTATTTGAAAGAGCAGAGAGATAAGCTCGTATCAACATGTGAAAGGACGAGTAGACCTTCTCGGGTGGCCGGCAGCACTCCCAATGTCGGCACTCGCCAGGATGATGTCGATGATGCAGATCGTGACGTGCAGTGCTCACTTGACGCCTGATCTGCAAGTATTCACTTTGCCACTCCACTTCCCGGCATGCCTCAAGTGTGACCCAGCTGAGCAAGCGGCGACAAGCAGGAAGGAGCGGTATTTAAAGGGACCAGCAGCAATCACTTGTACCCGGCATGCTACTGCAGTTTGACTGGCTCTGTGGAACTTTCTGTAACTCCAGCAGCAGCTTTCTTGGCCCAGAATTTGCAGTTGGTGAATGCCTCTGACCCACCCCCCACCCCCCTCGCAAACATTTCTACGAAAGTACCTGGTGGTCCTGGAGTTTCGGAGACTTGCGGTCCCGAGGCTCTATGCGAAGGCCTTCATAGGGCCCACCTATCCCAGGAACGCAAGGGTTTCCTCCACGTCACTGGGATCATGTGGCCGGCCCAACCTATCAGAGTAGGGGATCCCCATCCATACTTGTGAGTTCCGTATGTACAGAACCACCATAAGTATTAATCGTGGCCCCCCCTCCGACTTGCGAGAGAACAGCTCCGCAGGTCGGGCTATAAGAGCTACAGCGGTGTACCACTTCAACCTCCAGCGGGAGCTGCTCCAAGTGTGTGACAATTTTGAGATGGGCGACTGGGTGACATCATCAAAACCCTGGTCGCCATTTTGGAGCGTGGGCAGGAACATCGGCAAGGCCCAGGTACAGAGGAGTGGGAAGGTCGGGGCGGATGAGCGGCGAATGCTTGTGGCGCGATGCGGTGAATGTTTGTGGCGGAGGAGCGGCGAGAGAGCGTGGCGGAGGTGCGACAGATGAGGGTACGGGGCCCGGAAGAGCCGAGGGCCCAGGGGAAGCACGGGCCAGCCCACACTGCGATATGTGTGCGCGCTGGGTCCGCGCAGCAGAGCAGGTCTCCAATCGTCTTGGTTAATCCTTGCCACTGGACCAAGACCTAGCTCTGTCGAGCCCGTGTGGTGGCTGGCGTGCAACGGCCACCACACATTAAAAAAAATCCACACACAGGCATCTCCCACCCCCTCAACTGGAGTTCAGGACTGGAACATCGGGTCCTTCATTGAAACATCTGTGAACTCATGGAAGCAAGTCATCCTCGTTCGAGGGACCGCCGATGATGATGAAGTATGAATGGGAATCCCCCTCAGAAACACTGAAAATAACTTTTAAAAAAACATCACATATTTCAAATTAATAAAAGTGTAATTTAATTAATGATGTAAAACAAAGATTTAATTTTTTGAAAAAATGACATTTACATATTTGAAAAATAAACTTACAGGGTTTAAAATGTTTACATAATTTTTTTTAAATAATTTTCCTATTCTTTAAAAGTCTTACGCTGATGAAAGCAAGCCTTACGCCTGCTTTGTTCAGTTGTAAGAATCTGAAGTACATTCGCTGGGCAGGAGTTGGACAAATAGCCCGACTCTCTGCCCGCGGAGCCCCTTTACTTTCGGATGCATCAGATCGCAAGTGCCGGGTTTCGGCGCATGCGCTTCGTAGACCTAACCCTGGAACTTGCGGGGACCCCCCATGATCCCAGTGATGCGGAGGAAACCCTTGCGTTCCTGGGATAGGTGGGCCCTACGCATGGGACCTCGGGACCGCAAGTCTCCGAAGCTCCAGGACCACCAGGTACTTTCGTAGAAATGCGGGGGGGTCAGAGGCATTCACCGACTGAAAATTCTGCGCCAAGAAAGCTGCTGCTGGAGTTACAGAAAGTTGCACAGAGCCAGTCAAACTGCAGCAACGTGCCGGCTACAAGTGACTGCACCTTGTACTCGCCCGTGGGGAGCAGTGTTTTCAGACCCATTAACTTCTTTCAAGGTTCTAAGGCAACAGCGAGCAGTGGTGCAAGTGGAGAATGCCTCCATTCTTCTGCTCACAACACCAGCTCAGAGTCACGGGGGTTCTGCTGGCAGACAACCTCGCGCTCGAGTATCTTAGGGAACGGGAGCGGAGGCAGTGAAGAAGATGTGAAGGTGCGCGTAGAGGGAGGAGATGTGGAGGGGACGGCCAGGAGGGCTCTCAACAGGAGGCCTTTACCCCCCCCCCCCCCCCCCTCACCACCATAGGGTCTTCCGAGAGCACTACTCTTGCATGCACTCAAGCGAGGAGCAGTGTAATAGGAAGTTACCCTTTCACGAAGGAGTTCGTCACAGAACTCTGCCGCCTCCTGCAAACCGGCCCGAGAGCAGGGCGAACGCGGCTGTCCCAGCGGAGGACGAGAACGACAACAACAAAACATGTATTTACCTCGAAACGGAACAAAGCTTAGACACAGTTCTGTAGCCGGAGAATGAGGTCCGACCTGTTACAACATTGAAGGGCTTGAGCCAGCTTCCAGACAGTCGCACCTTTTGATCCCTCTTTCATCTGCCACTTGTGTAGCATTTTGAAAACTTTTTCCTTCAGTCCATCTCGTTCATAGTCGTGGTCAATTTCGTCAATTTCGGATTCCCTGAAGCCGAGCTTGCGAGCGCAGTGTTTCCAATCTTTCCCAAGTTCTCCCCGCAAGAGGTCCAGGTGCGATTCCTTAACCGGGTTATCAGCTGAGAACGGGGAAACGATAAATGAGTGCCACATTCTACAATGGTACTCAATAAATGAGGAGCAAAACTACAAACGGTAGGAAATGACATTCGCGCCACACAAGTCGCAGGCAATAACCATCTCCGACAACAGACAGTCTAACCATCTCCCTATGTCATTCAATGGCATTGCCATCACTGAATCCCCAAGCTGTGGTTGCGATTGACCAGAAACTTAACTGAACCAGCCACATAAATGTCGTTGCTATGAGAGCAGGTCAGAGGCCAAGTATTCTGCGGACGAGTGGCTCACCTCCTCATACCACCGACGCACCGTGGCTGTACATAAGAACATAAGAAATAGGAGCAGGAGTAGGCCATACGGCGCCTCAAGCCTGCTCCGCCATTCAATAAGATCATGGCTGATCTGATCATGGACTCAGCTCCACTTCCCTGCCCGCTCCCCATAGCCCCTTTTCATTTAAGAAACTGTCTATTTCTGTCTTAAATTTATTCAATGTCCCAGCGCCCACAGCTCTCTGAGGCAGCGAATTCCACAGATTTACAACCCTCTAAGAGAAGGAATTCCTCCTCATCTCTGTTTTAAATGGGCGGCCCCTTATTCTAAGATCATGCCCTCTTATTTTTCTGCCTTTATTTATTTATTTTTTTAATTCGTAGCCAATCGTTCCAATTCTTTGTCAAATCACAAACGCCAGAGGTCACCTTGCACACGCCAAGGATCACTCTGCGCCAATGCTCTTAGCCAAAAGGCCTAGAGCCACTGCACCGTTCCTGGAAGTACTGCAATACCAGGTTCGTGCCATGGAGGTGGATGGGTCAGGTCCCCCACACACCTCCGTGGAGGTGGATGGGTCAAGCCACCCCACCCTTTAGTCCCATTATCTTACTGAGCACGCCTCCTTAGTGATTGTGATTGTGTTAAGTTCCTCTCCCCATAGCCCCTTGACTATCCACTGTTAGAATAGTTAGTGTACCAATTTGAGTACCAATTTCGGTCTCCTAGAAGGGCGAGTTTAATGGGCTAAATAGTTATTCAATCTATTTTAATCTTAAAGTATTATTGGCACCTTAAAAGTTCACTCCCTCCACCGTGTCTGCAGTTTGTACCATCTACAGGATGCACTGCAGCAACTCGCCAAGGCTTCTCCAACAGCACCTCCCACCACCTCGAAGGACAAGGGCAGCAGGTGCACGGGAGCACCATCGCTGCCAAGTCACACACCATCCTGACACAGACATCTATATCACCATTCCTTCATCAACGCTGGATCAATATTCTGGAACTCCCTCCCTAACAGCACTGTGGGAGTACCTTCACCACACGGACTGCAGTGGTTCAAGAAGGCAGCTCACCATCACAGTGGATAGTTTAAGGTTATAGTGGGGGAGGAACTTAACACAACCACAATCACTAAGGAGGTGGTACTCAGTAAGATAATGGGACTAAAGGCAGATAAATCCCCTGGACCTGATGGCTTGCATCCTAGGGTCTTAAGAGAAGTAGCGGCAGCAGGGATTGTGGATGCATTGGTTGTAATTTACGAAAATTTCCTGGATTCTGGGGAAGACCCGGCAGATTGGAAAACTGCAAATGTAACTCAGCTATTTAAAAAAGAAGGCAGACAAAAAGCAGGAAATTATAGATCAGTTGGCTTAACATCTGTAGTTCCGAAAATGTTGGAGTCCATTATTAAAGAAGCAGTAGCAGGACATTTGGAAAAGCAAAATTCAGTCAGGCAGAGTCAGCATGGATTTATGAAGGGGAAGGCATGTTTGACAAATTTGCTGGAATTCTTTGAGGATGTAACAAACAGGATGGATAAAGGGGAACCAGTGGATGTGGTGTATTTGGACTTCCAAAAGGCACTTGACAAGGTGCCACATAAAAGGTTACTGCACAAGTTAAAAGTTCACAAGGTTGGGAGTAATTATTAGCATGGATAGAGGATTGGCTAACTAACAGAACTGTCGGGATAAATGGTTAATTCTCTGGTTGGCAACCAGTAACAAGTAGGGTGCCACAGGGATCAGTGCTGGGACCCCAACTATTTACAATCTATATTAACGGCTTGGAAGAAGGGACTGAGTGTAACATAGCCAAGTTTGCTGACGATACAAAGATGGGAGGAAAAGCAATGTGAGGACACAAAACCTGCAAAAGGACATAGACAGGCTAGGTGAGTGGGCAAAAACTTGGCAGATGGAGTATAATGTTGGAAAGTGTGAGGTCATGCACTTTGGCAGAAAAAAAATCAAAGAGCAAGTTATTATTTAAATGGAGAAAGATTGCAAAGTGCTGCAGTACAGCGGGGACCTGGGGGTACTTGTGCATGAAACACAAAAGATAGTATGCAGGTACAGCAAGTGATCAGGAAGGCCAATGGAATCTTGGCCTTTATTGCAAAGGGGATGGAGTATAAAAGCAGGGAACTCTTGCTACAGCTATATAAGATATTGGTGAGGCCACACCTAGAATACTGCGTGCAGTTTTGGTTTCCATATTTACGAAAGGATATACTTGCTTTGGAGGCAGTTCAGAGAAGGTTCACTAAGTTGATTCCGGGGATGAGGGGGTTGACTTATGAGGAAAGGTTGAGTAAGTTGGGCCTCTACTCATTGGAATTCAGAAGAATGAGAGGTGATCTTATCGAAACGTATAAGATTATGAGGGGGCTTTACAAGGTGGATGCAGAGAGGATGTTTCCACTGATGGGGGAGACTAGAACTAGAGGGCATGATCTTAGAATAAGGGGCTGCCCATTTAAAACTGAGATGAGGAGAAATTTCTTCTGAGGGTTGTAAATCTGTGGAATTCGCTGCCTCAGAGAGCTGTGGAAGCTGGGACATTAAATAAGTTTAAGACAAATAGACAGTTTCTTAAACAATAAGGGGTTATGGGGAGCGGGCGGGGAAGTGGAGCTGAGTCCATGATCTTATTGAATGGCGGAGTAGGCTTGAGGGGCCGTTTGGCCTACTCCTGTTCCTACTTCTTATGTTCTTATGTTCTGCTAGTCCCACTCCCCCGCCCTTTCCCCGTAGCCCTGCAAATGTTTTCCTTCAGGTACTTATGCAATTCCCTTTTGAAAGCCACAATTAAGTCTGCCTCCACCACCCTTTCAGGCAGTGCATCCAGATCCTAACCACTTGTTGCATAAAAAAGTATTTCCTCGTGTGGCTTTTCATTCTTCTGCCAATCACCTTACATCTGTGTCCTCTGGTTCTCGACCCTTCTGCCAATGGGAACAGCTTCTATCTATCTGCTCTGTCTAGACCCTCACAATTTTGAACACCTCTATCAAATCTCTCAACTTTCTCTGCTCTAAGAGAACAACCCCAGCTTCTTATATGAAGTCCCTCACCCCTGGAACCATTCTTGTAAATCTTTTCTGCACCCTTTCCAAGGCCTTCACATCCTTCGTAAAGTGCGGTGCCGCGAAGTGGACACAATACTCGAGTTGATGCCGAACCCAGCGGTTTATAAAAGGTTCATCATAAATTCCTTGCTTTTATACTCTATGCCTCTTATTATGAAGCCCAGCATCCCGTTTGCTTTATTTACTGCTTTTCCAAATTGCCCTGCCACCTTCAATGATTTGTGCACACATACCCCCCCAGGAAAAAGACAGAGGTCGCGCCTCATTTGTGGCGGTAACCCAGGCGGAGCCGTCATTTTAGGGCCTTGAAAAGGTATGCACCCTCCGGCCAGAAACTCATCAGAATCGGGCGATGAGCTGACATGGGAGCCAAAATCAACCACTGCACACCAGAGCTGGGGGCCGGGGGGGTGGAAAATCGATAACGTAAGTTTGGCCGGTAAATTTGGCGGACCCATTACTCATGCACGGAACATCGAGTCAGACCTCGGCAACAGCCAAGTTGTAAAGGCGCGGCATAGTAATGCACCCAGTTTGCAAAATCACTTGTTTTCAACCTGTACCGTTATGTGACCACCATACAAGGAGTAGTGCTAGGCAGGTGGTGCAGCAGTCTCCCGAGTCCATCTCGCTCTCCAACCCATTATACTTCAATGCAAGGAGTATAGCAAATAAGGCAGATGAGCTGAGAGCACAGATTGACACTTGGGAGCACAGTATTATAACCATTACTGAGACATGGCTGAAAGAAGGGCAGGTATGGCAGCTCAACATTCCTGGTTACAAGGTTCTCCGACAGGATGGAGAGGGGGGGTAAAAAAGGAGGAGGGGTTACAGTATTGATTAAAGAAACATTTACAGCTGTGAGAAGGGATGATATGTTCAAGGGGTCATCAAACGAAGCCATATAGGTTGAATTAAAGAACAAAAAAGGTGCGATCACACTACTATAGACCCACAAACAGTCAGAGGGAGACACAAGAACAAATATGTGGGCAAATTGCTGAGAAGTGCAAAAACTATAGAGCTGTAATAGTGGGAGATTTCAACTACCCTAATATTAACTGGGACAAAAGTAGTGTGTGAATGATAGAGGGTGCGGAATTCCTAAAATGAATTCAGGAGAACTTCTTTAGCCAGTATGTAACAAGCCCAACAAGGGAGGGGGTGGTTCTGGATTTGGTTTTGGGGAATGAAGAGGGGCAGGTGGAAGAGGTATCAGTGGCATAGCATTTAGGCGATAGTGATCATAATTCAGTAAGATTTAGTGTAGTTATGGTAAAGGACAAAGGGGGACCAGGCATAAAATTTCTCAATTGGGGTAAAGTCAATTTTGCTGAGCTATGATGGGTTTTGACCAAAGTGGACTGGAAATGGCTACTTGATGGTAAATCAGTGTTAGAGCAGTAGGAGGCATTCAAGGAGGAGATCCTGAGGGTACAGAGCAAGTATATTCCCTTAAAAAAAAGGGTGGGGCTAACAAATCTAGAGTCCCCTGGATGTCAAGGAACATACAGGGTAAGTAAGATAAAGAAAAAAGGGAATTTATGACCGATACCGGGAACTCAATACTGCAGAAACTCTAGGAGTATAAGAAGTGCAGGGGTACAATTAAAAAAAGATATCAGGAAAGCAAAGAGAGAGCATGAAAGAATGTTGGCAAGTAAAATCAGGGAAAACACAAAGATGTTTTATAAATACATTAAGAGCAAGAGGATAACTAGAGAAAGAGTAGGGCCTATTAGAGACCATAAAGGAAATGTGTGTGTGGAGGCGGAAGACATGGGTAGGATTCTTAATGAATACTTTGCATCCATTTTCACAAAAGGTAGGGGCGATGCAGACTTTTCAATGAGGGAGGAGGAGAAATATTAGACGAGATAAATATAGAGAGAGTGGAGGTATTAAGGGGCTTAGCAGCTTCGAAAGTGGATAAATCCCCAGGCCCAGATGAAATGCATCCCAGGCTGTTGAAAAGCAAAAGAGGAAATAGCAGAGGCTCTGACCATCATTTTCCAGTCCTCTCTGGCTGTAGGTGTGGTGCCAGTGGACTGGAAGGCTGCTAATGTTGTACCTTTGTTTAAAAAGGAAGAAAGGGATAGACCGAGTAATTACAGACCAGTCAGCCTAACGTCAGTGGTGGGAAAATTATTGGAAAAAATCCTGAGGGACAGGATAAATCTGCATTTGGAAAGACATGGAATAATCAAGGAGAGTCAGCATTGATTTGTTAAGAGGAGGTCGTGTCTGACTAACTTGACTGAATTTTTCGAGGAGGTAACCAGGAGAGTTGATGAAGGCAAAATGGTCACGAAAGTAATAGCCCATGGGATCCAGAGCAAAGTGGCGTTGGATCCAAAATTAGTTCGGAGGCAGGAAGCAAAGGGTAATGGTTGATGGGTGTTTTTGTGACTGGAAGGCTGTATCCAGTGAGGTTCCACAGGGTTTAGTGCTGGGTCCCTTGCTTTTTATGGTATATATCAATGACTTAGACTTAAATGTTGGGGGTATGATTAAGAAGTTTGCAGATGATACTAAAATAGGCTGTGTGGGTGATATTGAAGAATAAAGCTGCGGACTGAGGGAAGATATCAATCTACTGGTCAGGTGGACAGAACAGTGGCAAATGGAATTCAATCTGGATAAATGTGAGGTAGTGCATTTGGCGAGGGAATGCACATTAAATGGTATGACACTAAAAAGTGTAGAGGAACAAAGGGGCCTTGGTGTGCAGGTCCACAGATCCCTGAAGGCCAGGTAGATAAGGTGGTTAAGAAGGCATATGGAATACTTGCCTTTATTAGTCGAGGCATGGAATACAAGAGCAAGGAGGTTATGCTTGAACTCTATAAAACACTGATTAGGCTGCAGCTGGAGTACTGTGTGCAGTTCTGGTCACCACATTACAGGAAAGATGTGATTGCATGGGAAAGGGTGCAGAGGAGATTTACAAGAATGTTGCCTGGACCGGAGAATTTTGGCTATGAGGAAAGATTGGAGATGCTGGATCTGTTTTCTTTGGAACAGAGGAGGCTGAGGGGAGACCTGATTGAGGTGTATAAAATTATGAGGGGCCTGGATAGAATGGATAGGAAGGACCTGTTCCCCTTGGCAGAGAAGTCAACAACCAGGAGCATAGATTTAAAGTAATTGGGGGGTGGATTAGAGGAGATATGAGGGGAAATTTCTTCACCCAGAGGGTGGTGGGGATCTGAGACTCACTACCTGAAAGGATATTAGAGGCAGAAACCCTCAACACATTTAAAAGATACTTGGATGCGCACTTAAAGAGCCGTAACCGACAGGGCTATGGACCAAGAGCTGGAAAGTGGGATTAGGCTGGATAGCTCTTGGTCGGCCAACACGGACACGATGGGCTGAAATGACATCCTTCCGTGCTGTAAATTTCTACGATTGTGTGTGTGTCTGCCGCTGCAAATTCGGAGGCTCTTGCACCGTGCTCTGTATAAACGTTGCACCGACTGTGACCTACGAGGGAAGCGTTTCCTCATCCTTTTAAGTAGCCACCAGTTAACAATTGTGCAAGCCTACACCAACTGTTTTTCCAGACGTTGTTCTTGGCAGGCACTAAATGAGGTGGCAGCACCTAATTAACAACCGAGGCACAAGCGTGGGCATTGCACCAGAAACACGTCATGATCGGAGCGATCGGCAGCAGCCAGGCGCTACTGTTTGTGCCCCCGGTGAGCCTCGAATAAATTTTCGGTCGGGGCGCTAAACACTTAACCTCTTGCGCTTCTATCAATGCCTCCTCTGGCCGCTAACTGAGGCATTCGACAAACGAAAATCCAGCGCAGAAATTTACATTTTTTTAAAAATCTACAATAATTAAAATCTGAAGAAAGTAAATTTTCAGTGCCAGAGAGGTTGTTTGGTAGTAATTAAGACTGATCACGCCATTATTAAATTCACTTACACTTGAATGGACAAGCCCTCACTTTTGTGGCATGTTTAGTGGGTATCTAGTGGGTAAGTAGCACACCTTCACACCCTTCAAGTGTTTGAATGCCGAATCTCTCGGTGAGGTACCAGTGTAGCAAAGCTTCCGGAGGAGCAAGGCATCTCGAACAGCAACTTCCTGATTCCCACGTTTAACTGCATGTGCGAACTCCAGACGTTGCTGTCCGATTTACTCCATAATAACAGTGGTTCAACACCACCTCCAGTGTGCCAGCGCCAACATTAGTGTCCTCGATTAGGCCAACATCCCCAGCATTGAAGCACTGACCACACTCGGCCAGCTCCTTTGGGCGGGCCACATTGTTTACATGCCGGACACAAGACTCCCAAAGCAAGCGCCATACTTGGAACTCCTACAAAGCAAGCGAGCCCCAGGTGGGCAAAGGAAACGTTACAAGGACACCCTCACCTTGATAAAATGCAACATCCCCACTGACACCTGGGAGTCCCTGGCCAAAGACCGCCCCAAGTGGAGGAAGTGCATCCGAGAGGGCGCTGAGCACCTCGAGTCTCATCACCGAGAGCATGCAGAAAACAAGCGCAGGCAGCGGAAGGAGCGTGCGGCAAACCAGTCCCACCCACCCTTTCCCTCAACCACTGTCTGTCCCACCTGTGACAGAGACTGTAATTCCCGTTCAGTCACCTAAGAACTCACTTTTAGAGTGGAAGCAAGTCTTCCTCGATTTCGAGGGACTGCCTTTGATGATGATGAATAACCATGAGCACGCTATCACCACAAAATCCGGGCCATTGTCTATGTACTTGTATTAATTTTTCCTCTGCAACAATAAGCAGTAATTACCAAAAATCTCCAATTGCTGAGCACATGCTGTCTGACTGGAAACTTTGGAGCTCTTCCGCTTGTTTCCGTTGAAAATCTGCTTTCCAATATTCATAACATTGTGGTCGCCAATCTGAACTCCCTTGGCTTCAGATATGCAGATGCTCGATGTGCCCTCTTTTTAAAAAAAAAAGAAAGCAACATTAAAGGGACAAGAACATAAAAGCCCTCCTATAAAACACATGGTTTAGCGAGAAACTAATTTGTTTCTGCAACTGCTTTAAATTAAACCAGACACTGAGTGAGTGTCACGGCAACTGATGCAGATCTGGACAATGCAGTCGAAAGCCAGGACGGAAAGATTCGCAACTATTCACCAATAAGCCCAGTTTTCTATCAAGCACGACCTCCAGAAAACATCATCAAAGTCAAGTTACTTTTACATATCACCTGAAACGTAGTAAAACATCCCAAGGTGCTTCACAGGGGGCGATTATCAAACAAAATGTTGACGCGAGCCACATGCGATATTAGGACAGGACAGATAGGTTTTAAGAAGTGTCTTAAGGAGAAGAGAGGTGTAGAGATGCGGAGAGGTTTAAGCAGGGGAATTCCAGAGCTTGTGGTCCTAGCAGCTGAAGGCATGGCTGCCAATGGTGTAGCGAAGAAAATGGGGGGGGGGGGGGGGCTCAAGATGTCAGAATTGGTGGAGCGCAGCGATCGCGGAGGGCTGTCGGCAAGGTTCCATGTAATTTTTTGGGGGGGGGGCACCACCCAGCCCCTTTAAGGGGATGCGCGGGCCAATCAAAATACCAGGCATGCACGGTTCTTGCATTCAAATACTGGCAAGCCGGTGGCGTGGGATCCCTGGAGCGCTGTGCAGCCGCGCACTTTACAGGGATCATTGGTTGTAGGGCTGGAGGAGGTCAGAGCGACAGCAATATTGGAAAACAGGTCTTCAACACACAAAAGCTGAGGGATTCCAGAGTTTCCAAAATGTCACCAAGTGATCAGCACTTGGAGGTTTTTGGTAAGGCAACATTTCAACACACAAGATTATAATCCCTGGCCTCTGATAAATGATGCAGCATAAAATTAAAAACCATTTATATAAAAGAGGGTGCAAAATAAGGCATTAAATTGTAAAATGTTTTTTAATCATAATTTTAGCACTATGTAAATTGAACATGCCCTTTAAAAAAAAAAGTGCACTTACAACTTTTTCAATGAGTTGAGTGCTGGACTTCTAAGTCCCACTCCAGACACTTGAGCACATAAATCCAGGCTGACACTCCAGTGCAGTGCTGAGGAAGTGCTGCACTGTCGGAGTTGCCGTCTTTCGGATGAGACGTTAAACCGAGGATGAGACGTTAAACCGAGGCCGGTCTGCTCTCTCAGGTGGGCGCAAAAGATCCTATGCCACTATTTTGAAGAGCAGGGGAGTGATCCCTGGTGTCCTAAGCAATATTTATCCCTCAATCAACATAACTAAAAAAAAAAACATTATCTGGTCATCATCACATTGCTGTTTGTGGGAGCTTGCTGTGCACAAAATGGCTACTGCGTTTCTCACATTACAACAGTGACTACACTCAAAAAGAACTTCATTGGTTGTGAAGCGCTTTGAGACGTCCAGTCGTCGTGAAAGGCGCTATATAAATGCAAGTCTTTTTCTGAGATCTGGAACTCACCGAAGAGAAAAAAAAATGGTTTTCCCAGAAGAATATGGAGACACATTGTGGTACTCTTGTTACTGCAGTGTTTTCACAATATGATACGGCCATTCCAGTGTAACCCCGCTCCCAGGCCTCTGCCTAGGCTTCCCTTGAATCAGCCGAGGAGTGAGAGCAGAGCAGACCGAGTGACTGTCTGATTTTCAATCCTCCCTCTTGGCTTAGCTTCCCTTCCCTTTGCTATTGTTTGCTAATTATATGGGCAAGACTGGAAATGTGTCCCAGGTCTGATTCGCACCTCAATACCCTGTGCCCCAATATTGTGGTACTGTACATCACATGCAACAGCCACCATACGTTAAAAAAAAATCCACGCACAGGCATCTTCCACCCTTCAGGATGTAGTTCAGGACCTGGAATTTTAGATCCTTCATTTAGGAACACCCGTGAACTTATCCTTTTTTGGTGTGGAAGCAAGTCATCCTCGTTTCGAGGGACTGCCGATGAGATGACTGTACATCAACACAGCAAAAAACACCGGCCGAAAATTCTGCCCTGAATCAATTTTTCAGATCGCAAAGTGCTTTTCAGATTCTGTCGTGGCAGCCAAGTGCAGTTCTGCCTCATAACGATCGTGTGGGCGCGCAACTAAATACCACCACAAGGACAGTGTCAGCGACGCTTCAGTCCAAGCTAATTGGCTCCCGGTGCTGTCCCACATCGCTCCGCCTGCCATTTGCCGCGGTGCCACCGTGCTCCGTGCGGCGGAAAAATTCATAGAAACATAGAAAATAGGAGCAGCGTTAGGCCATTCGGCCCTTCGAGTCTGCACCGCCCTTCAATATGATCATGGCTGATCCTCGATCTCAACACCATATTCCTGCTTTTTCACCATACCCCTTGATGCCTTTTATTTCTAGAAATCTATCTATCTCCCTCTTAAATGTATTCAGTGACTTGGCCTCCTCAGCCTTCTGTGGTAGAGAATTCCACAGGTTCACCACCCTCTGAAAAAAATTTCTCCTCATCTCAGTCCTAAATTTCTTACCCCGTATCCTGAGACTGTGAGCCCTGGTTCTAGACTTCCCAGCCCCGGGGAAACATCCTCCCCGCATCCAGTCTATCCAACCCAGTCAGAATGTCATACGTTTCAATGAGATCCCCCCCTCATTCTTCTAAACTCTAGTGAATACAGGCCTAGTCGATCCAATCTCTCCTCATACAACAGTCATTGCCACCCCAGGAATCAGTCTAGTGGACTTTCGCTGCGCTCCCTCTATGGCAAGTGTATCCTTTCTTAGGTAAGGAGACCAAAACTGTACACAATACTCCAGGAGCAATACCTCCCTTCGCGTTCACAAAGACTTGGAAAAACCCACCACGAAAATGGTTAAAATCGCGCCGGCCTTTGTGGGAAACAGCAGCCAACATTGAAGCAGCTGGCATCGACCCACTATCCAGAGGGACGGACTCATGGGACGACAGCAACGTAAAGAATCAACACCTCATCACTGAGCCAACAACGGAGGTCCCTGACATCGGCCTCCCTCGGAGGCAGTGGGCAGCGAGCGCTCGGCCCAATCCGCGGCGGGCACGGGCGATGCGACCACCTGCTCCACATGTGTTAAGTGAGGAACGACTCGAAGTGCGACTGGGCCCTCCCCCCCCCACAAGTCCCAGACCACGGAACATGTCACATCAACCTGCTCACCGAGATCTGTTGTGGGAGGCAGCTCATTTCTCTACTCGGCCTCTCAGGACACCGTCGAATGGAGAGCCAAACTAGACATCCCAGAATAAGCCTTGTCCATCGCACAAAGCAACAAGTGCAGTTCCTATATAGAATGGTGAATCATTTCGACAGTTGCGTACATTGTGACTTTAAGCTCTGACACCGATCGTTGCATGCTGAACAGCTGAGCCGCTGAAACAAAGCCTTACCTTGGCCATAAAAGCTGAAGTTGTTGCCGTCTCTTGGCACAGGCTGACTTGCAGGATTCCAGAGAACATTCCCAATATATTTACCTGATTCATTCTTATTTCCTGAAGATGAAACAAACAAAAAAAAATTCTGAATGGTTTGTAATTCTGTCATTATTTCTGGACCAAGGAACAATGCTCCCCTTATGTTCAAGTTACTGGTATTTGGAAAATAAAACATTTGATAGCTAGCCTTTTGACACCAATGTCTAAATAGCTTCTTCAATGGTTCAGCTGATAAAGGCATTCCCTGGCATGAAGCTGAGCCCTACTGACCGGGAGTGTTCTAGGTTCAATTCCAAGTTTGTGCAAAATCAGCCACTCAGGACAGAGTTAGCAGGTGCTACAGTAGACTCTAGCGGGCGAACAAGCCTCCACTTCATAAAAAGGAGCCTGCCACATGGCTATGCCATCTCTTACTCAACAACATAAGAATTAGGAGCAGGAGTGGACCATACAGCCCCCCCTGAGCTTGCTCCACCATTTAATAAGATCACGGCTGACCTTCGACCTCAAATCCACTTTCCCGCCCGATCGCCATATCTTTTGATTCCTTTGGTGCCCAAATCTGGAGGCTGACCCACGGACAACATGTACCCCACAGGCTTCCTCGCCTCACGGGCAAGTATTAAACATTTATGCCACAAAATCCTTTCGCGCCACTGCTGGTGAGGTAATCAGTCATTCAATCAGCTATCCACAGGCGCGTCAAGCAAGTGATGTAGAGCTCGTTTGAAAAAGCAACACATTTGTCACTTTCCCCGTGAAGAGCAAACCTTCGCTCAAGAAAGCAAGCATCAGCTCAATAGGGCACGGAATATTTCCGAGGTGGCAGGATTCCCAAGCGTACAGGATGTAGAGGATCACACCATGTACTGTAGAAGTCATCATCATCATAAGCAGTCCCTCGGAATCAAGGAAGACTTGCTTCCACTCTTAAAATGTCCTTAGGTGGTTGAACAGTCCAATACAAGAGCCACAGTCCCCGTCACAGGTGGGACAGATCAAAGCGTCTAAGTTCCCGGGCAACTATGGCGGTGCGGTGTTCTGGCCTGTCGCTGTTGGAATTGTCCATGAGGGTTCCTGAACTTCATGTTAGCGAAGTGGAAGATGCCTGTGCACGAGTTCTTTTAATGTGGGGTGGCCGTTGCACACTGGCTATCACATGGGCTTATCTGAGCAAGGTCTTGGTCCAGTGGCAAGGGGGTCCAAGACAACTGGAGACCAGGCACTGCTGTATGGACCTAGTTGCCTACGGCGAGATGTTGGCCGCAGGCTCGGTGCTGAGGCGCGTCCCTGATGGCAGGGCCTCACGAGCAACCCCTAAATAGGTCTGGTGCACTGCTGTCCACTGAGATGGGGGGTACTGAAGCGCCCAAACAGGGCGACCAGAGTCACACAGCAGAAGACGCCTTTTGTCAGCCATTCCCTCACTTGTCCATAGACTCGCTTTTGATCCTCCACGTTTGGTTTTCTATCATTTTTGTCTCACACTTCTACCCCTCCCCAACCTTGGCAAAAACAGACATATTTATTCCAAGCCAAATGAAGGCTGAAACAGTATTTACCTCCACGCGTAGCTACTTGTCTTTGAGTGGACACATCCCTTTAAATTTGAGCAGCTCACCTTATTTGGTGCAGCCCCATCGGGGTAGCTACCCGAGCTAAATCCAGAACTGTGCTAATTATTGAAAGGAGCCGATCCCATGCAATTCGGCACCGTCACCTCAGTGCACCGTGGGCTAGGCAGCCAGACATCCCTGGCACAGATTTTGCCGGGAGCTCAAGATTGAAGCTCAGTGTGACGCAGCCTCCGCCATGGAACTACCTCCAGCTGAGTGGGCAAGCTTTGTCGGGACACTATAATCATGCATCCCACGTGAAGCCCAGATTCTCAACCCATCCAGCACACCACACAAAATGTATCAGTTGCAGATCCCGGAGCGGCACTGGAACAGTACTGCACAACCCTCCCCTTTCTCATTGTTTGGTGTGTTCTTGGGTCTGGCCCATTAGAGCAATAAAGCCTGTTGGTGGCCTGTGTTGCAACAGCTGATTTGCCATGACAAGGTTCAACAATTGTAGACATTTGCATATGCCAAGACCATACTCCAGCAGGAGGCAGCAAGCTCAGGGGGGAAATTGGACAAGAAAAGTGTAATGTATGCACCTGTGAGTATACTCACAGGTTGAACATCGCGTGACTGGCTAAGCCACTCCCAACTCAACAGCTCCACAAAAGAGTTGTAGAGCTGTTGAGTTGGGAGTGGCTTAGCCAGTCATGTGATGTTCACCAGACTCAATAAAACCTCAGCCAGTTGGGCTCAGGGGGTCCACGATGAGGCAGGTGGTTGTGAGCTTGGTGGATGAACTGGTAATGGGTAGTGTGATTGTTAAGCCTTTGCTATTAAGAACTAGTTGGTTTATTAGCAATGTGTTGCTATGCATTCTTAAGCAAAGAACCCATGAAGCAAATACATTACAAAAAGCGACCGAGAGTATCCCATGTTAGATCATTTTCATATAGGGTTATGATCAGTGTGCTTGCTGAATTTCCAGATTGTGTGTCAACAGGCAGCGAATCTCCCACGTCAACGCCAGCTTTGTGCAGGAATTCTGTCCTCCCAGAGTACTTCAAGGAAGATAGCCAAGTGAATGGATGGCTTGGGGGTGACAATACTGCCATGGATAATGACCCCACTAAGAGTTGTGGAGTGGTATAACATGCCCCTACCGGAGAAGTTATAGAGAGGTTGTAAAGAGGTGCTTTAGCTGCCTCCATAGATCAGGAGAGGTTTTGCATTTGTTCCAGAGCATCATAGTTGTTATGTTTAGAATAACTCCACAAGACTGAGTACTGTAAGCTTAAACTCTTGTGACCTTAGTCTCTTTAATAAAACTCGAGTGCCAAAGCAGCATGGCAGACAACCTTTTATACTCGCTTGCATGAGGTGTGCAGGTGACCCTTGGGCCTTCAACAGTTGCGCCCTCTGGTGGCAAGTCTTACACAGTTATAATGTTTACATACATAACAATAGTTGTAGCTTGCTGAGCCCTGCACAGCTCGGCCATCCAAACAGGCTCGGGCATGGAGAGTCCTGGGGAGGTCTGGCAGGCACAGCAACACGGAGTAGAGCATCAGTGGGACGGTCACTTGGAAAACTCAGTGCGATGGCCGCAAAGAGCACCAGAACTTAACCTCATTATCGAAGGGTTCTCGTTCGTTTAACATGGTCGACGTTTGTCTTTACCATTTCCCCCCCGCATAAATTACAACTCCTTCAACCTAGTACCGGTCCTGGAATATTACGTCACATGACCCGAAATAACCATGCAAGCTTAAATTCTCTGATTGAATAAATGAACACAAAATAAGTGTAACCAGTATTCTACCGCCACTAGAGGGCACATCTGTTAGAGTCCCAAGGGATCCCAGCATCTCTTGGGAGCTCTGCATATAAGCAGGCCTCCCATGCTGTGCCAGCACTCTGGAGTCAGAATAGAGACACGAAGGTCACACTTACTCAAGTCTACAGTACTCAGTCATATTGCTTTATTTGAGACATAAGTGCCTGTCCCTGTATCACTGCAATCGGTATGAGTAACTAAACACAACGTAAGTGCACATTCTCCTTTACTACAAGGAATGTAAAAGTGAACACGGCCATCCTATTCTCTCCTCAAACCATCTATCTCCCAGATTTCTATGTTTCCATTTCTTTCTCCTTATTTAATGCTTCTTCTAGGTGCAGTATGAGCGGCGAGACTCTTCGCTGGGAGCAAGCAGAAGCCAAGCGTAAATAGCGGAAGGAGTGCATGCCAACCCAGACTTCCCACCCAACCCTCCCTCCAACCACCGTCTGCCCCACCTGTGACAGAGACTGTAGATCCCGCATTGGACTCATCAGTCACCCGAGAACTCATATTAGTGTGGAAGCAAGTCATCCTCGACTCTGAGGAACTGCCGAAAAAGATGATAAGTGGAAGTATTATAAGAACATAAGAAATAGGAGCAGGAGCAGGCCATACGGCCCCTCGAGCCTGCTCCGCCATTTAATACGATCATGGTTGATCTGATCATGGACTCAGATCCACTTCCCCGCCCGCTCCCCATAACCCCTTATTGTTTAAGAAACTGTCTATCTCTGTCTTAAATTTTTTCAATGTCCCAGCTTCCACAGCTCTCTGAGGCAGCGAATTCCAGAGATTTACAACCTTCAGAAGAAATTTCTCCACATCTCAGTTCTAAATGGGCGGCCACTTATTATAAGATCGTGCCCTCTAGTTCTAGTCTCCCCCACCGGTGGAAACATCCTCTCTGCATCCACCTTGTCAAGCCCCCTCATAATCTTATACCTTTCGATAAGATCACCTCTCATTCTTCTGAATTCAAATGAGTAGAGCCCAACCTACTCAACCTTTCATAAGTCAGCCCCCTCATCTCCGGAATCAACCTAGTGAACCTTCTCTGAACTGCCTCCAAAGCCAGTATATCCTCTCGGAAATATGGAATCCAAAACTGCCACAGTATTCCAGGTGTGGCCTCACCAATACCCTTGTATAACTGTAGCAAGACTTCCCTGTTTTTACACTCCATCCCCTTTGTAATAAAGGCCAAGACACAAGGTTGATGGGACTGATGTGGTCGTCCTCCCACGATAGCTCAGTCCAAGGAGAGACCCATTGCTGGCTGCATCTCGCGAGCTTCTACCTGGGCAGCCTGGTGCCACCTCCGACACGCCACTTGCACGATGCTCTAAGGGGAGGGCTGCATCCCCCACACGTGCTGCTCCCCCAAGAGACAGCCTCAGGGTAGGTCGACTCCAGCCATCACTGGGCCCTGGATCCATGTCCCCACTGATCCATGGGCTGGCTAGTCTAATGGGATCCACTGGATCCTGAAAGCCTCGAGGTAGCGGCCTGCAAGCCGCCCCTCCAGTATCTTAACGCTGGTACACGAAGGGTGCTATCGAACCTGTCCCCTACAGCCAACAGTCGGTGTTTTTATAGAGGCAGAATCGGCGACTAATCCCTGGTGGCCGCCAAGATGGGGGTCTGCCGCAGATTCCGGTGAGGCCAGCACATTGTATCTGCAACAAGGAAACAGCTTTCCTGATATTACAGCAAATAAGAGCAGTTGACTTCAGTTGCCGGACATCTTAAAGACCGACCTCAGAGCCTCCAAGTCAGTGTTGCTGCTTCTCAAGCATCCTTGTTTCCTGTTGATACCCACGAGATCTGGATCCCTCCATTGCAGAGCAAAGGGCAGCCTTCTCCTCAGCATAGGCAGACACCTCCTCAACATTCCTCCAGCTGCTTTGTGCCCGCTGAAATGTCTCGTGCCACATCCTGGGAATCACCATCCAATGCCCTCCCAGGTAACCCTATCCGGGCTTGTGCGTGGCGGTGGGAAAACAAGTGATGCAGGAGGCAAGATAGAGGGGACTGGATAGTGGTGAACCTGTGGAATTCTCTACCACAGAAAGTAGTTGAGGCCAATTCACTAAATATATTCAAAAGGGAGTTAGATGAAGTCCTTACTACTCGGGGGATCAAGGGTTATGGCGAGAAAGCAGGAAGGGGGTACTGAAGTTTCATGTTCAGCCATGAACTCATTGAATGGCGGTGCAGGCTAGAAGGGCTGAATGGCCTGCTCCTGCACCAATTTTCTATGTTTCTATGGAGCAGAAGAATAAGATCCAGTATCTTGATCCAGGGACTTGTGTAGCCTGGTCCTCACCATCCTCCTCATTGTCATCATGCGAGGTGGCCAATTTTCACCTCACTAAACCAGAGGCAGTGAATTGTAGCCTCCCTCACTGCCACTAACTCCGTTCATGTGGCTCACTGCTTTAATTGTTGGGCCATCAGCAAAGATACATATTAAGGGGCTTCATCCACCAGAATCTGTTGACATGTCTGAATCAGATCCAATTCTGTAAGTCTGAAGATGCACCAACCAGGTTGAAGACTGAGAGGGACCCTTCTCAGTATACAGGCACATAAAAAAATGTGCAAAGGTTTGCCGTTGATATTTCTGCAATATGCAGCAGTTACAAGCGATGACTAAAAAGAAAAGATTTGCATTTATATAGCGCCTTTCTCAACCTCAGGATGTCCCAAAGCGTTTTACAGCGAATTAAGTATTTTGGGAGTGCAGTCACTGTTGTAATGTAGGAAACGCGGCAGCCAATTTGCACACAGCAAGCTCCCACAAACAGTAATGTGATATTGACCAGATAATCTGATTTTGTTATGTTGATTGAGGGATATTTCTTCACCCAGAGGGCAGTGGGTGTCTGGAGCTCACTGCCTGAAAGGATGGTAGAGGCAGAAACCCTCACCACATTTAAAAAGTACTTGGATGTGCACTTGAATTGCCGTAACCTACAGGGCTACGGACCAAGAGAGCTGGAGAGCTCTTTGTCGGCCAGCTCGGACACGATGGGCCAAAATGGCCTCCTCCTATGCTGTAAGTTTCTATGATTCTATCTCACTCTTTCTCTAGGCTCACATAAGAGTCCTGCTTGGGCAGGTCCTAGAGGATAGGTGTTGACCTGTTCTCATCCCTTCAACACAGGATAAGATGAGAGGGTGAGGTGTGTGGAATGAAGTTAATTGCAATCTTTAAGCAGAAGCACAAACAAGCCAAGGATCAAGAGGAAGACCAAGGAAAAGATGGGTGGATGATATAATGAACTAGGCAAATATGCCAGCAAGGTAGTAACTACAGCATACAATGGCCAATAATGGTGCAGGATGATGAACATGGCTGTTGAACATAAGGTCAGAAGTGGGGATGTTCGCTGATGATTGCTGTGTTCAGTGCCATTCGCAACCCTCAGATCAGCACTCCATGCCCACATGCAGCAAGACCTGGTCAATATTCAGGCTTGGGCTGATAAGTGGCAAGTAGCATTTGCTCCACACAATTGTAACGCAATGACTATCTCCAACAAGTGAGAGTCCAACCACCTCCCCGTGATATTCAACGGCATTACCATCGCCGAATTCCCCACCATCAACATCCAGGGGTCACCATTAACCAGAAACTTAACTGGACCAGCCACATAAATACTGTGTCAACAAGAGCAGGTCAGAGGCTGGGTATTCCGTGGCGAGTGTCTCACCTCCTGACTCCCCAAAGCCTTTCCACCATCTACAAGGCACAAGTCAGGAGTGTGATGGAATACTCTCCACTCACCTGGATGAGTGCAGCTCCAACAACCCTCAAGAAGCTCAACACCATCCAGGACAAAGCAATTGGCACCCCATCCGACACCTTAAACGTTCACTCCCTCCACCACCGGCACACCGTGGCTGCAGTGTGTGCCATCTACAAGACGCACTGCAGCAACTCACCAAGGCTTCTTCGGCAGCACCTCCCAAACCCACGACCTCCACCACCTGGAAGGAAAAGGGCAGCAGCGCATGGGAACACCACCACCTCCATGTTCTCCTCCAAGTTACACACCATCCTGACTTGGAAGTACATCGTTGTTGCTTCATCGTCGCTGGGTCAAAATCCTGGAACTCCCTCCCCACTTTCACCACAGGGACTGCAGCGGTTCAAGTCGGTGGCTCACCACCACTTTCTCAAGGGCAATTCGGGATGGGCAATAAATGCTGGCCTTGCCAGTGGGCGCCCACGAATGTATACAAAAAAAAAAAAGAATCTCACATGAGGGTGACAATTGAACAAGACATCTAAAAGTACACAAATCCCATAAGTCTAGTTCCTCTATTCTGCTAAAATCAATAAGAGAAGCTGGGTGAATGATGAACAGTGTGCCTGGGCAAGGGATTACTTTCATAACCCTAATAATACTTTATTGATGCGTCTACATTCACAACGAAAATATCAAGATCTCTGATTATGAATCCATCGCTCTATTGTTAGAACTTGACTCGGTTTATAAGAACATAAGAAACAGAAGCAGTAAGCGGCCATATGGCCCCTCGAGCCTGCTCCACCATTTAATCCGATCATAGCTGATCCGATCATGGACTCAGGTCCACTTCCCTGCCCGTTCCCCATAACCCTATTCTGTTATCGTTTAAGAAACTCAATTTCTGTCTTAAATTTATTCAATGTCTCAGCTTCCGCAGTTCTGAGGCAGCGAATTCCACAGGTTTACAACCCTCTGAGAATAAATTTCTCCTCATCTCTGTTTTAAATGGGCGGCCCCTTATTCTAAGATCATGCCCTCTAGTTCTCGTCTCCACCATCAGTGGAAACATCCTCTCTGCATCCACCTTGTCAAGTCCCCTCATAATCTTATACGATTCGATACGATCACCTCTTAACTCCAATGAGTAGAGGCCCAATCTACTCAACCTTTCCTCATAAGTCAACCCCCTCATCTCCGGAATCAACCTAGTCAACCTTCTCTGAACTGCCTCCAAAGCAAATATATCCTTTCGTAAATATGGAAACCAAAACTGCAAGCAGTATTCCAGGTGTGGCCTCACCAATACTCTGTACAACTGTAGCAAGACTTCCCTGCTTTTATACTCCATCCCCTTTGTAATAAAGGCCAAGATTCCATTGGCCTTCCTGATCACTTGCTGTGCCTGCATACTAACTTTTTGTGTTTCATGCACAAGTATCCCCAGGTCCCGCAGCACTTTGCAATCTTTCTCCATTTAAATAATAACTTGCTCTTTGATTTTTCCCGCCAAGTGCATGATCTCGCACTTTCCAACATTATACTCCATCTGCCAAATTTTTGCCTACTCACTTAGCCTGTCTATGTCCTTTTGCAGATTTTTTGTGTTCTCCTTGTTATGTATGTAATAACTCGATAGACTGAATACTATAAACTAACACAGGTACAAACCTGGCTCTGCTTTATTAGGGCCCAAAGTGATTACATTACATGATGGCTTGCCTTTTATACCTGGACTGCACATAAGTGAGTACAGCCCAATGACCTCTGGCAGTCGCGCCACCTGGTGGCTAGTAACCCCAAGCATACATACATGACACTCCTCGCACATTGCTTTTCCTCCCATCTTTGCATCGTCGGCAAACTTGGCTATGTTACATTCAGTCCCTTCAACCAACAACACTCAATGGAATTTCAACCCTTTCTTACTCAAACCTAAACTTGCCAGTTAATGATGAACAGCTTTTTCCCCCAAATAATGTCACAGATTAGGAAGGGGGATATTTCAGGTTTCCCCGATCCACTATCAGAGGTCTAAAATCAGAGGAAACATGATCACATTTTATGCAGTGGAAAACAAAGATACATACAGAGGAGTATAATTATTTCAAACCCTGAACTAGAAGCTTTTTATCCCACCCGCCCGCAAAAACCTTAACCACAAGAAACGAGCAAAACAGCTACAGCAGACAAAGCGATGACTGATCACAAGGGGAAACAACTCGCATGTCAACTTCAAAAAAGTTCTCAGAAAAGCGTTTCCCATCATTCAAACACCAAGAATCCTTTAAAATGGATCCCAGAGGCGTCAACAAGAAGTTTGCAAATTTCGGTAAAGTTTGTAAAGTGTTTAATATTTCTCCATGTCCCACAAAATGGCCATAAGTTAAAATGACCTTTGAATAACCCTGCCAGTAGTGAGCAGAATGGGTGTGTGCAGGGACAGCCTGTGAAGTTAGAAGAGCCCATGATGGAAAAACAAGGTGCTAAGGTTTGAGGTGCAGATGTGTATCAAGAAGATGTCTAGGTCCATTTTTTCATGCTATGAGACACAGGAGGGATCTACTCACACCATCACGATTGTGTGGATTAAATGAAGTTAATTGAAAAAGATAAAAGCTTTTTTTACTAACTATATCAGTAAGCACCAATGGTTTGAAGCTTCATTATTTTCTTCTATATATATAAAAAAAAAGAGGAAATAGACACAAGGAGGGTCATTGTAAACTTTCCGCAGTGGCTTTAGGTGGGTAATATTGGGTTGGCCGCCCATTATACTGGACTTTCCTGACCTTTGATGTCAATGTGAAGGAGAATCGACAGGGTCTGTACATCATGCAGCCAATTGGATAGCACCCATTTTACACCATTGACAAAAGTTAAAATACCCCCCCCCACGACGTCCATCCCTTAGTTTTATTGTCCAGCTTACTGAAAAGCCGGTAAAGGCAATTTGACGGCACGAAGAGATCTGATGTCCCTACATAATGAATATTGCATGCACGAGATCCCTTTATACAGTGTATGATTCTCTGTGAAGGATCCATGATGTGTATTCCTGCTTACCTGAACACAATGTAAAGTTTGACAAAGTGAGATATATTCCCCACCTCTCCAAGTGAAGAATCTGTGACCTCTGATAGTGGATCAGGGGAAACAGGAAATGTCCCCTTTCCTTGTCTGTGACATTATTTGGGGGGGGGGGGGGGGAGCTGTTCTTCATTAACCAACGGGAGTTTAGGTTTGAGTAAGAAAGGGTTGAGCTTCCATTGAGTGTTGTTGGTTGAACAGAGTCAAGTTCTAATATTAGAGAGATGGATTCATAATCAGAGATCCTGAACATGGACACATCAACAAAGCATTCATCATAAAAAGCCATCCTCGTTCGAGGGACTGCCTAACGTGTGGTGACCGCTGTACATCAGCCACCACACGGGCTCGACAGAGCCAGGCCTTTATCCAGTGGCAAGGGTTGAACCAGGACAACTGGAGACCTGCTCTGCTGTACAGACCTGATGAGCATACATATCGCAGTGTGGGCTGGCCCATGCTGCCTCTGGGCCCTTGGCTCCACACCTTCGCCCATGATGTCCCAGGGCTATTTATAGCCCCGACCTGCGGTGGTGTTCTCACACAGGTTGGGTCGGCCCACGACCAGACAAAATATTATTAGGGCGATGAAAGTAATCCCTTGCCCAGGCACACTGTTCATCAATCATCCCAGCTTCTCCCATTATTGATAGAAGCACCAGCCCTCTTGTCAACGTTCAGAGAGCAGTAAGAACCTGCTAGGTCCTTCAATGTTTCAATGGATCTAGAAGATCCATTTAGATATCGATATCATTCTTTGTTTTCACTGATCTGAATAATATTAACTCTATGCCTCTGTGACCAAGAATGCAAGACGTCCTGGCAAGCTGGACTTCACTCCAGGTCCAGCAGATGCTTTTCCACTATTCAGCTATAAACATCATGGGAGCACATTGGTTTGGCTAGAGTTTTGCGGAAATGAATGCACTTTTAAAGATGGTGCCTGTACGACCGCTTGTATTACATAATAAAATACCCAAAGCACTTCAGAGAGGTGAAATCTGACACTTAGTCCAAGGGCAAGAAGTAGTAGAGGAGCTGACCAAAAGTACGGTCATAGAGGTAAGTTTTGAGAAAGGTTTTGAAGCAGAGCGAGTTCAGCGAGAACATTCTCGTGAGTAGGGCTAAGACGGCTGAAGGCTCGGAGAGTGACAATGGAGGAGAGCAGAGGGAAGTGTTGGGTGATTGGAACTGGAGGAGGTTGCAGAGGTAGGGCGGGAGGCGGCCATGGAGGGATTCTAGATGGAACACCTTGGGGGGGGGGGGGGGGGGGGGGGGAATTCAGTTTAAAAAATAGAATAAATCTGATTTCCAAAAAGTAAGTAATAAAGCGCACAGTTACCTGACTGCTGGTATGGAGTCCAGCTATTGGGCTGCCCAGTCTGTGGGTTACCAGTCTCTGCAACAGGAATAGGGACTGGAGTTCTGTAGACATGCCCTCCTGTCGGGCTCGCTTTATTTGCACCTTGCCAGCCAGTTTCTTCCTTGACAGGGTTTGAAAAACTCTCACAACTTGCTGAGCGATTTCCGTGTAGCTCCTGGTAAGAGTTTGAATCCTGAGAGCCGTATAGGTCTACGGACTGCTCTGCACGGGGCAGGTCTGCGAAAGGATTACACAGCGCGGCAGACGGGAGCCGTTTTGCAAAAACAGGTTCGTTGGAAACTCTTTTGCTCCGTTCCTTCCACATCTGTGCGCTCTGAGCCACTGGGGAATCCAGGCGGCTGCCAGTCATGTGGTAATTCAATTCCTCGTCGAGTTTCCTTCTGACCTGGGCCTGGTCATCATACCAAGCGTTGCTGTTAGACTCACACTCGGCAGGTTCGCTGAGTTTACAGGATGAAAATTCTGCCTCAATGCTGTTGCCGTTGGCATGAATCCCTTGTGAGCTGTGTAGGGAATTTGGATCATCTGTAAAGTTTAAAGATATATCGTTACTACATCTGCATTGGCTTGACCAAGAACACATGCCCTTTAAAATGGGTAATGTATTCTATTCTATTGAATTGCTTCAAAACTTTTTTTTAATGTTAGAGAGATAAGAACATAAGAAATAGAAGCAGGAGTAGGCCATTTTGCCCCTGGAGCCTGCTCCGCTGTTCAATAAGATCATGGCTGATCTGATCTTGGCCCCAACTCCACTTCCCTGCCCGCTTCCCATAACCCTTGACTCCCTTATAGTTCAAGAATCTGTCTATCTCCACCTTGAATATATTCAATGACCCAGCCTCCACAGTTCTCTTGGGTAGAGAATGCCAAAAATTCACGACACTCAGAGAAGAAATTCCTCCTCATCTCTGTCTTAAATGGGCAACCCCTTATTCTGAAACTATGCCTCCTAGTTCCAGAATCCCCCACGAGGGGAAACATCCTCTCTGCATCTATCCGTCTGAGTCAGAAGGTTATGGGTTCAAGTCCCACTTCAGGCACTTGAGCACATAAGTCTCGGCTAACACTCCAGTGCAGTGCTGAGGGAGTGCTGCACTGTTGGCAGTCTGCTCTGTCAGGTGGGCATAAAGGATTCCATGTCACTATTTCGAAAAAGAGCACAGGACAAACACTCACTTAATCGATCAATGTCCCGTAGCAACTTTCTGCTCCCGTCTACACTACTTACTGTGCCACCTCCAGATAAATAACCATCAGACACTCCCTTATCTAATGCATTTGTTAGCTCCTCAAAAAATTCAACCAGGTTCGCTGGACACGACTTACTCTTTTACAAATGTTCTCAATGATCAGCTCATATTTTTTGAAATACTCAGTCACTCTGTCCCCAATAACAGACTCTAGCAGCTTCCTCAGATCACGTTACACTAATAGTCCGACAATATCCTAAGTTTACCTTTCCAACCTTTCTTAAATAATGGGAGTGACATTGGCAGTTTGCCAATCCAAGGGGATAATTCCTGAATCGAGCGTGTTTAGGAACGTCATGGCAAGAACATCTACAATTTCCTCACCACCTCCTTTTAATACCCGAGGGTGGAAACCATCGGGTCCTGGAGATTATCTATCGTTAAAGTCATTAGTTTCACCAGTTTTTTTTTAAACTTATGCTGAATCTAGACAATAGCTCCCCTTGACCTATTTTTATTTTTGCTTTTATCTCTGGTGCTGTATCCACATCCTCTACTGTGAAGACCGATACTAAATAGCTACTTTTGTAAGTTTGCCATTTTCTGATTTCCAGTTACAATACCACTGGAGTCGGTCATTAAGCTTTCAGTATTACTCTCAGCCACCCTCTTTCTCTTAATATATTTGCAAAAATCTTTAGTGTTGTTCCTGGATATCACGCAAGCTTTTTTCTCTCATTCCTTTTCTGCAGCTCCTGCCACTTTCTTTGTATTCTTTTGCTGTTCTTTATATCTCTCCCAGTCTGTGAGATTTCCACTGCTCTTTGCCTTCGTATGAGCTCTTTTTTTCCTGTTTTATACTAACTCTCGCTTCCCTTGTTGCCCAAGGTTGTTTACTTATACATGTAGAGCTCTTGCCCTTTCGGGGTATGTACAGATCTTATATTCTACAAAATACTTTTTTTTGAACACCTCCCACTGTTCACCCGTAGTTTTATCTGTTAATGTTTGCCCAGTCTGTTGCGTAAAGTTGGCCGCACCCAAATTTAAAACCTCAGTTCGTGACTCACCCTTCCCCCTCTCAAACCCAGTATCGAATTCGATCATATTGTGGTCACTGGTAGTTAGGTCTTCCCTCACCATTCGATTAATGACTAATTCAGGCTCATTACTCAACAATAACCTGTATTTATATATAGCACCTTCAACAGTGAAATATCCCAAGGCGCTTCACAGCAGTATTATGCGATAAAAATATGACCCCGAGCTGCACAAGTAGAAATTAGCAGAGGTGAAAGAGGTGGGTTTTAAGGAGAGTCTTGAAGGAGGAAAGAGAGTTAGAGAGACAGCGAGGTTTGGGCAGGGAATTGCCGAGCTTGGGGCCTAGACAACAGAAGGCACGGTCACCAATGGTCGAGCGATTACAATCAGGGATGCTCAAGAGTGCAGAATTAGAGGAACGCAGACAAATCTAATATGGTCTGTTCACTTAATGGTTCAAGAACATATCATTCCAGAAAACTGTCCCGAATATGCTCAAAAGATTTGCTGCCTTTGGGACTCGCACTGTTCTGCTTCTCCCAATCTCTGAGATTTAAAGTCTCTCATTATAACTACCCTGATTTTGCAGCAAGTTTCTCTGATCTCTGCATTTATGTACCCAGCTACTTTATCACTGCTATCTGGTGGTCTATAAACAACTCCCACCAAAGTCTTGCAACCTTTCTATTCCTCAATTCTACCCATAGTGTTTCTACTACCTGCTCACCTTTACTGATGTCCCTCTTTCTGTAATGGTGTTCCTTATCAATATTGCTACCCCTCCTTTTCCAATTTCCCTCACCTTTCTAAAGACCTTAGAACCTGGAATATTTATCTCCCAGTCATGCCCAGCTCGTAGCCAGGTCTCAGTAGCTAAATTTGCACTTCTAATTCACTTGCTTTATTTCTTGGACTCTATGCATTAAGTGTACAGAACTTTAATTGGTCAATAGACCCTGTCCTGCCCGTAAGCCCTGATGTTACTTTTAACACTTTTTAAACTTATCACACTCCCTTGTTTCTTATCGTGTATTTTTTTTTAAACGTTATTTTGTTATTATTTCTTATATTTTTCCTGAACTGTAAGCGTTTATATTACCTAAGCGCCATGGGATGTTAAAGGCGCTATATAAATAGAAGTTGTTGTTGTTTAACACTATTGATGACCTGGAATTTGCTCATCACTTTTTTCAAACTTTAGGCTATTTTTATTTCTGGCTGAGCCCTCCGCACATCCTTTATTGGTTTGAAGTCTTTTCTACAGCCCTATTTATACCTTCAGCGAGGACCTTGGTTCCAGTCTGGTTCAGCTGCTGCCCATCCCAGCAGGTTAATTATCATAATCAGTTTGTCCCTGTATCAATTTTCATGTGGCCCAGGCCGAGGTTATTACGCTTGGGGTTTTGCCTTTTCATTTAGCTCCTGATACTCCTTCAGCAGGACCTCTTCCCTGTTCTTTCCTACGTGATTCGTCACAACAACAACAACATCTATGTATTTATATAGCACCTTTAACGTGAAACATCCCAAGGTGCTTCACAGGAGTATTACGAGATGAAAAATTTGGCACCGAGCCGCGTAAGGAGAAATTAGGGCAGGTGACCAAAAGCTTGGTCAAAGAGTAAGGTTTTAAGAAGTGTCTTGAAGGAGGAAAGAGAGGTAGAGCGGTTTAGGCAGGGAGTGACAGAGATCACAGAGATAGGGAGGAGAGAGGCCATGGAGGGATTTAACATGTCATGTCGATATCCCTTACCCTGGCATCAAGGCGGCAACACACCCCTTCAGGACTCTCGAACGTGGTGCCAGAGGATGCTGCCTATCCCCCTAATTATTGAACTCCTACATTAAGAATTGTCTTCTTTTTAATGAGTGGTCTTGTGGGTGAGACCAACGGACAAAGTTGATCACCTTTGGGCTAATGACAGTACAGATAAGAATGTTTTATCTCTTCAAATTTTTCAATTTTGCTCTTTCTGAAGGCTGTAAAGCTATACAAGATCCAATTATTACACTTGAGAACAAACCAATAAATGTAGATAATCACCACTGTTTACCTACAATTGCACCATTTACACCCAGTTGCTGCTCTTGAACTTTCACGTACAATGCAGCTTGACAGAGGTAGAATAATTCACCACTGCTGGACAGAAAGGAGAGCTAGAAAGTAATCTTTATTGAGAAAGCTATACGAAGGACCACAGAATCATAGAAATATGCCCACTAGATATGCCCATAAAAATATGCCCACTACCACTCTAGGTTGTAGAGGTTGGGGGGGATTTGGGAGGTGCTGCCAAAGAAGCCTTGGCGAGTTGCTGCAGTGCAGCTTGTAGATGGTACACACTGCAACCACGATGCACCAGTGATGGAGGGAGTGAATGTTTAAGGTGATGCATGGGGTGCCAATAAAGCCGGCTGCTTTGTCCTGGATAGTGTCGAGCTTGGTGAGTACTGTTGGAGCTGCACTCATCCAGGCAAGCGGAGAGTATTCCATCACACTTCTGAACTGTGCCTTGTAGATGGTGAAAAGGCTTTGAGGGGTCAGGAGGTGAGACACTCGCCGCAGAATACCCAGCCTCTGACTCGCTCTGGTTGCCACAGTAATTATGTGGCTGGTCCAGTTAAGTTTCTGGTCAATGATGACCCTGATTCCCATTGACCAGTTTTACTAGGACTCCTTGATGCCACACTCAGTCAAATGCTGCCTTGATGTCAAGGGCAGTCACTCTCACCTCACCTCTGGAATTCAGCACTTCTGTCTATGTTTGGACCAAGGCTGTAATGAGGTCTGGAGCCGAGTGGTCCTGGCGGAACCCAAACTATGCATCAGTGAGCAGATTATTGGTGAGCAAGTGCCGCTAGATAGCACTGTCGACGACACCTTCAGTCACTTTGCTGATGATTGAGAGTAGGCTAAAGGGGCAGTAATTGGCCGGATTGGATTTGTCCTGCCTTAACATGGCTTGGTCAAATTTAAAAACATTTGTGAAGTGCCTTGGGACCTTTTATTAGGTTAAAGACGCTATATAAATACAAGTAGCTATTGTTGTGTAAAATGCAAGGATTACCTTTCGGAGAGGCGTCTGGCATTAAAGCATCACAATCGGTTTGCAAAGACTTCATCCTTTTCACCAGTTCTCTCGGTGGAGTTGGTTTCTTCTGGGACAATTCCTGAAGTGGTTAAAACAGGAACAACAGGTACATGAATTCCAGTGCGAGGGAGCCATGGTGTCAGTTAAGCAGCTACTTCTAAGAATCAGATTGCAGACAGTTGGTACGGAGTAGTTCATCTTTGAGGAGATAGTTACAATAAGTTATTCTACATAACACTCGCTGCACTTGAAAAGTAATTCACACGGTGACTCACTTGGGAATATTTCAACAATTCTATTTAGTATTAAAAGGTACGATATCAATGTAAGCATTTCTTTATTTCTTTCCCTTTTCGAGCGAATGTCTTGCGTTTGGCATGTCGGATACTGATTCTTGGTAATCATGTTAAAAGCAATCATCTCACAACGATTATATTTGGGCTCAATTTTGCCCGAGCCCATTTTCTGGCCTATTGTCAGAGTTACGCCGGGTTTTTAGGTCCAGAAATGCATCAGAAATTGTTGTACTAACTTTCCCCGATCTTTATACTGCAATCCGGAGCGGCGCAGCGAGTCCAGTCGCCTCAGGAAGGTGGATCCTGCTCTCTGCGCCGAAAAACGCAGCCAGGCCTTCTGCGCATGCGCGGGGGGAAAAAACCTGCCGTTTTTAAACGTCACTGCAATGGACGCGCATGGCGCAGTACAGCTCAGAGTTGGCAATCGAGAGGCCTCCAGACCGGGACTGGAGCCTCAAGTGGGCGCAGCAGCTTAAGGTCAGTGCGCAATTTTTTATTTCTATTCTACAGGGTTTACAGAGAAGCGCTCCTCCCCCGTGGACTCTGGCCCTCGAGTGCCTTCCTAGTCCGCTCTGCTCCCTGCCCCTAGCCCAGGCCGAAGGGCTTGCCGGTCCTTCCTCTTCCTCCCCCCCCCCCCCCGTCGACCCAGGCCCAGAGTGCCTTCCCGGTCCACTCTGCTCCCCGCCCCTAGCCCAGGCCAAAGGGCCTCCGATTTACTTACCTGCACCGATTTCTTTAACTCTAGGGAAGGTTTTTCAGAATAGGCCACATATGCTGGCCTAAGCAGAAATGGAGTAACTATCAGCTGGCCAAAGTTCACTAAATGGACAGAATTGGCGTGGGTGGCTGGTTACGCCCCCTTTGGATGAAAAAAAACATACCTAAAAAATTCGTAACTGAATGAGTTGCGCTGGTGCAAATTGATTGGGGAAACTGGATTTTTAAATTAGGCCAAAAAAAGCAGCCTGCTTAAAAAAAACAGTGCAAATTGTTGGGGAAAATTGAGCCCATTGTGAATGTGTCATATTTCAATGTAATTAAATGTAGTCACTCACCTACATTCCACCTTAAACCAGCATCAAAAATAATTTAACTGGCTATTCATCTCATTTTAACACACCACATTCCCACAGTCCCCCATCAAGCTTACTCTTAACAGCACCTCCCAATCCCACAATCACTACAGCCCAGGACAAGAACAGCAATATCATGGAAACACCATTTGGGACTATTTTATGTCCTAAGGACATCCCAAAGTACTTGACACCCAAGACATTATTTCGGAGGTGTCGTCACTGTTGTTATGTAGACAAACAGGGGGCAGCCAATTAACACAGGAAGGTCCCACAAACTGCAATTTAAAAGAAAATGGGCCTTAGGATGTGGGCATCGCTAACAAGGCTGCATTTATTGTCCTTCGCTAGTTGCCCTGAGAGCAGGCCACCTTCTTGACAGGCTCAATCCTTGTGATGCTGGTCCTACACTGGCGTCAAGTAGGGAATTCGAGGAATTTGACCGAGTGACAATGAAAGACTGGTGGCATATGTCTCGGATAGTTTGACTTGGAGGTGATGGTGTTTCCATGATATTGCTGTTCTTGTCCTGGGCGGTAGTGATTGTGGGATTGGGAGGTGCTGTTAAGAGTAAGCTTGATGAGCTTGATGGGGGACTGTGGGAATGTGGTGTGTTAAAATGAGATGAATCGGCAGTTAAATTATTTTTGATGCTGGTTTAAGGTGGAATGTAGGTGACTACACCAGGAGAACTCCCAGCTTTTCTTGAAGTAGCGCTTTGGATATTTATTTGCCATTATTTTGTAACCTTCTAAACGCATCACACATCTGAACAAACAGCATTCGGCTGCTTGGCCGCATTCTACCGAAATGCGACCATTTCTACTGGCCCTGGCAAACCAATCTCGGGGATGACTGTGGTAACCTGCCAACCCAGAGTCTGGTACTTTGCCACTTTGTCATATGTTGCATGGGAACCAGTGGCTACCATGCAGCAAAACGCTGGCACATGTGCAGTGACAGTAATGGCCAACTGTGGCCTGAAACTTACCCTAACCCTAACTTTCCTGCCAGCAGGCTGCAGTGCTGAACTTTGTGATGGTGCTGTGGAGTGGCACAGATGAAACCCATCTGATACAGCACCACCTCTAGATCGCTCATGATTACCACATTGCAATTTCCTGCAGCCTTTTTAAGAACATAAGAATTAGGAGCAGGAGTAGGCTACACAGCCCCTCGAGCCTGCTCCGCCATTCAATAAGACCATGGCTGATCTTCGACCTCAACTCCACTTTCCCGGCCGATCCCCATATCACTTGATTCCCCGAGAGTCCAAAAATCTATTGATCTCAGCCTTGAATAATCAACTCAACGATTCAGCATCCACTTGCCCAAACATCTTATCTAGCCCTTTACATTGAGATTTGTGGGAGTTGCTAATGATTACGTTGTTGCCTTTAGATCATTAATAAGTTCTATCCATATAGATTTTGCTATGTCCTTTTCTGCTATTATATCCACTCTTTCAATAGCTTTTAAGCTCTTCCTTACCATTAGTTCCTGGAGTGTAGCTTTATGAAACATTTTCCCTTTTAGTCGCATCTCCTGCTCTCAGCCATGTCTCCTCAATACCAACATCAATATTTTCTCTAATTGCATAGCAGTCTAATTTTATTTGTGTATTCTTGTACAAGTGTCAGTTGTGGATCAGTGGGTAGCACACTTGTCTGTGAGTCAGAAGGTTGTGGGTTCAAGTCCCACTCCAGAGTCCTGAGAGCTATAGAATGGTGACACTGGTACTCTGACACTTATACCAACCCCTGCCTTTACTATTTCACCAACTCCCCTTTCATACCCTTTAACCATTCCTTGTCTCAACACTTAACCAATATTTTATGAATTGTTTTACTTAACCGATTCTACTTATAGGTGAAGTTCAAAATTCTGACTGAGCCTGGCTGGCATGATCAATGGGGGGACCTCTCCATCACCAACATTTCAGCTGGGTTAGGCAGATCAACAGAAAGATGCCTTTCGGTCCTTACTTTGAAAAGGACAAAGACTGCTCAGAAACACAATTCTGAAGAGGACATGAAATTCAGATTAGAAAATTGATGCAGAAAATGTAATGGTGCACCTTTTGCAACAATACTCACTCTTAACGTTTCCAAATCTGCACCAATATTTTTACATAGGCTTCCTTGATAGAATGGTTGGAATTGCAGGTTACAGTCTGAAACAGAGAGGGTTGTTCTTTACAATTTGGATATAAATGGAATAATAATGACTTCAACTGTTTGGATTATTCTATACTTCCTATACATGGAGTCCGAGCACTATTAGCATTGAATTAGATGGCTAACACTTTGGTTTCAGGATGGCTTCTCTGTTTAAGTATTCAGCGAAATGATGACACAAACAATTTCCTATGTATATTCCTACCATCCCATTGCTGCTTCCCCCTCTTGTGAAGGAATTTCTGCTTCATTTGTGGCCATGTGGCTCAGTGGGGAGCACACTCGCCTCGGAGTCAGAAGGTTGTGGGTTCAAGTCCCACTCCAGGGACTGGAGCACAAAAGTTGAGGCTGACACTCCAGTGCAGTGCTGAGGGAGCGCTGCACTGTTGGAGGTGCCACCTTTCAGATGAGACATTAAACCGAGGCCTCGACTGCTCTCTCACGAGAACGTAAAAGATCCCATGGTACTATTTCGAAGAAGAGCAGGATAGTTATGCCCAGTGTCCTTGCCAATAGTTATCCCTCAATCAACATCACTAAAGAAACAGATGATCTGGTCATTAGCATCTTGCTGTTTGTGGGAGTTTGCTGTGTGCAAATTGGCTGCCGCATTTCCGACATTACAACAGTGACTACATTTCAAAAAGTACTTAATTGGCTGTAAAGCACTGTGGGATGTCCGGTGGTCGAAAAGGATGCTATATAAATGTAAGTATTTCTTTTCTTTTCTAATATCTTGTCCCACTCTGGACGAACACAAATCATTTTAGATGGAGGCTTCAAGCCCAATGGAGGCATCCAGGCATGAGTAGTCGAGACTTGTACTTGAAGTTTGACTACTCCCCAGGCACAGGGATACTTGGGTCTATCTGCAATTTGCCCACAAGCATCACACAATGTCTAAGTCAATGCGTGCACTGTGTGTGCCTGATGCATGATGTGAATTTGCAACTTAGAACATGTGAAGAAGCTGACTTTACCCCTCATCCCCAAGTTTCGTGCCTGAACCATTGTTACACAGAGTTAGCCACACGCTGAGGGCTGGAACAGGCAGGGGGAGGGACGGGGTGGCCCAGCCCAACAGCAGCAGCACGCTCAGTAGCAGCCAGTGCTTTATCCATTGTACTATGCACCCTACTGCTTGAAAGCATCCAACATCTATTACTGCTTCATTGTGGCTGCAAAATATCTTTGTACACATGTTGGTTAAGCAACATTGGGGGCAGGGGGGTTGAAATCTTGGCATATTTACTCCTGCAATCATTCCCTCGGGATTTCCAGTAGCAAAATCCAAGTAGATAAAGAGCACTGAGCAACCTCCAGTAAAGGCAAAGTGCTCAGACCACTTCTGGTAATGACTGAAGCCACTCAACCCAAGAAGGTATCTGTGGCACAACCAAATTTGTAACACACAGTAACAATGATATAATCGTGAACACATACTGAAGCCAAGTAGCAAACTTAGTGGTGTGTTCAAAAACTCTCTAAACTGACCAAAGTTTGTTTGTGTTCATATATATTTTACTTCCATAATTTAAAACTCGTTAATCAAAAGGCTGGGCAGCCAGGCACATCTGGACCTTCAACAACAACGTGTATTTAAATAGCGCCTTTAACGTCGTGAAACAGCCCAAGGTGCTTCACAGCAGTATTATGCGATAAAAAAAATTGACATCGAGCCGTACAAGTAGAAATTAGCACAGCTGCCCAAAAGCTTGGTCAAAAAGGTTGGTTTTAAGGAGCGTCTTGAAGGAGGAAAGAGAGGTAGAGAGGCGGAGAGGTTTAGGCAGAGAGTTCCAGAGCTTGGGACCTAGGCAACAGAAGGCATGGCCACCAATAATTGAGCGATTATAATCAGGGATGCTCGGGAGGACAGAATTAGAGGAGCGCAGACATCTCGAGGGGGGTGTGGGGCTGGAGGAGATAGGGAGGGGCGAGGTCATGGAGGGTTTTGAAAACAAGGATGAGAGTTTTGAAATCAAGGCCTAGCTTAACCGGAAGCCAAAGGTGGTCAGTGAGCACAGGGGTGACGGGCGAGCGGGATTTGGGGTGAGTTAGGAAACGGGCTACCGAGTTTTGGATCACCTCGGGTTTACATAGGGTAGTATGTGGAATCACATAGTAACAATGATATAATGGTGAGCACCTACTGAAGCCAAGAAGCAAACTTAGTGTTGTGTTGAAAAACTCTCTAACCTGATCGAAGTTTGTATGTGTCCATTTGTATTTTACTTGCGTATTACAGAACTGGTTAATCAAAAGGCTGGGCAGCCAGGCACATCTGGCCCTTCAGTCACTAATTGGTTGATGGTGTACGAGAGCAACGTTCCCACTAAGTTGCGCCACGGGGGCTTTTACATGGAAGAAACCGCACATCCACGCAAATTTGAATGGGCCGCACAGCCAGTTAAAGGGACCACGCACGGAAAAAAAATAATTAGAGGGAACATTGTACGAGAGTGATGCAATTCTTTCTGCCTGCCTTCCCAAGTAGGACATCACTACCCAGCACCTCCGCAGAAAGATAGGGAGCTCCTGTGAGAAAAGGATCAAAGCTAAGACAACCGCCCACCTACAAAGCTCAGCCTCTGCTCGGGGTCAGTTTTCCAGCACTGCTGCATTAAGGCAACAATCTCTTCAGGCGCTTCAGCGGGAATTTCTTTCATATCAGGTCGATCTCCATCGAGGATCAGGTAATAAACCTGGGTATCATTTAGTGCATCTGAAGAGATATGAGAAAAAAAAAAAGCATCTTTGGAATCGGATCGACAATGCAAATATATTCCGGATCATTTCTTTTTTTTTTAAAAAACAGCATGTCAGCACCTAACCGGCAACCAAAGTTTAATGAAAATCCGTCTCCATATTTGGCGGTAAGGTGACAAGTGGTGTCGGGAGTGGAATTAGCGCTCAGCTTTACGTTTGCAAACACTCGTACACTCACACACAATGGGCCCAAAATTGGTGTGCATACCGTCCGCTGCCGCAGAGTTTTCTGGGCGGTCTCCCCGCCGAGCGAGTTTGGTGGAGGCCGTCCGCCGCCAGGGAGAGAAGACCGCTGGGGACCGCCCGCCCGCTGACGTGCACCGCCCAGTAGAGTCCTCCCGCCCACCGAGCGGCCAGTTTGGTCCGGGTGGTCCTCCACTCCAGCAGGGGAAAAGGCTGCCGTGTGGAGGCAGGTCTAACCTCAACGCTAAGTATAAAGACCTGCAAAAAAAAGGTTAGTCCACTTCTTTTCTTTAATTTTTTTTGCTGGGATTCAGGTGGAAGGAGTCCCCTGAAGGATTTGTAGCGGTTTTTAAAAAATGTTTTGGACATTTTTTATTTCAATACTTCCCCCCCCCCTCCCTGGGCCCGACTCAATCCTCGGCAGTACTTTGCCGAGGATTGCATTTGCCGCCAAGAATGGGAGTTACCGCCCGCTGCTGCCAGAATCGGCGCGCATGTCCCATTTTTGCCGCCGGGCGGTCTTTCCCAGGTTTTTCCACGAAACTTCCGCCCAAAGTACCGTCTCAGCGGGCCTTTGGGCGGAACTTAGCGGTAACCAATTTCGGGCCCAATGACTTCGAGGATACCCATTTTGGGCCAGTGGGACATCACCCTCACCTTGTGTAATGTATTTGCTTTGTGGGTTCCTTGCTCAAGAATTCATAGCAACACATTGCTACTAAGAGCTAGCTGGTTTATTAGCAAAAGGTTTAACAATCACACTACGCATTACCAGTTCATCCACCAGGCTCACAACGACCTGCCTCATTGTGGATCCCCTGAACCCAACTGGCTGGGGTTTTATTGAGTCTTGTTAACATCACGTGACTGGCTAAGCCAATCACAATTCAACAGCTCTACAACTCTTGTTGAGAACAAAAATAAACATTAACTCAATGCCCCCTGATTAAAGGAAGGGGACACTCCAAACACTTTTCAAGTGCCCTTTTTTGTTTTCTTTGGGAGGGGTTTTTTTGTTTTTTTTTTTAGGGCATCGAGAGGCAAATTATACAAGTGCCCCCTGACTGGGGGGGACACTAAAACCCAGCAATAAAACAAATTGAATTTTAAAACATATAAAATCAAATTAAAATTTGGTTGCCGGGGGTGACAATGAACACCAGTCCCTCCGGCGCCCACCTCTTGCGGAAGGCCGCGAGCGTACCGGTGGACACCACGTACTCCATCTCCAGGGACACCCTGGTCCAGATGTAGGCGCGGAAGAGAGGCAGGCAGTCGGGCTGAACGACCCCCTCGACTGCCCGCTGCCTGGACCGGCTGATGGCCCCCTTGGCCGTGCCCAGGAGCAGTCCTACGAGGAGGCCTTCGGACCTAACCGCTCCCCTCCGCACAGGGTGCCCAAAGATCAGGAGTGTGGGACTGAAGTGCAACCAGAATTTGAGCAGCCGCCCCTTTAAATAATGGAACAGGGGCTACAACCTCGCATATTCTATGAAAACATGGAACACGGACTCTTCCAGACGCAGAAATTGCAGGCGGCCTGGGAGCCCCTGAACCAACTTAAAAATTTGTTGCACGGGACTGCTCCGTGCACCATCCTCCAGGCCAAGTCCCCAAAAAATAGAGGGAGGACTCCCACGTAGAGTGCACTCCATCAGGGACCCCCGCCTCCATCAACAGCTCTACAACTCTTTTGGGGGGGGAACAAAATACACGTTAGATCAAGTGCCCCCCGATCTGGGGGACACTCCAGATTCTTAACTGCCTACAAACTTGTGAGCATGCACACTGGTGCATACATTACACCTTTCTATGATTTTCAACACTCGCGAGATTCTAAATTACTTCAATGTTTCTAGATACACCAATCAAATAGGATTCCCAGATAGCTCCAAGCATGTCTTTCCTCAAAATGACCCAATGCTTGGTAAATCATTTATAGGCGAGATAAGAGCAGAGAGACAGATGAGTCGACAAAGAGCAGTACAATATTCCAGAGTCTGCAACAACACAGCCACCATCGTATTGATTTTCATTTTTATATTATACACTATAAAATTTGTATCAGTAAAAAGGGGATGTCAGGACTTCCAAGACATGTAGCACACCTTAAGTAAGTCGCTAGCTCCCAATTCCTTCAAATGAAAACTGTACATAATAAAGATCACACAACCAAATCATGACATGCTGCAGCAGAGAGATTACTTATGGGTTCCTTCCAAAGAACTCATTCAGTGGTCTAACGAGAGTTCATCAACCTGAAACGTTAACTCTTTCTCTCTCCCCAGCTACTGTCTGACTTGCTGAATGTTTCCAGCATTTTCTCTGTTTTTATTTCAGATTACGTATTGGATTTGAAATTGAAAGTTACCGCACATGTATAAAGGAACATCTATATTTTTCAATAATTCTAATCCAGTCAGCTGTACCTACAAGTCGTGTTAAACTGGCAGCAACCAGAGCTTACACCTAGTCATGGTGGTAGCCAGCATCACCTGCCTGTTGGCCCGTTCCTGAGACTGCCAAGTGAACCATGGTGTTTAGGCCCTGGATAGCGGCAGGAATGAGCCCGTGTCTGGCAAAAGAAGGAAGAATGCCATTTAGAGTCCTCCTCTCCCGCCAATCACCCGCTGACCACCTCAGCTGTATTTACCATTACATTATATTGTTCAGTAGGGATCCAAATAACTGTTTTTTACATAAGAACATAAGAAATAGGAGCAGGAGTTGGCCATTTGGTCCCTTGAGCCTGCTCGACCATTCAATGAGGTTATGGCTGATCTGATCCACTACCCTCCAGCTCCCCATAACCCTTACTCCCTCGCTCAAACATCCATCTATCTCCATCTGAAATATATTCAAAGACCCAGCCTCCACAGCTCTCTGGGGTAGAGAATTCCGAAGATTCCCGACAGAGAAGAAATTCTTCCTCATCTCCGTTTTAAATGGACCACCCCTTATTCTGAAACTATGCCCCCAAGTTCTAGATTCTCCCACGAGGGGAAACATCCTCTCTGCATCTACCCTGTCAAGTCCCCTCAGAATCTTATACGTTTCAATAAGATCACCTCTCATTCTTCTAAACGCCAATGAGGTAGCCCAATACTAGTTCAAATTTTGCTTTTGAGCAAGGTGTATTTGTTAAAATGTATGCAACCATGTCTGAATAGTAATAAAAATTCAAATGTGGGAAGAATGAGTTTAAACAGTTACATTGAAAAAGACACCAATATAAAGTCCAAAAGAATGAGAAGCAATGATTCACCAGTAGCCAGAAAGGTGCATTATTCAGAATGAGTGCCTTACTTTCATAGGGTTCCTTATTGGTCAGGATCACCCACACCACAATGGAAAAACTGTAGACGTCGGACTTCTCCGTGGCCTTGGTGTTCAATGAGCGCAGGTGTTCAGGAGCCAGGTACGACAGCGTGCCCGCATTGTTCTGCGGCTTCGAACCCATTTGGCTCCTTCTCTTTTGCTCTTCGGTCAATCGACTCCAGGTTTTAAAACTTGCCACGCCAAGATCTGCGACCTAAAGAGAAAAATCACACACGCCATGTAAGGAACGCTCCAAGCTTCTCCGACTCGGTCAGGTCAAATTATACGCAGTTTGCAAAGATCTACAGTAAACTGCACTTGAGAATTTTTGGCTCTTTAAAGCTCCGCGCTAACAAGGATTGAATTGACTGGAGATTGAGAGGGGATTTGATGGAGGTGTTCAAAATCATGAGGGGTCTAGACAGAGTAGATCGAGAGAAACTGTTCCCATTGGCGGAAGGGTAGAGAACCATGGGACACAGATTGAACGCGATTGGCAGAAGAACCAAAGGGGACATGAGGAAATACTTTTTTTTTTTTACGCAGCGAGTGGTTAGCATCTGGGATGCACTGCCTGAAATCGTGGTGAAGGCAGACTCAATCGTGGCTTTCAAAAGGGAAATGGATAATTGCCTGAAAGAAAAAAAATTGCAGGGCTACGGGGAAAGGCGCTATATAAATACAAGTTGTTGGTGATGAAAGGAGAAAATTAGGGGAAGAAGAAGAATAAGCTGGAACTTTCTGATGGTGGTGGTGGGACGAAAATCCCGGTGCAGCACCCAGCGCCCATTCCGGTCGCTGTCTGACCCACCTTGATTTTGGAGCACGCTAGGAAAATAGGCAGGAGATTACTTAAATAGGCAAAATGGGGCCCCTTGCCATATATAGGACCCCCATGAAATTTTGATGTTCCACAGAGCAGATAGCATACTCCGTCCGGTAGAATCAAGCACTGAGCAGGTCAAACCAGTTCTCCTGAAGGGTCAACTGCAGGCTACTCCAAAAACAATATAAATTAACAGCCGGGGAACTGATGTTTGTGCAGCCAAGGGGAGCGTGGCTCAGTAAATGCACCCTCACCTGATCACAAGGCTGATGGGTTCAAGTCCCACTCCAGAGATTTCAGCACATAGTCTCGGCTGACACTCCAGTGCGGTGCTGAGGGAGCGCTGCACTGCCAGAGTCACTGTCTTATGGGCAAGATGTTAAACCGAGGCCCCGTCTGACTTCTCAGGCACTATTTCAAAGAAAAGCAGGTGTCCCAGCCAATATTTATCCCCCGATCAACATTACTAACACAGATCATTATTTCATGGCTGTTTGTGGGACCTTGCAGTGTGCAGATTGGCTGCCACGTTTCCCTACATTACAACAGGGGTGAAATTGGTCCACGCCAATAGCGGAAAACAGGCGTGCGAAGGATCCGCAGCCCCTTTTACACCGCGCCATATTTTCTATTTTATTGATTTAAATGGAATAGAAAATAGGGCGTGACATAGAACGCCTCCACTCTGCCATCCCGCGATCTCTCCCCATCACCGGGGATCGTTCCCAATGGGCCCCGACTGCCGCTGGCTTTCCCGCCCGGAATGGAATATTAAGGTGGTCATGTAGTCCTGCCGCTAAATTTAACAGGACCTGCGCATCCGCAGGATTTCCTGGTTCCTCACCCCGTCCCCCTCCACCCTGACCCTCGCCCCAACACAGCCCCCCCACCCCACCCTGCCCACCCCCTCAACACCCCACCACCAGACACCCCACCCTGACCCCCCTCATCCCCCCCCCACCCCGACACAGCCCACCCATCCCCCCCACACCAACAGCCACCCATCCCACCACGACCCTGCCCGACCCCCTCTCCCACACACCCCCCCCCACCCCTGACCCCCTGTCCCACACACACCCCCCCCACCCCTGACCCCCTCTCCCACACCCCCCCCCACCCCTGACCCCCTCTCCCACACACCCCCCCCCCCACCCCTGACCCCCTCTCCCACACACCCCCCCCCCACCCCTGACCCCCTGTCCCACACACCCCCCCCCACCCCTGACCCCCTGTCCCACACACCCCCCCCACCCCTGTCCCACACCCCCCCCCCACCCCTGACCCCCTCTCCCACACACCCCCCCCACCCCTGACCCCCTCTCCCACACCCCCCCCCACCCCTGACCCCCTCTCCCACACCCCCCCCCACCCCTGACCCCCTCTCCCACACACCCCCCCCACCCCTGACCCCCTCTCCCACACCCCCCCCCCACCCCTGACCCCCTCTCCCACACCCCCCCCCACCCCTGACCCCCTCTCCCACACACACCCCCCCCACCCCTGACCCCCTCTCCCACACACACCCCCCCCACCCCTGACCCCCTCTCCCACACACACCCCCCCTCACCCCTGACCCCCTCTCCCACACAC